>NC_071350.1:15224166-15565000 GCF_027744825.2 Synchiropus splendidus | reverse complement strand
ACTGCTTGGTCATCTGAATCAGTTTTACTGCCATGGTCAGTGTGGATGCCACCAACTAGGGAAATGCTTTGGAATAACCTGCAAAAAACATAATAATAATAATAAAATAAACAGAAACAACTAGTCAATAAATAACTCACAAACAACAAAGACAGAACAAAAATTCAACAGTCTGACGGCCGAGGGGAAGAAGCTGTTCCTGTGACGGGAGGTTCATGTCTGGATGGACCGTAGCCTCCTGCCAGAGGGAAGAGGGACAAACAGTCCATGACCAGGGTGAGAAGGGTCGGCTCTGCACCGACCTGCACGTCTCTGGGTCCTGGAGACATGGAGGTCATGAAGAGGTGGTCATGACTAGTTTGGGTCATAAAAGTGCCGTGCTGTCCCTCCGTCACTGAGATTCAGTGCGGCGCGTGGCCGCCCTTAAATCCATCTAGTTGCAGTCCAAATACTTTCCGGCTTCCGTGCGAGTTCTTCGGGGAAACCCAGAAGAAACTCACTCCGGTGAAACGTTCCAGCTCCATGCAGTACAGTCCCAGCAGAGAGAAAAAGTTTGGGCATTAGCGCCAGAACAAGAATTATTAATGAGCAGTTACATGGCGAGCATGAAAACACATCTGACCTTTTACTGTCTTTGTCTCCAGGCCGCCACAGAAAAAGAGCCACTTTGAAACCCAAGCTTTTCCTTCCGCAAACACGAAACATATCAAACCACATGCAACAAAACCACATCAAGCGCCAGTGTTTGTTTCATTAAAGCAGTAAACATGCCCAAACTCCTTATTTATTTCAAAATTAATCTTGCGGCCCGAGTCGGGGAGCTGTATGCCTCTTTTTTATCCCCCTAAAAGTGACGCAGTCCGGTGGTGGAGGGGTGAAGCATGAACAAAGCAGCAGAAATAAATATGCTTTATTGACATGCCGGCATCACAGTGAGTTTACGGCTTCCCTGTAAACTTCAGGACCCCGCTTAGAATTTACATAATTACTTCCTGGTGTAAATTACTCAAACCATTCCCTTCCTCCCACCCAACCCCCCCCTCTACTCCCTCCCCTTCTTCGTCCTGCTTCTGGGCTTCATTCAAGAGTGGTAACACTTCCATTCAGATGCTTATTTGTGAAGTAAAATGACGTTTTCCTGCAGGCCCTCTGGTTTCCTCCCTTTGTTTGAAATTGTCCACAGGTGTTGGAAGTTGGAAGGGCTCCACCCCTTTGCCAGCCCATTAAGGCTTCGGCCTATTTCTCCCGGCGTTTCACCACTGAACTTCAGATCTACTTCCTCATTTGAGCAGCATAATTTGGGGTGTCCCAATAACCCAAGTGCCCACCAAGTGCGAACTGTGACAGCTGAGTACTTGCTGACATGAAGGTCGCGGTGGGGCAAGGGGGACCCTGAACGGGTCGCCAGCCTGCCACACCAATGCACTGAAGTACTCAATCACCCTCTGTGTTTGGGAGGAAACCAGAGTGCCTGGAGAAAACCCACTAAACTCCAAGCTAGACATGCAACCTTCTTGCTGTGAGGTGGTCCCTGCCCTACCGTGTCCCCCTCAAGAGTTATTGTGCAGATAAATATAACCTGTATCTCCACCTTGGGTTTAGTTCTAGCGGGACCTCTTCACGTGCCAGAAGTAGAGATATGGAAAGGGTCCAGTTCCCTTGTGCCAAGAGGACTTCAGCGTCCATTGCTGCTGCAGACACAAGTCCAAGAAAGTTGAAGCTAGGAGATGGAAAGGTTGCGTCCCGACTCTGGCTCCCGTCAAAAGCTGGTTGTCAGAGAAAGGAAAGTCTGATGAAATCCTCTATTTCGCGTTTGCTTCTACCAGATCCCGATGGGTCAACTAACGTTTCATGATTCTCAAGATAAGGCTCAGCACAAGAACCTGAGGCGCTCAAACGCGACCGGTTTCAGATTAGTGGTTTTTCGATGCAGGAACTGGTCTGTGTTTTCGGACATGACTGTGGTCAGCTGAGGTTCACCAGCCTGAGCAGCGATATTACATTTTACTGCTTCGTTTGATAATGTTCCATCGCTACTCTGCAAAGCCCTGGAACAGCACTTTCTGGGTTTGTCATAAATTCTCTGAACCACTTGGAGCTCTGAGGACATCATGTCTGTCTGCAGCTTTTCCTTTTCAGACCGTCTTTTGAAATGGATTTATATTTCATCCACAATTGTCATTCAAATGATTCCAGTATTTCCTTTTGGATGCGCATAGCGTTCATAGAATCCCTCCTGGTATCTTCTCAAATGTGTATTTTTGTGGCTCGTGATGAGAGCGGTCTCAGAGGAGCCTTGATAGAAGCTGACCGATGAGGTCCCACACTGATTCGGGTTGGCACTTCTTCTGCCTTGCTTCTCTAGAATTTCTCTGTGTAGTCATCAGCACCAAGAGCCATAAACAAATTCAGAACAGATTCAAACATGTAGGTCGACTTTTCTTCCTCGGCTCTTACAGTCTGGAATGCCCTCTTGGCTTGGTGTGTGCAGCAGGACGTAGGAATTGTTTTTGGTTTTTTTTCACAGCAAGAAACTATACATTTGAAAATATTCAAATTTAGTTTTGCTCTTTCTCCTGATGGTTGATGCGCCAGGATGTGAACCAGGGTTCTCACTTTTTAAAAAAATTCTATGGGCTGTCAGCCTTACGCCAAAATATGAGCGATTTTCGTATTGGCACGCAACAAACCTTGTTTTTAATGTACAGAATGACAAAAAATAATGACAATTTTCTGTCAATTTTGTACTATATTTTGTGGCTCACTGCTACGTTGCACATTAAGTTGGAGTTGTGAGGGTCGTTCAAAATATTTTAACGGAATAGCTATATCGTACACAAATAGCCAATTCGAACTGTTCAAGCAACATATTCTTGGGACATCGGTCTCTTTAAATGTCTGAAACGTTTGCGTGGTGTTTGACAGAAACTTCCTCCGGTGTGAGTCATTGCTTGGCACGATGCCGCACAAAGTGTGACTGTGTTTGGTGGGAGTACGGGTTTAGTTTGCAGTGCCGATAGTATTAATTACCGCCATTTTAGTGGAAGCAAAAAAAGCGAAATAGGCTCTGAAAATACTTTAGCGTAGTGATGGAATAGTAAGGCGTCATGAAACAGTGTACTTGTTTTCAGAGCTCAGTAGTTGGCGCTGTTGGTTCAGAAATGTTAGATTTTATTGAAGTAGCTGTTCAAAACCAAGGATTTTAGAGGGCACGGTTTCATGAAGCAGCTGTTCAAAACCAAGGATTTTAGAGGGCACGGTTTCATGAAGCAGCTGTTCAAAACCAAGGATTTTAGAGGGCACTGTTTCATGAAGCTTCATCACTAGTTTAGGGTTTAAAAAACTGTTGTATAATGTATCCTCCTTTTCTAGCGTACAGCACTCTGGTGTCATCCAGCTACCTCTCTTGAGACCTGGAGTAGAGCTGCTGCTTCTCCATGTGGTCAGCTAAAAAGCAACATTTAAGCGTCATCTCAAGCGTGTTCCACGGGAGGAGGTGGCGCGAGCACTTCCAGAAAGCGTCTCCAAAGTTTGGAGTTTTTCCTCAGCTCTCTCTGCACCCCTCTCCCACTGGGACTCAGGCCATGTGCTTCGGAGGCCCTCAGAGATGAAACCACACAGTGGAACTGTAGCAGGGGGTAGAAGAAGGCTCCAGAAAAAGCTCTGTTGGCGCTCCAAGCCAAGACACTGGCCCGGAACCAAACTGGATGTGGTGAAACTGTCAAATTACTTAAGGAAACTGAAGCTAAAACCTCAAGAGGTGAAAAAAAAAAAACAGCGAGGGAGAAGAGTCTTTTTTTCTCTTCCACTTTGACACAAAACAAACAAGGCAAATTGGTATTTGCAAAAATAATCCCGAGACAAACTCTCAATATCCGTCTCAGACTGGCAGCTCTGTCAACTGAGTCGCATGTGTATTTCATACACACAAATACTGTTGCTTTATCAAAATGATCAGCTCTGACTCTCACCCCACAAGTCAAAAGTGACACAGGCTTTTACTGCGCTGTGATGTTAGCAAAGGGAACAACCGTTACTCGCGTTGTGGATTAAAAAGTACATCCAAGAAACACACTGTAATCTTAGCTCAGTTTAATTAATTCGGCCGGGAAATGGGAAGAACAGCAGCTTCAAGTTTGGGTCCAAAAAAGTAGTTTCCAGCGCTCAGGAACGTCCATTTGGCCCGAGTTCATTTGTAAAGAGAGCTGAAGCTACACGCAGTTTAGCTAAAGCGCTAATGACAAGGCAGAGCTATAGGCTTCATTGAAAAAAGACGCTTTCGTTTTAAGTTCATTTGCATGAAGAGTTAATAAGATAGCACAAATATGACAGTTTTCCTTTCAAATAATAAGAAAAAAATACCAAATTCTGAAACCCTGAACCGTCAGGTCCCTCCAGAGTTGAGCCATCCAGGAGAGACTCTGCATGGAACCCCGATTCTTTTGCAGTAGAGATGGAAGAGGGAAGTCTCTGGGTCTCTTTGCTCCATCTGCTGCCCCTGCGACCTCAGATGTGTGGAGGAAAATGCAACAAAGTTTATGACCCGTTCCGAAATGGGACATTTCCCTTCAAAGCTCATGTGTTGAACAGACATGTGACGGCGTGTCGCCTGGTTTACTGCTGCTGTGGTTTGGTAAAGAGGCGGCAAAAATGCCAGGCCTTTTTGACACTGCAAGAAAGTCATGGCTCTCGCCGCTGCCGCAAAGTCACAAGACAAAAGTGGACTGGGATCCAGAGAGGTTTCAAATCCCTGCAGCTACGTCACCCCCAGTTTCCCGGGTCGATGTGTGTTGAAGGTCTTGAAATAAATTCTAGAGCTGAATATATTTATATTTTTTGGAGTGTTTCTCTGCGCCTGTGTGTCGTCCTGTTTCCCTCTGTCGACTGAGGCTTCCGTTTCAGATCAACTCTGCATGTGTCTTTTCATATTATCAATGTGGACGTTAACATCAGTGCCAAGTAACATTACATGCATTACATACTGTGTGTTCATGTGGGGACCAGTTCTTCACACCCTTCTGGCTAAACCCAATTTGAGGATGAAATATGGGTCAATATAATTCGGTTCATGTTTGGTTAAGAGTCCTGGTTAAAGTTAGCCGTTTGTTGTGGATGGTTAGATCCTCTGGAAAGCATTACGGCAAGGAGAGGTCCCCACAAAGATAGAGACACAAACGTCTCTACACTGGCAAGACGAAAAGCTCACACACAATATGTTGTTGAAAGAAACGTCTTCCCAATATCAGAATTATTCATACTAGCTCTCTCTATAAAACAATTCCTGACGCTAACTGTGCTTAGCTAATGCCAAAAACATGCTGTTCTGTTCCCAACTTCAGTCATGCTACGCGATATTTGTCAGGAAACAAGCGCTTTTCCTGCTCCACACTCATTTTGACGCAGGGGAAACAAACAATCCAAATGGGACAATAACATTCCTAAATTAAACATGATGTTTCGGCAATGTAGCCATTAGCTACAAACATTTTTTTTTGTGTGTGTGAAACATTCAGCTGGATTTATTTGATCAACAGTTTTGGACCCGTCCTCCCGCCATGTGCTGGACACACACACGACCTCCTCCTGAGTCTGCAACAAACAACGATAGCCGGGGCCCCCGAGGCTTCCTGCGTCCTGAGCACCACCAGAAAATAAACACAGTCACATTAATTTACTCCGACACACACGTTTTAAACACACAAACCCAGCGACTAGCACGAACCCTGTTTCTTTTGGGTCTACATTAAAAGATTGCTTGGACTCCGGCTTCGAGTTTCTGCCTGCTTTCTCACTTATTTGAGGGCCATATTGAGGGGGTTAAATGGAGGATTATCCAGGTCACCAGGCGGCAGATGAGTTATCGCTCTTCCGTTATGTAACCATGCAGAACCCGATCCAATCCCCCCGTCATGTGGGTCCATTTGTTTTCCTACCCTCGCGATAATCCAGCAAGAGAGTGTCGTTTTGATTCATTGTGTCAGCTAACTGACCTCAGTGTAAATAAGTTCTCCAAAATCAGATCGGTCTTGGCGGCCGGCGCGCGAGCCAAGCGTATCTGCGCGGAAATCTGAGCTTCTTCGAGGGAAACAAACGGTCAGAACGCAAACAGGGTTTCAACCAAAACAAATCCAGGAAGTCAAATAAACCAAAGTGAGAAGTGCCGTTTCAACGGCAACTGCTGAAGGAGGGTAAACTCTGGGAGACCCCTCACTGGAGGAGCTCTCCGCGCCAAGCGTCTTGAGGTGCCTCCAGATTTGATCCCCAGGACTGAGGTCCCACTTCTTATGTGGTGGAAATGCTGGTCAAAATTCATGACAAACTTGATGTTTATTGTGAAGCGTTTCACAGGTCCTGAGTTCAAATGCTGCCTCCGAGGCTTGGAGAGAATCTGGACCTTTTCTGTGTGGTGCGTCCTCCGACGAGCACTCAGCTTTCCTCCCTCAGACCAAGAGCATGGAGCGCTTAGCTGATGATTCTCAATCTTCTGTGTGCTTGAGTGGTTGTCTATGCAGTGTACTGTGTCATTTGCGTCGAGCGCTGTGTAGCTTGGACTGGCTTCCTGTGGAGGCCATTAGAAGCCAGTGTTGGACCCTGACTCACGTGGAGTCACTTTTGCCTCTTAAAATAGCGAAGAAACAAGAAGCCAACTTACACGAATCCTAGCTGAAGCTAAGTTTGGTTAGCCTTAGCTCGATGGCGTGACAATCTAGACTACATATATATCAATATTTTACTTATTTAACAAGTGATTCAAAACCAAAATTTGGCACAAAACTACATAGAACAATAACTAGTATTTGGAGTAAACAGTACGTACGATCAGCTTATTGAAGTACACGCTAGCAAGTGTTGTGTGAGAGTCAGAAAAACTCCCTCAGTACTCCCAATGATCACCAACAGTTTATACCAACTCCTCCTGTCTTATGGTGCGTTCCATTTGTATTTAGAAATGATACTTTTCAAGATAGAAGCTGAAAGTTTCAACAGGTTGGAGAGTCGTCACCATACCCAATCCAAGATGGCTTCCTCAAGTGTAAACAGGAAGTGTTTTCTAGTCGCACAAGGAGCCTTTTCCTGGATGTCACCATTTTGTTTTCTGACTCTATTCAGCTGGCAGAAGAGTCCTGACCTCTGGCAGACATTTGTTTCTAACATCGCCTCTCTTCACGTCCTCCTCTTCAGCGCGTGAGGACGCCGCAGTAGCTGCAGAGGAAGCGTCGCGACCACATAATTGTTTGCTTCTTCAGTCAGTCGTCCTGTCATCCAGGCACCAAACTCCGGTTCTGTGCTCATAAATCCAGAGACCAAACTCGCCTCGGTGGGGAGTGTTTGTGTCGGAGGGAAGAGGCTTCATACGGATTTATATCTGGTTTATATTTACATGGTCACAGCGACAGGAACATGAGGTTTCTGTTCATAATCTCTATTGATGGAATTTGTAGCGGGGGCCGAAGTGAGGCGGGTTCACAGTTCGGTCATTTCAGCAGCTGACATTGAAACAATGGTCCTGACGGAGGCAGAGCTCAGCTCAGGTCCTGACTGAAAGAACAACAAGACTCTTGAAGGTGGCCATTAGCACAACAATGAGATAAAGAGTAGTGATGGGCCGATGAGGCTTCATGAAACAGTGCACTTATTTTCAGAGCTCAGTAGGTGGCGCTCTCGGTTTAGAAACCTTGTGAGGTTTCATTGAAATAGCGGTTCAAAACCAAGGATTTTAGAGCAGAGAGCGCCATCTAGTGGAAATGAGGACACTGTTTCATGAAGCCTCATCAGCCTATCAGCACTAAATAGCCATCTAGATACACTTGAACGTGTACTGTTCATTATATAACAAAAGCTAATAAATAAATGAATATAAATATATAAATAAAATATAAATAAAAAATATATATATAAATCCCAAAAACATGATGGTAGTACCAAGAAAAACGAGTTATTGGATACACAAAACGTATTTTTGGACCTATTTATTTTAAAAATAATGTCCTGTACTCATGTCTGACCGTCGGGTTTTAGCGCTAGCAGCTAGCAACAAGTGAATTTATGCAGATTAAGTGGGCTAACCTGGGAACTATTTGCTGAGCCTCCAGTTGCACCGAAGCAGAGCACATCACTCACACGTCTCTGCCTTCACTTCCTCTATAAAAAAAAGTCCAAGGACACATTTGTTGATGTTTGAAGGTCGAACCTCTCTTCCTGTTATCGACCACACAGACGTCGAGGTCGCGGGCGATTGTGTAACGTGGAATATCATGGACCTGTCACCGGGCCGGAGCCCAAAACAAAGCATCCGAGGGAGGAAATTAAATCATTTGGACGACCCAGATTTCTCCTTCTCACGTCCATCCAGAGCTATTTGTCTGGCAGCGGAGCATTTCATTGTCTGGAGAGGCCACTTTCAAATTCACCCTCGAGCAGTGAAGGAAGGCTAAAGCTACGCTAGCTTTTTTAGCAATACTAGCTTAAGCAAAGGCTACAAAAATTTAAATCAGAGCACACCTGATAAGAATGAATCGCTAAAACAGTGGAGAATAATAATGTCTAATCTTCCTGTCGTAACACTGTAGTAGCGCCAAACTTCGTATTTTATTACAGATTGCACCCGACAAAAATGCTGAGTCATCGCAACCTCCAAAAAACGACCGAAACAGTGAGTATTTTTCAAAAACCTTTTTGTCCCAGACGTTGTTTTATCATTTTCTGTGAGAAGAAATATCGAATTCCACCCTGCTACGTTTGTTCCTCATGTAGCGACTTAGCATGCTACAAGCAAGTGAATGACGATGACGATGTAACTGACGTTTGAAGTGAATCGAAGCACTCTGTCGTTCTATATTTCCAGTCAGAGCTAGTTCTCCTTTCAGTGATATGACCATTGAGCGTGTGTGTGTGTGTGTGTGTGTGTGTGTCCATGAATAGAATCTGCCTGCTGTGGCATTTGGTCTTCCCAGCAGACACAGGAAGTGGCAGTGTCCCGGATGTCATTGTGCGGTGGGACAGAGGTGTCTTTGTCTGGACGGGGAGCAGGTGCTCCACGTCTGCAGCCTGTGTTCCACAAATCTCTCTCCCAAAATAAGTTGAATAATGCCGCAGAATTATGTACAGTTCCATCTCCCTTTTCTACAAGATCATCTTTTGAGTCATTATTTTTCTTTTCATACAATTATTTGTCTTATTTATTTATGAGCCAAAGCCCTATATACATATTATATAATTATTTTATATATATATATATATATATATATATATATATATATATATATATATATATATATATATATATATATATATATATAAAATAATTTATAAGGGTGTCTACAGCCACGGAGAACAAGACTGGCTCTTCTATTTTGATCTTCTTGCTGGTGTGGCCTGGAGACCTCAGAGAGGGAATGCATGACAGGAACTTCACGGGAAGCTAAAGGTCAGCCAGCAGGAACATGAGAGCGCCGAGCGAGCTAAAAGGAAACATTGAACCGCGGTGGGACGCGCCGGATACCTCAACCTCAGGTCCCAAACACGCACCAGAAAACATGAGCTGTTTGTTTCTGCTGCACAAGGTTGTATGTGTGGGTCGCCATGGTGATTCTGCGCGTGATGTTGACTGACGAATGTCCGCTAGCAGGAAGTCAGGACTCGTAGCTCATGTGTGAAGTTGGAGAGGCGTCGTCTCTCAGGAGCCGTCCGTGTTAGTGTCCGGTTTTTCAAGATGGCGGTTCAGTCGCTTGCTGACAGACTCTTGATACCTTTAAACTTGGAACACGACCAGGAGAGACTTGGGTCGAGACTCACTGCTGTGGTCCTGGAACATGCAGCTTTCATCCACAAAGAGTTCGGATGGAATGCTCCAATGCTCCGCCTATATGGACCCGCATCAGTGACATCACCACCTACTGCACTAGACATATTTTTTGCAACTTTTCTTGTTTTTTTTACATAATATAATAATATTATAATACATGTATAATTACACCGTTTTTAAAGTGTTGTTATTTGCATTTTAAATGCGTATTTAATAAATTAATGTTATGTGTGTTTTGAAAAATGTAATTTTAAGTACTTTATTACTCTTTCAATAAGTATGCTTCATAGGTAAGTATATTGTTTTCCTTATTTTAATTATATGAAGCAACTTCTTTTGATTTACACTGGTCTGATTTGATTTTTGTTTGTATATAAATTTACTCCTAAATACATATTGTGACATATTCATTCTCAAGTTTTAAATATTAGATTTTTATGTATTATTTTTCTAAATTTATTAAGAAAAAAACCATGTATGAAAATATATGTTTATGTGTTACACAGCAAAATCTTTAAATTTAAATGCCATATTTATTTCATGTTTCCCATGAATTATATTTCTTTGCATGTTTTAATGTAACATTTGTTTTTATTGACTAATCTTCCTTCAGTTTGAGGGAAAAGTTTTAATGATGAATGTTTTTTTTGGCCGACAGAATAACTGAACTTGATGTTCTGCAACAGCATCGGTATTGGATTGTAAAGCGACACACACACTCAGACTTCCTGTGAAGTCATACCTGTTACGCAAGTGTGTGTGTGTGTTCGACTTTGTTTGTCTGCACAGAACAGCAAGTGGAGCACAACAAGAACCGACTCCTTTTATGGAGAAGATTCGGCTCAGAGGTCACCGAGTGCAACGGGTCAGGACTCACTTCCTGTCATGCTCATGTTGAGAGACTCTTGAACTCATCAAATCACACTTTACCTGGTGTTAGTATATTCACCCATGAGTTATGACTCTGCTATCAGACTCACCGCAGTCAAGAAACTGAAATGATGCTTTTGTTATTAGATTTATCCATGTAGTGATGTTGGTTTCCACCAGAAGGCGCAGTGGAGCAACTCTTAGACTCATTGACTCTGAAGAACTGTAAGTGAGTCACTTTAGCCTCGGATGCGTCGGGTTCATCCCTGAATGAGAATTCCTCACGCAGGAAATGATCCGGACTCATGGATCTACTGAACCCAACTCAGGATTGATCTGGATCTTTAACCCATGAGTCGTCTGTGCCAGTGGGATTACCAGGATCAGAGTCAGAGCTGAAGAGGTTCTGAGCAGCAGGTGAAACTTTATCAGGATTATTTGGGATGTGGGAGAGGAACATGGTGGAACATCAAAACAGCGTTTTGCAATGCCGTTGAGCGCGTGTTCCTCCATGTGCCGTGCGTGTTGGTGTGTGCGAGAGATAAATGTCTGAAATGTTATTGTGGTGCGTCTGGCTCGGCTCCAGAGGAAGTGCTTGGCTTTGACAATGCTCTCACCAGGAATGCACTGCAGGCTGAAGCCAAGTGGGCGTGTCGGCGCGCTGGGGTCGGAAGCCAAGTTTGGTGGGTTCAGCCGCGGCCCCTCGCTGCCTCGGGAGACCGTCCCGAGCGAGAAGCCCGGAGAAGGAGCCTGTGTGTTCTCTCCGCTGCTATATAGATCTGACTGAAAAGTTGTGTGTCCTTTTCAGGGGGACGATCTGAAAGGAATGCAACTGTTCCCCTTTACATGTACAGCCTCCCTCCTCCCCGACTCCCCCTCCTCCTCAGGAAGCCACAGGGCCTGTTGAAAACAGACACGAATCCTTGACACACACACACACACACACACACACACACACACGCAGAGGTTGTGGCATGAAAGGAAGTATCAAACTACACCGGCTGAATACTTATCAAGACGAGGAGCAAAGCCGCCCATTAAGATTCCAGACTTTTCCTGCTTTTAGCTCGCGACGTCGGAAAATGAGAATCAATCCAAAAGAATTAAATCTGATCTTCATCCACTTCCTGTTTACAAAACAAACTGACTCGGTAAACTTCACTCCATAAGAGCTCCATACCTATGTTTCTGAGATTCCTCTTTTGACTTTATCATCCAACAGCAAAATGATTCATTATGTTCCAGGAATATTTGAAATATACATTTAAATATCTTCAACGTTTTATCTTTGTGAAATGGGTAATTATGTCTATTATTATTTAATAACTGTTTTATTTGTTGACATACTTCTATTTTATCTTTTTTTATTGCATTTTATTTCATTAGAATGTGTCTAAAAATAGTTTTTTGTTGTATCTTAGACTCTAAATGGTTATTTAATATAATATAATAATTATTATGTTTGAAATATTGTATTATATATGATGTATTGCATGCACTTTATTATTATTATTCGTAGTAGTGTTAGTACTTATGAAGCAAACTAACTTCTTAAAAATCTAAAATTATGTTTAGTTTCACATATTTATTTACATTTTTTTTAAATTTTTTATTCTGTTTGCCAACCTTATTTCATGAAAGCCCCTACACCTGTTAGCTAAAGCCCAAACACTGCTTCAGTCAGAGCAGACTACAGGATGAAGAGGAGGATGAGGAGGATGAGGGGGGGCGGCGGGGGCCTCAGTGGGCAGCAGCAGCAGCAGGCCGGGTGATCGGAGGCTGCGGCCCGGACGGCCCCTCTGAGGGGAAGTGATGCAAGACACTGGCTCTTTGTTCGGTGGCATTACTTGGTGCCGTGCCAGTGGCCCCGCTGAATGGAGCCCAGCGGTCGGCTTGTTTGCCGCCCGGGTGACTGGATCCTCTCTGGACACGCTGACCGCCCGGCTGACTCGCTGGTGGGCGACAGTGGAAACCCTTGCTCCTTTGATGTTGCGTCTCAGGCAGCTGCTGATCAAAGAGCCTCCGAGTTTCTACGTTCACCAAGTTTCATTCTGCAGGTCTAAAGACTTGACAGGTTGTTTCTCAGCTTGTCTTCGACCGCTGACTTGGTCAGCGTGTTGGGTCCAACCCCAACTTCTAGCTGACCAAGTGCATTCATCGTAGCACTTGATCAAGTTTTCATGGAAACATCGCTGACTTGGTAGTTGAATCAAGTCTTCGGGCTTCATAGTTGATCTAGTCTTTTTCAGACATCCAGATTTTACCTGGTGAGTTTCATACTTCCAAGCCTGTATTTACCAATCCCATCACTTCAACAAGTCCATGTCCAACATTTGCCAAGTCAAGTCCACGTTCCTGATTTAACAAGTCTTTTTCAGACCTCAGAGATTCTTTTTAGATTTATGTGTTGAATTTAAGTCAGAGTCAAGTCAAATTGTCTGACCTGCTGAATCAAGTCAATTTCAGACTTGTAGTAGTATCTTGTAGTTTACCAAGTCTTTTTTAGACTTTCCAGTTTACCAAGTCATTTTAGACTTGATAGTCTGTTACAGACAGATAGACAAGTCTTTTCAGAAGCCTCAATTCACTGGTCTGCTTCCTTACCGAGTCAATGTGAGGTTTTGTAGCTTGCCAAGTTTTAGACTTGCAGTTAAAGATGTAGTTTTTTCAGACCTCTAGTTTCACCAAGACACTTTTAAACTTTCAAGTTTCAGTCTTTCTGAGGCAACCAAGTTAACTGAGTCTTTTTCAGAGATGTTCCTTGACTCACATTTATACCTGACTCAGATTTGCCGAGTCTTTTTTCTTTGAGTTCTTCTCCTGAACCTGACCCTGGTCAAGTCGCCGAGAGTAACTCGGAGAAGTGAGTGAAAACCATCGAGTGAAAGTGAAGAAGAGAAAACCTCTGATCAAAGAGAGTTGATGCTTGTTGTTTTGGATGAAAGCTAAAATGGTACGTATTGACTTCAATTAGACGACAACAGTGTTACGGACCAGAACCTCAACCCCCCTCACCCCACCCCCACCCTCGTCTTAGGCCATAAATCCACGTCCCGGGACTGTAATTTGGAGTAGCCGCCACTTATGTGCTTCAATCTGGCTCAAGTGAATCCCTGCAGTTTCAGGTGACATTTAGCAAAAACCCAATTTCACAGCGAGTCCAGCACCAGACGGACAGCAACACACAACCTCCTCCGCTTCCACACGCTCAGCAAGTCAAGCTCCTTGATAAACAGCCCGAACCCAAACTCCGACTCTTGTTTTTGAGCGGGTTGTGCAAGCGCTGGAGTCTCGGAAGTGATCCTGTTCAGATCTGCAGGAATGAAAATGAAAGCCCTGACATCCAGATTGCAAAATCATGTCCTGCACACACACACACACACACACACAGATGTATAAACACACGGCATATCTCCCTCTCTTCCGCCCCTCGCTCCTCAGAGGAATTCAAAAGTAAAGTGAACCTAAGTGTGACAGGAAGACTCTGCTGCAGGAAGAAAAACACACATTTCAACACTGGAGAAGATCCAGATGGAGGAAGGAGAGCAGGGAGCAGCGGTGCAGCGCGGAGTCGTGGCACGTTGTGATGTCATGCAGGACGACAGGTTGTGCTTGAAATGCGACTTAACATCCACGGACAAATGCTAGTCTCATTATAATGACAATTTAACGACCTTTTTTAGCAATGCTAATACACCTAACACAGGAACCGTGTTAGCAATGTTAGCTTCCACTGCTAGCATTGAGCTCCATTCTGTTTAGCGGTTCCCAAACAAGTACATTGGTCAAAGCATACGGACAACTTGGCAATATCGGAGGTGCAGGATCAACCTGGACTCATAACAGAAGCGTGTTGGACTCCGCTACAGGACTGATGTGCAAACCTCACCCCTGCTTTCAGTTTGTTTTGTTTGCTATTTTGGTCCAAAAATCTTCTCCAAAATAGTTTTCATTGTGTGTAATTTAATGACTGAGTAAATGCAGGTGTGGGAATAAAACTTAACCTTAAATTCGGAGGGTTGGAACGTACACGATTTTACAAATCTCACTCAGAGCTAGCGTTCCTCAATCACACAGCAGGAAATATGCATTGCTTTTGTCCTTACTGTTGCGTAATGTTAACATCAATTAAAAAAAAAAAAAAACCTTGTAAAATTTGCGAAAAACGCCTGTAGTTGCCGTAACTCTCTTGGATCCAGATGAATGTTAAAAGTTTTCACCAACTGACAATAAAGGGATGTAGCTAGCAAGTGTGGCGGCCATTTTGCTCTCACTTGACATCGTCCGAATCAGATATTTATCATCACATTTTTCATACAATTTTCAAGTCTCCTCACGATGGACGCACCACGACAAGTAGTTCAATCTTACAGTGGAGGTTTGACACCCGCACCACCCCCGCCACCCATGCTGCAGTCCCAGGTGCCACATCCGGCCGTCGTACCTGCCGCCGATGCTTCAGCACAAATAATGATTTGCCTTTCACGCGTCTGTATCGGCGACGTAGCCGATAATAAATGGTTTCCTGGTGTCCTGCCTTCCTGTGTTGATGATATGTATACGGCCCGCTGGGGTGGAGATGACAACGTAGGTGTGGAGGAAGTCAAACGCAGGTGTTTGAGTGTCGTCCCAGGTGGGTGCTGACAGAGCGGCAGGTAAACAGGCAGGTTGCTCTCTGATCTCACCTGTCGGGGCAGACGCGGCAGCGCCTGCGGGGCTTCTGCAGCGGAAACTGGTTCTTTATGTGCTGCTGGAAGGTCAGGCCCGCTCTCCGGGGTAAACACCCAGGAAGAGGATGAGGAGGAGGGGCCGATGAAGACGCCCCCGGGCTGAGCGCAGCACAGGTGGGCCGCTGCTCCACTGCAGAGAGGAATGCCGCACATTTGGACGCCACGGCAGCTCGGAAGCATCCGACTACTTTCTGTGTCGTGTTACATCATCTAACAGGCCTTGGATCCTTCCCTGAGTTGCACACGGCAGCTTCTCTTTACGTTGGAGGTCAAGTTGCTTTGTTTGGCCAGGAAGATGAAGCAGTGATTTATTAGCCTGCGAAGCACTCGCTCTCAGAAGTGAGAGGACTTTGGAGTGATAAATTATGAAGAGGGAAATAAAAAGAATGTTTTGAGTTCGGAATATTTTCATTGGAATCAAACAGTGATTTTAAAAGTTTATTGATCAGATCATATTGAAATATAGGATCTTGACTTGAGTCGGTGTAGATTAAGCTCGACAAATGAATATGTTAGATCCATAAAACACATGAGAAATAAAGTGACAATAATTCCCAGTGATAATTTAATCCAATAATAAAGTTGAGGAAAATGAATCAGATAAATAAATTAAAGTTATCTTGAGAAAATATTACAAGTTTTGTGTTATTTCATTGTGTTGAGTTTGAGTTTATGTTGCTTCAAAACAGTTTAAAAACTATATTAAAAAAACAAAAAACTTTTTTAATATACAAAATGTTATTTTCACGCTCATATAGTCTAAAAATCAAGGCAATATTTTGAGCCATTTTTGAAGTGATTGTGAGTGTGGAAGAGACGACACGACAGCCAGGTATATTTAACAATATATATTTCCATAGTCAATGTACATTCCATTTCAACATAGGCTTTCTTCACAAACAAAAAGTTGGCATCTAAATAAATACTATATAAAATAGAACTTCAAAATAAATATATCTATAAAGGGAACCTTTTATATGAGAGTTTTTATCTGTTATATCTAAACAAAAAGCACAGGTCGTGTTTTTTATCCCCAAACTTTTTTTTTTTTTGTTGACACTGAACAGACATACAGGAATGACGTCACTGCGAGACTTTCTCCTCGGACTCATCTGAGCTGGTGCGGCAACTAAAGTCGTCGAGTGGAAGTGTAAAGCTAAAAGAAGGGTCTCGTAGAGACAGGAAAAATGGCGGCGGGGGAAACAAAGCCAGAGAAGACGGGAGAGAAAGAGAGACAGACTTGTCTTTCTCTGCCGTCTCGGTGGGATGACATGTTTATGCGCGGCAGCTGTGTTTGTCAATCAAATCCAGGGGTGTTTGAGGGCCTCGGGTGGAAGGGAAAAATAGATCCAGGACTCGGAGAACCCCGCCCCCAACAGCTTATATCTTCTTTTCAAATATAAATTATTGCCTAAATCATGACGCCCGCTCCCCGTCACGTCCTCCTCGCCCCTCAAAATAGGTATCTAATATACTCTTTCTCTCTATATATAGGCTTGTACTGAGTTGTAGTTATAATGTACCATGCATCTCTCATTGAAAACTCTCCTCTAAAGAACACAAATGTGGTGAAAGTATTTACAGCAAACACCTGCATAGCTCTAGTACTAAATATATCGGGAGTTTTGCTGCCACCTACTTTTGTCGACTCACGTTTGGCACTTTTAAATATTGCCGCGTACATTCAGAACTGATTCCCTTTTCTCTTTTTTTTAGCTTTGTGCAACTAGGTGATGAATGTTATGGAGCTAGAATGAACCCCCAGGCCGTCGCTATTAAAGGGGCAGCATGCTTTTTTTTCATGTCGTCACCTCCGTTTGGCATCGAGCGCACAGCGACTGTGTTCGCTCAGACAGCGACAACATGCTACGGCGTCCTTTGGCAAAGTCCTAGAAACATGCGAGCCACAAAAATAGAGGATAGAAAGACAGACTATCGGACGATCACAGCTATGCAGCATTATGACGCGAGTGGAAGGGCGGGGGGGGGGTGTAGTGCACTAGATAGTTGAGGTGGTTAATACTGTGCTTTAGTACGTCCTTTGATGTTCGTGTCTTCTTGTGCAAGGGGTGGTTTGATTCCTTCTCGTTGCCATTTTGGTTTCCTAAAGTATTGCCTTCGAGCTTTTACGTTTCTTTGCTTTTACGTGATGCAAAGAGGAAGTAGCGTTCCGGGCTGTTTTCGTCTGGAGAGGAGAGTCCCTGAGAAGGTTTCTAAAAACAGATTTGTCTACGAAACATCGACTTCTAGAGCATGCAGGTCATGCTGCGGTGACTCGGGATTAGAGATGGGAAGGTAACAGCGGAGAGGTTACCGACACAAGGAGGGGAAATCTCCACGACATTTTGAGCAACTCTGTCGAGGCGACGACGGTAGGCGGTGACGCCTCGCTGAGGGGGGAGGGATAACTTTTCGGGTATTTCCTCTCCACCGTCTACCACGACTAGCTTTTGGTTAGTGACAAAAAAGAGCAAAGAAATACAGAGCAGCAGAGAGGTACAATGACTTTGTGCCTTCAGTCATCTTCCCAAAACACCAGTCCCGCCAATCCAGTCTCTACTTCGTGCGTCGAAATAAAAATCAGCTTGCAACGCCCCTTCAGATTTGTTGATCATCCACCCTTGGAAAAAAAAAAAGTACCTTTTGTTTCACTCATCCAGCAGATTAATGGGGTCACTTAAGGGGGTGGTGTTGGATTGTCCCGTCCAGAGAGAGCAAGCAAGTACTGTGGTGCAGGTCCAGTATCATAAGCCTTGCTGCAGCTTGTCTAGAGTCCCGGCTTTCGCCTCAACGCCGCCGCTTTTACAGATGTTGGCGCCAGCCTGCAGGTGCTTGCAGCGGCAGCCGGGTCGGCTGACATTGTCATAACACTTCTGTCCCAGTTTGGCCAGACCCACGGCTGGAAGATAGCAGACTAGGCACGGCAGGACAAAGGAGAGGGCCGTCATGAAGGACCAACGCGCACAGCAGTTGGCCTGGGAGCACGAGCACGGCTTGTCGGCGCATGAGCCTTCGTCGTCCTCGTCCTCGGTGCAGTGGTAAAAGATGCCTTTGACCAGGCACATGCAGGTGGCGGCGTCCACCAGGCTCTGGGCTGAGCACAGGCACTCCTGGTTGCAAACCCAGCAAGAGGGTAGGGTTCTGGGCAGCGTGCACTCCGTGCATCTGCACTTGCCACATTGTTCGCAGAGCAGAAGGTGTTTCTTCTCAGCCGGGGTGGAAGGGATGACCGCCAACCCCTGCTGGCCCGCGGTGCTGCCTCCTGTTGGCGCCTTGGCAGGCTTGTGGTCCAGGGTTTTAGAGGAAGCAGAGGAAGTCAGGACCTTGGCCTCGGAGGAAGTGAAGCAGCCGGGGCTCCAGGTGGAGATTTTGCCCACGGGATGGAGGTGGTGGTCCACCGTAGGCGTGGGCGCGGCGTGGTCCAGCAGCCTCTGGTCGGACGACGTGCTGCTGCTGCTGCTGATGGAGCTGGGTCTGCCGCTGAAGGAAATCCACGGGTGAGTGGTGGAGTCCTGGTGAGGGTGGGGCTCGCAGCGCCCCGCCTCGTGGTGCTGGTGGTTGTGGTGGTTGTTGTGATTCGCCTCCTGGTTCTGCCCGAGCCAGGTGATCCTCCGGCTCTTCTGGCTCGGCGGCTGCTGGGAGACGACGGCGGGGCTGTCGATGTAGTCGTTCTCCACATGCGAAGACTTGATCTGGTCGATGGGGTAGATGGTGAGCGGGTGCTGCAGACGTCCGTAGGGCACCCGGCTGTCCAGGAGAGGCTGGGATATGAGGGAGGAGGACACTCCTGGGATGTGGTGGGGAACCCTGGACTCCATGTGCACGTCGTCGGTCTACAGCAGCATTGAGAGAGTCTGCCACGAAAGGAGTCAGTTAGAACTCGACACTCATTTAGACAATCCCAACAAAACCATCATGATTGGGAGTCACAAGTTACACCCCAACTCTCCTCCGAAATGGGGGTTCAAACCTTCTTTTCTAGCTCTGACATGATCCGAGAAGGCAAAAAGCAGCGCGCGGCTGAGTCATGAATGACTGCACGGATTTATGAATGAGAACCGCTCTTGTGAATGGGACTCTCCTGCACGGAGACTGCCAACGTCTATCACCAGCATTTTTCATCCGAATTTTCCGCAGATCACTCTGTGGGTTTGACATGTTGTTTTTGCTCCTTCTATACTTGAGAAACCTGTTGTGAGTTCGCTGGCACCGACGCTTGCGATCGTCAAATCTAAGCCGGAACTGCGCTTGTGCGAGTGTGCGCGCGCGCGTCCCTCCCTTCAATATGTGAATGGACTGAGTCATAAAAACCGGAGGCGGCCGCTCGGCGTAGCGTGTTTATACAGAGATTACAAGAACGTTTTCGGCGTCCATCGTCGGCGGGGACGCCGGATAACGCGCCGGGACATTGTGTTCCCACAAACAACTTGTCGGTGCGCAGTTCTCCGCGCGCGGCTCCGAGGTTTATCGCGGCCAAAACGGGAAGCGCTGCAGCTGAAAAAGACACCTGACACGAGCGTGCGGCGCCGTGATCGACAGCTGCAGCGGATGGAAGACCAGTCCGGGCTGAGAGCGCGCAACATGCCTGCGTTTCAGAGCGCCTTAACGTGATAAGAATAATCCAGTTTTGGATCCGCGCTCGCTCGCCCTGCGCTCGCCACTTGGCCGGTTAAAGATTGACCCCCCCGCCACTCACAGCTTTCACTCAAAAGGACTGAGTCGCGGCGGAATGTGAGGGGTTAGATCTCAGTGCGTCGCTGCGCTCACTCACCGTAGTTTCAGGATAAAATTCTCATCGCTCCGTCGCGCTCCGTTTTTGCGCGCAGATTATAGTCCAGTCTCGGCGGTGTTGTGTTTAAATCTCCAGAGCAAGTGTTGGGATAAATCCAAAGGCGCTGGTGGAAGCAGGTCTCCGGCTGGATTCTCCACTCGCTGGTGCGTAAAAGGCGACTGCGGTTGTGGACGCAGGGCTTCGGATATGATGTTGCAACCTTAGAGGGGGGAGGGAGAGAGTTTTTATGAATGGGAGGGTTAGGGAGAGCGAGAGAGAGAGAGAGGGGCGGGGGGCGTCACTGCGCATGCGCCGTTTCCCCCCTTTTTTGTGAATGGGAGGGAGGCGCAGGAGCGGGAGGGGCGGTGGTTTTTATGAATGAGGAGGACCGCGCGCGAGTGTGTGCATGCGCAACGTTGAGGTTTTTATGAATGGAAAGAAACGGCGAACGAGAGAAAAGTGGGGAGGTGGGTGATGAAAGAGGGGGCACGAGGGCAACGTCAGGTCCGATTCGCATGTTCAACCCAGTTTTTAGCGGTCACGTGACGGCAGAGAAGCCGCGGAGCCTCGGTTGTGTGCGGTTCTATTTACAGCCGTTTATTGCGAACAAGGACGCGGCCTGACTTCCTGCGCTACGGTGGTGTAAAAGAACAGAGGAGGGAGGAGGGGAGGTGTGGAGGGGGGGTTGGGGGAAGCAGCATGAGGGCAGGCAGGATTCACAAAAGGACAGGATGTTGTTGATTTGTACCGAAACCACACGGAGGAAATGAGTGTGAATTTCCTTTCTCTCTGACATCCCGGTGTGTGCGTGTGCGTGTGTGTGTGTGTGTGTGTGTGTGTGTGTAAAACCCCCACCCCCCACCCGTCAGTTAGGGGCTTTTAACCAGTCAAAGGTTCACAGTTTCCCCAATACACGTTTGCTTTCTGCACCTTGAAACAAGTACACCGCGTTGACCTTTTCCCTCATCCTCTGCGTTCTTCAAAAAGTGTCGTTTATTTATGTTGTTACTGCAGTATTCAAATTTACCTTGGATTGTCATGATTTTTTTTAACTGCATAGTCTTTTTTTAAATGAATGAACAAATCAATTTATTTTGGGGTTGGTGTGAGTTTATTTTATTTAATCCGTCTTTATTTATTAGCATGTTTATTAATGTATTTATTAACCTGTTGTCATTGATATATGTATACATTTTTCTTTATATATTTTTATATATTTTTTAATCAGAATTTGTATATATATATAAATGACATATACATATACAAATAAAATATATATATATATATATAATTATATATATGTATAATTATTTCATATATAAATATATATTATTTATATATATATATATATATAAATAATTATACATATATATATATATATATATATATATATATATATATATATATATATATATATATATATATATATATATATATAAATAAAAATTATATATATATATATGTATAATTATTTCTTTCCCCGGATACTAAATTTTATCAGGACGACCTATTAGTCATTCTTCGGCCTTGTTTTGCTTTTGATTCGAATGTAGATCTTTTAATCATAATTGATTTTCATACACATTTTTTGCTTTTCTTTTCTTTAATTAGTTTACATTTTTGCTTTAAATTTCTTGTATTTTTTTTTATTACTAACATTTTCTTTTTGTAGCCTTTATTATTGTGGTTAACTGGCTCCCTTTTGAGTCATTTCCAAGGTTTTTTTTTCTTTACTTTTTTGCTAAAGATTAATAACATTCTTTGTGTCACTATTTGTGTTTCCCACTTCCCTCTGTGTCACAAAACTGTCATGCAAACCACATCAGACTCCTTATCTTTAGCTCAGTGTGGCAACGTTTAAAACATAGTCCTGAATCACCAACTTAAATGATGCTTTAGTTTCACTGGAAGACGATTTGGGGTCTGAATCTTGGACCCTCCCTCCTCTGCGTGCAGACTTGTGAGTGCAGCTGCGACGCTCGCAGGCTTGGCCTACATGCAGCGCTCGGTGAATGGTGGATATCTTGTCGGTGTGATCATCCACGCGTACATGCACGGAAGGGAAGGCCCAGATTCTCCCCCAGAACCTTCCCGCCCAGCCCTCCTTCCTGCCACATCTGTAAGCAGTGGTGGTGGGGGGGGGTTAATGGACAACTCCATCTGTTCCCAGAATGTGTCTCATTGGATTGTTTTTTTCCTCCAAACATCAGAAACTAGGCGGCTTTAAAATCTACATCTTCCCTCACCACACTCAAAGATTGGTGTTTGAGCTGGACAGGTGACCTGTCCAGGCTTGTTTCCCACCAGTGCTCCGACCCTGGCTCACCACCACAAGCAGACAACCGATCCAGTCTTAGTGCCTCAAAAGTACATGTGAACCCACTGCATCATTTCCTGTTACATTAAAAAAAAACCATTAGCAATAACCATGTTCATGTCACAAGAAAGTGATCACTACTTCCTTCTTCAATCACCCTACAGAAACTACTTAAACCTTATTTTCAAATAATATTTTCTTCTACATTCTTAAAAATAAAAATCTGACATTAAATATGAATATTAAAAACATTGTATTTTACATTGTTAAATTGAATCAATAACAATAAACCCTTTTTAAAAATAATGCATATTTCTTTAGACAAAATGTATAAAATAAATAAATTTAAAAAAGTTATTTTTTCTTTCTTTCGTCTCAACAAACTCAGCTTGGACGTTCAAATATGTTTGGAGGGTCATGAAACAAAATCACAGTTTACAGTGTTGCGCCAGCTGAACCCCCAGAATTCTCACTAATCTTGGGGCGATTGTCGTTGTTGTGTTGTATTTCCTGGCTGTTGTCGCAACAATGAAGTGAAGCTGTTAATTGCCCGCATGTGTGTGTGTGTGAGTGTGTGTGTGTGTATTGGTGCGAGTGCTCTGGTGTTAAGTGTCACGGCTGGAATCAGCACAAAAGCTCGTGGGCTTCAAACACTTCCTGCTGCAGGTGAGGACGCCTCACCTGCGTCAGGGCTGCAATACACATCCAGGGGAGAGTGGTCGACGTCTCAGCCGCTGGGAGTCGAATCAACAGTCTGCAGCAGAAGGAGGCTTTTGTGTTTCTCAGCAAATGTTTAGTCCAGAAATATCAAAAACAGACAAACACATCTGTGTGACATTTCAGCCTCTAATCTGGGGTGAAAGTTTTCAGCCTCTTTCCTCTTCCTTCTATCTAGATTTGGCCGCTCAAATGAGCCTCAGTTCTCCACCTCTCCAGTCCATCTAACTTCACCTCCAAACCCCTGATCTCGTCCTCTGAGTCGCTCCCAGTGACAACACTGGAATCTTCATCACTGACCGCTCTTCATTAACAGACATTTACGCCGACATCAGCATGTGTAAATATGAGGTTTTGACCCACTTACGCGGCTCTAGCAGCTTCCCGAAGGCAAAAGGAAGCTCTGCTGAAGCCCGCCGGGACCCGAGCCAACACAAGCATATCACAATCACATCTGTTCACCTCTGGAAAGGCTCGAGCGGCTGGTTAGATGGAGAGGCGGATCCGGAGCGTGAAGCCAGGTAGCCTCCGCTCCTCAAATATTGACTTCCTTCCTCGCTGCACGCCACTTTCTCTGCGAGCCAGGAGGCTTGTGGTGGGGAGGGGGGGTCGTGTACATGCACTAGTGTGAGTCTGGGAGTCCACATCCATCAAAATAAAGGGCGTGATGGCCGCCGCTTGTTGCTCCATAATAGGATCCATTAGTGCTAATTCACCTCTCAGATATGAGCTGCGGCTCAGCCATGTCAGCGCCGCCAGACTGTTACGGATGACGGGTTATTCCAGAGGGCTGGGGGACACCCTGGACAGCCCGTCATAGAATAAATAGAGACAACCACTCGCTGAATGTTTTATGGGAAGTGTGGAGGTCGAGGTCAGCGGGTGAGTTGCACCCCAGCAGCTGACAGTGACCCCTCGCTTATGGTCCGACTGACCTGGAGGTTGTGCGTTTTCCAAATCTCCATGAGGAAAACTGTGAACTCACTCGGGAGCGAACGCAGATTTCCGACCAGGGAAGTTGGAGACTCACCACTTCTGAGTTCATTTTTAAGATCCCATGAGTGTAAACAGTGAGTGGAGGCTTCTGGAATACTCTGCTTTACAGTCAATGTTACAAGTTTCTTCTGTGCAGAATCAGCTAGTGTTTTACTTATTCGTGTGTTTATAAAGAAAACCGTGAATATACTCGGGAGCGAACATAGATTTCCGACCAGGGAAGTCGGAGAAGCCTCACCACGTCTGAGTTCATGTTTAAGAGTGTAAACAGTGAGTGAAGGCACCTGGAATACTTTACATTAGAGTCAATGTTACAAGTTTTTTCTGTGCAGAATCAGCTGTGTGAATGACAACAAGCAGTTTCCTAATATATATTGACTCAGAAAAACGGCAAAGTGTTTTAGTTATTCGTGTTTTTTTAAAGAAAACCATGAAGTTACGCGGGAGCGAACACAGATTTCCGACCAGGGAAGTCGGAGAAGCCTCACCACGTCTGAGTTCATGTTTAAGAGTGTAAACAGTGAGTGAAGGCTCCTGGAATAATCTGCTTTACAGTCAATGTTACAAGTTTTTCTGTACAGAATCAGCTGTGTGAATGACGACGGGCATTTTCTTGGTTAATAATGACCAAGAATTTACCCAAACAAAATGATGGCGTTCACGGAAGATGCCATCTTCCTTTAAAAACACATGAACAACTAAAACACTTTGCAGTTTTGTTCAGCTTGCCACAGTCACATGACATCAGGGACCATGTTGGTCAATACATGGACTTCACCTGTTGCAACAACCGCATTCAAAATTCGATTTTAAACTCTGTTTTTTAGATGGAATTTGTAACGTTCCTGTTACATGTGGAGTTCAGAGACACACTAGCAATTTGGCAGTCAAATATAACTCTGATGGAAGCTGCCTTGACATGTTGTCCACTAGTATAAGTACTTCTTCTTCAGAGTAAAGAAAACCATCAAGGCAGTAATACAAAACATAGAAACACACTATTCCAAGCTTAAAAGGATCAATGCAAAATTATTGTAAAAGAGCAGTAACAGGTAAAAGCAGTGGGAACAATAAACTGAAACTTCCAAAATAAGTCATTTTATTATTATTATTTTATTTCATTAAGCAGAAGAGCAAACTAACTGACTTTTCTTTTAAAGGTGATGTTCATAAATTTCAGATCTTTTCTCTGAAACTTAAAAATACAAAGCTGTAAACATATTATTGTAAGAATAAAGAAGAAAAAATGTAAAAGTAAAGAGAGACTCTTGAAATGCTCTTCCTAGCGACTTGGAATCTGCATCCTTATATGACGAAAAATAGGGAAATGTAAATCGTCAGTTTAGGCGTCTCCCTTCTAAACTGGCGTATAGTAGTAACACTGGAGCTACACATGATGACAACGCTCTGTTTACTTGCCCAAACCCTTCAACAACTGGAACTGTAAATGCTACTTTATGAGCTAATCCACCCACTTGAGTCGCCTTGCTAACCTTCTGTGCGCGCGAGCTAAAACGGTACGAGTGAGGAAATATTGAATTTCACTCCCGTCCTCATGCAGTTTGACAGTGTGTCCCGAGGAACACAAACAAGGAAACGCACATCAAGAGTTGCTCCAAACACACTGCCGCACACACA
The DNA here is from genome assembly GCF_027744825.2 of Synchiropus splendidus. Lineage (NCBI taxonomy): Eukaryota > Metazoa > Chordata > Actinopteri > Syngnathiformes > Callionymidae > Synchiropus > Synchiropus splendidus. The sequence continues at coordinate 15,539,156 of NC_071350.1, read as the reverse complement.
CACACACACACAGCTTGGCCGTCCATCGCTGTTTTCCATGGAGCAGCGTCTGGCTGATATTATGTCTAATTTAAGGCATGTCATTAGTGTGTAGCCGGCTCTGGTTTTGTCTGGGTCACTGCGTGTGTGTTCTTCTGCCTTTCTGTGTCGTCCACAACCCGTTCACGGCGGACACACACACTTCAGAGCGCACAGCCATTTACTGTCGTTGAGAACTGTGGGCCAGGCCGAAGCTAATCCCGGGCCGCAAGCGGCCCCCGCGCCAGCATTGAACACTGGCTGCGGTGATGGTCCTGAATGGCGTCTGTCAGCAGTTCTGTGTATTTACCGTCGATAAACAACTGCTGCAGTCGCACAAACAGCCTCCTCAGTGGAAACTCTGTCGGGCCTCGGGGATGAAATGTGGTCGCAGCGACACGTGGAATGTCCAGAATGCCAAAGGTGGCGAGGGGCTGCGTGGCCACGCCCCGAGTCGCCGGTCACGCTTCAGTGACTGGTGGCTCCTCAGAGGTCAGAGTGCAGCCGGGGTCCTGTCAGTCCTCTGAAGATGGGTCAGGGGTCAACTTCCACCGGAGCTCTCCTTTCCTCCTGTCGCCCAGCAGGGGCCCGAATCCAAATCAAGTGACCTTTCAGAGGGCCCCCCCACCCCCTCCCCAAACAACAACAACAACAATCACACCATAAACTGCAGGCACTTCCTCTACTTCAACACAATACTTTGAAGATTTTCAATCAAAACTGACATGTCATTTTGTGTGAATAAATTGTTGGAATATTGAGCGAATATTTCCCCCATAAATTCATACATTTCATGACTTTTCTCTTCAGTCATGACTGACTTTTATTTTTTGTGTATAGAAATGTTGGAATATTCCCCCCCAATACTACTTCAAATTTCATTGTACCATCATCATCACTATTTTTTTCATCCATAATAAACATGTTCTGTATGTTCTTTTGTAAATACCAATAAACAATGAATATTTTCTCCCTCAGTACCTCAGAAGTAGTTCATTACAATATAAAATTATCGTCGTCATTTTTTACAACTCGTGCATAATAAACAATGAAAACACATTTATGAACTATCATAATCAAGCATATTTTGATCAGTCAAAAATATTATAATAAGTAAAAAAAAAAAAAAAAAGATTTATCATGACTGACGCCATTTTTTCCTGAATAAAAATCCTCAATAATTAAATAATAAAAACAAAAAAACTATAAATTGAAGTTCATTTCTTGACAGAAATACATATATTATTTTTAAATACTAATATTTTTAATTACAATATGGAATCATGGTCATCATTTTTTGTACTCGTGCATAATAAACAATGAAAACACATTTATGAACTATAACAGTCAAGCATATTTTGCTCAGTCAAAAATATTATAATAAGTAAAAAATATATTTTTTTAATGGCTTATCATGACTAACACCATTTTTTCCCGGAATAAAAATCCTCTATAATTAAATAATAAAAACAAAATACTATAAATTGAAGTTCATTTCTTGACACAAATACATATATATTATTTTTAAATGCTAATATTTTTAAATAATTTATATTATATATAATGATAATCATTTGTCCATTATTAACTACTGAAAACCCAATTCTAAAGTTCATTTCTTGACACCAACAGGCTTAGAGAGACTTAGACTAGACTTTATTGATCCCTTTGGGAAGAGTCCCTCCTGGAGATTTACATTTCCAGCAGCAATAGAGGCAAGAAATGGAGTGCAGTCAGGAAGAGCATCACACAGAAAAAAACAAGAATTAAAAATTATACTCGATTAAAATAGGTTATTGCACCAGCTAGTGGGTTACTGCACGTTGAAGAAGTGTCCATTACTATGTAGTGAACATCCACTGTGTCCTGATCATAATCTGAAGGCAGGATCTTCCCCTGGAGATGAAGAAACACACTTGTCAGACCGAAGGCGATGGACTCCATGTCAGAGAGGACCAGCAGCGAAAGCTCTCTTCACTGTACTGACGGGGATAATAACCGAAGAACTGACCAGGAAGTGTGACACTCCAAGCTTCCACTTCCTTCACCTTCATTTCCTTCACTGAGCCCCTCCTCTCTGCTCAGGTCTCACGTATCAGGGAGATTAGTGGCGGATTAGGCAGGTAAACACGACGACTCTGTGAGTGTGTGAGTGTGTGTGTGAGAGAGAGGGAAGTGGGCTCTTTGATCAGGCTAATGAGCTGCCAGTCTCCCCTCCAGGGCCTGAGACTGGGATCGGGGGAGGAGGCTGGGGGGAGGTATGAACACCTGAAATAACACACACAGTCATCAATGCAGCACACCCGCATCCTGCCACCATTCTTCCCTGCCCGCCGCCCCCTGCCAGCATCTCTATCCAAGTGTCAGTCACACCCTGGGCCCAGCCGCGCTGCTCCCACAGAAGCCCACCCTGTCACAATGCTGGCTCCGCCCACCTACTGCCCCCTACCTATCCTCTATTCTGTCACACTCCTCCACCTTCACCCCCTCCCCTCCTCCCACCACCACCTTCTCCTCCCTGCTGTGAAGCAGAAGTGTCAAAATGCCGCTCCACAATTGTCAAGGAGCACAAACCCTTCGCTCAAATCTGCGCCGACACACGCGTCCGTTCTCAGCTGACGGGTTTCCAAATGCCATTGGTTCATTTATGCTCGCAGATCAGACAGTGAACGCAGCACAAAAATAGAAACAGAAATGTTTCACTTGAGGGTAAATATATCTATATATTTAATGTTCAACTTGCCATGGTCACATGACATCAGGAACCATGTTGGTCAATACATGGTCTTCACCTCACAACCACATCCAGAATTTGATTTTAAACTTATCTTTTTAGATGCGATTTGTAACATTCCTGTCGCATGTGAAATTCAGAGACACAATATGGCAATATGGCAGTCAAATATAACTCTGATGGAAGCTGCCTTGACATGTTGTTCACTATTATTAGTACTTCTTGAACAATATCTTCTTCTTCAGAGTAAAGAAAACCATAGAGGCAGTAGTAAACATAGAAACACACTATCCCAAGCTTAAAAGGATCAATGCAAAATTATCTTAAAAAAACAATCAAAAGGAAAAAGTTCCCAAAACGTATTCGCGAACTATCTAACTTTTCTTTTAAAGATAATGTTCATAGGTTTTAGATCTTTTCTCTGCTACTCCAAAATACAAAGAAGTGAACATATTATGGTAGGAATAAAGAAGCAAAGAGAGACTCTTGAAATACTTGTCCTAGTGACTTGGAATCTGCATCCTTATATGATGAAAAATAGGGAAATGTAAATAGTCACACACACACACACACAACTCTACCAACTGGCTCATAGTAGTAACACTGGAGCTGATACATTCCTGGTTGTTTCCTGCACTGAACTGGGTCAAAAGGTTCTAAACATTTGATTGCTGCTTTTATTGTTTGTCTGCAGGAAGTTTACACCCCGGCCCACCCCCCGCCCCCACACAAACACCTCACACTCCTCACCCCTGCTGACCCCTCACCCTCGATGCGTGTCACTCAAGGTGGTGACAGTCAGAGATGCTGCCGCCGACACCGAGGCAGCGGAGCGATAAGCGTTTGTCTTCTCCTCACTCTCTTCCTCTGTGGCCTCTGCAACCTGTTGCTATGTGACCCACTGACCCGTGACTTGACGGCTGCGTGACAGCCAGCAAAGCACTTTCCTATTTTAGGAATGTGTATATAATGTTGCGAACAGAGAGCCCACAACCCTGATGAGTCGCGATGGCGGCGTGTCCACAAACACAACGTGTTTTTTTGGACTGTAACAGATCACACAAACTGCCCTGAGAAATGTGCAGTCACTTGACCTTAGTCGACCTCTTCATTCCATTTATACCTTGAACACTATATTTACATGTCCTCGGACATAATGTTTCCATCAGGCCTCAAACCTTCTCTGTGCTCAAAAGCAGAACTTCCCTTTTGTCCGCAGCAGCGAGGCCGAGGCGAGCGGCCACAAAATGACTGTGCAAACAGATTTATGTCCACACCCTACTGTGTACAAGCGCGCAAACACACACACCGCAAACCAGAGAGCGGAAGACACACTCAGTGAGAAAACAGGTTGATGATCAAACTGGTTCAACAGAGTCCTGCTGATGTTTGTTTAGAGAGCTCGGCCTAAAAATGTGTTTCGCATATCCCGGGCCTGTCGGAACTTCCGCTGAACTCTCGCTCCGTGAGTGAGGGTGATGGATATTTCAGGAGTCAGTGTCGCACAAACGGCAGGGCCTGGCGCAGCCTTTGTCACAAATCAATCCTTGAACTCGATCGGGAAAGAAGGACTAAGGAAAACTGCTGCATCAGCGAATTTTGAGGGAATTGGCATCTCGTATTGTAACTGCTGATGCGTCCACGTCTGGACTCTGGAAGCATTGACTAGTCACAGACTTCAGAGTGAAATGTTCTTTCTTCGTTTGAATGTTATATAGATATTTTAGATATAGATCTATATTTATATAGAAATGTATAGACAGTTAAAAGGCTCAACTCTTGTTGTTGACTTGCTGTTGAGAACTGACGTATTGGAACTGTGAAGAATCTAGTTATTTTCTTGTGAGCAATAATCAAAAATATAAACATATAATTTGCGTTTGCATCTGTATAAAGCAGACATACAGTTCAAAGCACAAAAAAACCCCAAATATTTCATGATATTTGCGGTTGAGTCAAATTTTTTCAACCTATTTCCGCCTCTGTATTTCACCATCAGAATCAAAGTTGCTAGATTCCATCAGCTTTAATAAGCTTCTCTTCAATCGCCGACTTGATAAGTTCAACTCCGGCGGTTCAAGCGCTCAACAATAAACAGTAGAATCACAACAGAACGCGTTTGTGTCGGAGCTGCTCTCGTCACATGTGAGTCTCGCGGTTGACTTCCTCCGATGCCTGTTGACTGAGTCACTCATTGTACAATGTCCCCATGTTTAATCTGCTGGTTTGTCGTTTATTTTGGTCCGAACACACAACTCGGTGTAATAATAGAGCAGAGGCATGGAACAACTGGCTCTTCCAGAACACAAGAAGGTCACACCAGAGTGACCCGCCGGAGCTCGAGCTGACATTGGTTTGGTAAGAGAAGTCGCCATCATATTATCGCCTTCTTTTTGACTCAACTGGACCAAAGCAGTCGAGTCAAGGTTGAAAATGTGCGGCACTTACATGCTGGCCTCCGTCTGGGGTCTGTTTTGGGAAAGCAGAAACTCTCCCATGAGCCCTGGAGACAGCCTTGAGTCGGCAAGAGACTGGCTTATCTGGGAGGCAGTCACAATAACCGCCTCAAGGTTGACCTGACACCTGCAACTGCAACCAAACTGGTGGTCAGGATCGGTGGGAAGTGCGTTAGCATAGAAGCGACTGGGTTTTAGCTTCGAGTAGATTCGATATTTGTTTGTCCCCCAGCTGATCTTTCTGCAGTGTCATCTGGAGAGGTGCTATCATTCACTAGCATGGTGTCGCTGCAGTGCCATATGAGCTCTGTAGTGCTGCTGCCACCTGGTGTCCGATTGAGCACATTGCACTCAATGATATTTCAAATGCTAACAATAGCATCAAAAGAAAAAACATGATGTGTGTGGAAGCTAGTGAGTTCCAAAGAGACTAGGCAATTTGGGTTGTCAAGTGAGGACCGAGTCAATAAAGAAGCCTGAAACCAACTTGGAATACTAGTAAAACTAAAATAGTCCGGGATAGAATTGGACACGGTGAACAAAGTTCTGAGGGCTGGACTATCTTAAATTCATTAGTATTCCAAGTCGGACTTGCACCTCCTTGTTGCCTGGTCTTTAAAGGGACACCACTCTGATCTTTTACCACTAAAAATACTTCTCTGTAAAAACTATCTAGTACATTAACCAGGCCTACAGTGGTTTTGTTTATGATATAATCCTGGTCAAACCAGGAGGTCGGCAAAAAAAAAAAGAATGTCGGAAACTGAGTGTGAAATAGACCTTTTTTGATCTGATGATTCTTTACAACAAACCCTCCCTCCACAAGACAATGAGCGGCTTCATTCACTTCACGGAGATAAACTCTTTATTTCTGGCAAGGGTCGCACTTCCGTGTCTGCAATGACCATTTGGACTCGAGAGAACCTCTGAAATTCTGCCACCGAAGCATTTTCTCCTGAAGGAAGAAACAGCTGGTCAGTTTTCTGACGCAGAACTCTTCAATCACAGAACAATCTGTGGCGCTCGCCAAACTCCGACACGGAATATCCAGTCGTGCTGCTCTGGTGCTGATCCATATCTATAGCAGAGAGCAGAAGACTGTAAAGAGGCCCAGACGTGACCCTGAAACGCTCTTCCGGGAGAATACCAGGGTGAGCAAACTCAGACTGGGGTCGTACCGAACTGTTTCCAACGGCTGAGTTTCAATCTCCAGGCCAAATCAAACGCACGTCTTCCCGCTTCCTGAAGCCGTCTCTGTATCACCTCTCTCCGTTGTTCCCTCGCTCAGGTAAAAAGGGATCCTGGGAACCGGCAAGTTCCTGCTTCCCCAAAGTCTCTGAGTGCACAATGGAACAAAGATTTTCTCAGTGTTGCGATGCTTATGAGAAACCCAACCTGGACTGTAATGGCCTGACAGCTGGGAACCAACCCCGGAGTGTGGAGTCAGTCAGCACTGGCGTTGAATGTGGACGCAGAAATCCACAAAAGGTTTGATGATGAGTCGTCGCACGGTGGTTAAGTTCCGTCTCCGAGCAACGGCTGTAAACAAATGGAATATCTCCGCATGAGAGGCCTCTCGTGGAGCAGGTGTGGCTTTGCCCACAAAAGTACTCTGCAGCGAGTTTGGAGCGACTGTACTGTACACTCGAGTCAAGTGCGTTTGTAGTTTCTCCCATCGCTGGGGTAAACAAAGGTTCGAGGATGTCGTGCGTGGGCGTGGTCACCTCCGTCTGAAGTCTCCTGCATTGTACAAAGCGGCAACAAAGAGGCCGACTCTACATAAAGGGACGTTTTATGACTCGGGCCTTCAAAAGAACAGTTTTCCGAGTTCAAAGCGAAGACGCGGGGGGTGGGAGGGGAGGCCGACCGTGGACAGAAAGTTCACCGCAGCGCCGCGAGGATGCAGCTGAGAGAGAGAGTCGGAGGAAAAGCTATTTGATATCGTCCCATCAAAGCCTGATGCGAAGGCGCTTCACGACGCGGCGCTAAATCTGAAATACGAGGCTGTCAATCCTTCCCTGGGCCTGAGACGGAACCGCCGCGTTTGATCGATCTCGATCGCACGTGTGTGAGTCGCACACCTTCCAGCCACATGCGTGGGATTTCTTTAGAAGTCAGGAAATGTCATTTGGTGATTTAAAGAGCAATAATATGAAGCCGGGCCGAGGCAGGAACAATGGTCAGCGCCGTCGGATCGTCCTCTTGTTCACCTACAGACCAGTTAAAGCTGTGTGGACGGAGATTAATGCCTCATGTGAGTTTTACTCATCCAAAGAAAGATCCCCTTGTTTCGAAACAGTGATTCCGCGAGTGTGTTACATATATATATGTATATATATATATGAGATATTTGTTGTCCGTAGATGCGCATGTGAGTGGTTGAGCTGTCCAGGTTGGTGCAGCCTTGGCTCCAGTAACAGGCCTTAAAGGGAAGCTAATGGATGGACGGACCGTTGGGCTTCACACAGGACCTGGTTCGGACAAAAAACTAGCAAGTCTGTTGCTCTCTAATTTAAAAGCAAAACTGTTTTAATAGTCGCTAAAAGTTTCTCTTTACATTTTAAGTTTGAACAAATGACGTGCGCAACACATTCTCACTGCTGAGGTGCGTCATGCCAATGACCGTCAGGTGGATTTGTGGGTCCGATGTTGACACAGAAGTCCGCCTCCCACGTTGCATGTTGACGCATAGCCACTTCAATTTCGATGCTCAGAGAAGCGTTGAGATGTGGATGAAACAAGTTGGAAACAATACCTATATTTACGCAATATTTCTGTTGTTTCAACATCTTACATTTGACTGATGTAATGGCGCCAATGTTGCGTTTGAGGGGCTCAACTCGGCGATGCCAAGTCTTATAGAAGAAACCGCTCTGCATGGGACTTCAGCGGAGCACAGCGATCCAGCAAAAGAGAGTTTTGGGTTCCTACTGACTCACAGATATAACAAACATTTCGGTATGTATTCACTAAATTTGAGTCCCTCTGTATGTCCGTATCATGTCACACACGCTGGATCTGAAGAACACATGTCCACTCTTCAATCGGTACAAGAAACACTGGCATTTCGTCCAGGTTTCATTCACCTGTGGGTGATTTTGTCGGTAAACTTGCTGACAACTATGACTGCGGTCACAACTCAGTGTCAGTGGCGTTGTGGCCGTGTCAGTAGGGCCGTGTCCGACTCCCTTCGGTACCACACGCGATGCGCACCATGAGATGGTCCAGGTTGCGTCAACTATTCCAACCCGTTTCGGCGCAAGAAACGGTCCATACCAACAAGGAGCGCTCAGTAGAAACGTGGCATTACTGAATGAAGGACTCGCTCTTGCCTTCCTGGGTACTGAGGAATCACGGCGGTCACATATAAGCAGCACTGTGGATCTGCGAGTCCAAACTGACTTCATTTTTCTCACTTTAAAATTCATTCTTGGCCAAGCTTGCTCTTCATTTGTGAGCGTGCAGGAATGCTGCCGCTAATTAAAGGTAGTGGTGCAGGGGGTCGGGGTGTCGGTGGTGGCAACACCGCCCTCACCTCACAAACTAATCCCCCAGTAACAAAGAGCTGCTTCTCTGCTCTGCTGGACACTGAGCCCTGCCGGACTTCTCCTCAGCCTCCAGGCATCCCAACCTGCTGTTTACAATTTTCCGATTCCTGCTTTAAATGTTTTCTCCTTCCAAACGAGAGCGGGAAGGGGAAGGGGTGGGGGAGTGAGGCGGGACGGAGCGAGAGGCCGCAAAGGTGCTGTTTTGTCCGGCGGGAACAAGGGACGTATTACACCAGGGATGGAAGGAAGGAAGGAAGGAGGAAAGATTTGGGGAGAGTTGAGGAGGGGTGGAGGAGGAGAAAACGACCACATGGGGGGATTAGCTGGCCAGCTGCTCCCTCGGGGACCAAACATGAGAGACACTTTTATTCTGACAGGAAGAGTGACTCCAGAGAGCAGTGAAGAAGAGACAGGAAGAATAACCAAAGGATAAACATTCGGGAAGAGCGAGCCAGAAATAACAGACACGAGGACGAGAGGAAGCTATTTAAGGTAGCGGAGCTTTAAAAGTGGAGAGCAAAAGAGACGAAAAGTGTCTTTAAATATAACACAGGATGTGGCTTGATCCAGACAGCGCACTTATTTGTATATGACTCAACAAATATCCTGAAGATCCAGGGGACAGATGCCCGAAGTTTCTGTCCGTTAAAAGACCAAGAGGTGAGTCGCCCAGCAGAAGCAGAGTGTGACATAGCTCAACCAGGTGATTCTCATTCCTAAACTGAGTGGGACATTGGATTTGTTCCTTGGTCCTCTTATGTTTGACTCTACTTGAGGTCCTAAAGAGATCAGCCATCTTTCTATCCTGCAGCTACTGTCCGCTGTTTTTCATTTCCAAGCACCAAGCTTAAAGTTGATGAGGACTAGAGGTCCTCCAGAAGTCCTCTGGAGTCCTCTCCAGAAGTCCTCCACCAGCATCTTGGTTGTCCTGGTGGTGAGTAGCTGCTGATGCGTCGCTCCAGTCATCGGACTAAATGCAATTTCACTTCACTTTTCTTCTATTAAGCTCACACCAAACAACCAGACTTCTCACTTCACTTCTCTGGCTGTTTTTATCTACACTTCATGGCCGCCAGTGGTCACCAACGTATGTATGGATCTTCTCAGCCCATGCAGGACCTCTTCAGCCAGTCATGTGCCAATCATATATGAACGAATTCTGCCAAAATGTTCTTGACTCTCCTTCAACAAACACTATTGTTAGAGACATAAACCCGATTCATGCTGAAACAGATGGGTCAAGGTCCCCCCCCAACAGCCCAAACTCCCCCTCATGCCACTTATGTCATGGATCTCCGGTCTCCGGTTTTTAAGTACTCACTTGACCCAGTCATGGCCATTATGCCCTCAACACTCCTCCAAAAACGTCAATGTGTTTTCACAGTTTTTTGTCACGTCAGTGCCCAGATATGATTTGAATTTGCATCGGAGCCCAGAAGTCAGGGACAAAATCAAAAACAGGTTGTTTGTCTTTACATCTCACAGTGCTGACTTTGCGTTACGGACTTGGACCCCAGAGCTGTAGGACTCAAAAGCAGCGACTCCAAAGCAGACTTGCTAGCAGTTGTTTAAAACATTTCACAAGTCACCTCGAGTCATTCGAGATGTCCAAAAGTAACAAGTGAAGAGTTTTCACCGTAACTCAACGAATCGCTGCCTGTTTGAGAGGAGAACTTCACGTCACGCTGGAAGATTCACGTCGACAAATGTCTCCCCGCGGACGACCAAAAGTGGTTGCGGTTTACAGTCCTCACAATGAGGCTGAATTTATATCTCCATCAGGCCGAGCGGACAAGCGGCCCACGCTTCCCGCCGTTCCGGTGTCACAATTGATCAACATTTAAAAAGCGACGGATTTAACGGAAGAGAGAGGGACACAGTGAGAGGTTCCCTTCCTTCCTTCCGTCCTTTTCAGAGTTTCTCTTTCTCCATATGGCAGCCATTTGTCTGGAGGAGGTCTGTCAGACATAAATAATAGGTTATGAAAAAGCAGAGGAAGGGTGGGGGTGCACTCTTCCTGAGGGATGGGATCTCCAGAGGGCTGATGTCCTTCACGGACTGGCCGGAGACGGATGGAAGGAAAGACGAGGAGCGATCCAGTCAGACAGGGGGTCTCGCCGACGTCACAACTGAAACTTTAAAACGCTCTTTAAAAATTTACAGTGGAGTCCGGCGTTCTATGACAAAAAGCCTCCTCGAGTTTGCGAGCGCTGATTTTCATCTGAAACCAATTAGTTCCAAACCACGAAGACAACACCGAGTTTTAAAAACATCCTCACCCCCCCCCAACTCCCCTTCACGTACATGTGTCGAGCTCTGCAGCGCTCTGCGCGGTCTAGACCCCAGTGTGTGTGCGTGCGTGTGTGTGCACTTAAAGGCATCGTGATTAACATTCGCCCCAATTCGCTGAGGGACACGCATTCTAAGCCCTTCCTTCCTGCTCCGAGTGGAATTCTCATTAGCTGATAACTACTTTTCAAGAGACTGCTGCATTCCTCTGCTGGATACCAGGGGCCTTGCACAAGTCCAGAGCGCTCACACACACACACACACACACACACACACACACACACACACACACACACACACACACACCCCAGAACCTACCCGTCCTGTGGGAAACCCTCTAATATTGATATTATTAAAGAGATACGTTGATAAGAAACAGGCTAACAGTCGCTAACAGTTGCTAGCTAGCCAGTTTGTTCTTTTTCTAGATCCAGTAAATGCGCTAAAGTCACGTCAGTCAAGTACTTTAATATCCTCAATGTTGTCCAACCCAAACTAACTAACTAAACTCTTGCTAGTTTCATTTTTTCACAGCGGCAACTTAAGGTTTCCCGCTCATTCGCAGCTAGCCAATCATCACTCTTGTTGTCATATGTCTGGAACAAAGAAGGCACCAATTGCAGTCTTGCATCTAGAATTGCTGCCCAAGTTTTGAAGCCATAAAAACCTCGGAGTAATGTGCAAGCTTGCTAGCCACAACTAGCTGTAGTCACAGTTCGATGACGTCACCAATCCCGCTTGTAAACGTCTCAAGCGTTTACTTCAACTCAGGTGTCATGTTTTCATTGTCAGAGGAAAACCAGATCAGGATTTTTACTGGTGTTTTGTAAGATAGCTGTGCTAATGTTCGGCTGATAAAGCTAAGCTATCTTCCCCAAGCAGCCCTTCACCTCTAGATGTCACTGGGTCTTTCAAAGCTCTTCTAAACTCTGCTTCAGACTCAAGACATCTGACGCTGTCTCCTCGCTATCCTCACACCTCATTTGCTTCCACCTCCAGGTCACATGACCAACTTACCCCGAAGACCTCTTCTAAACCCGCCAAAGAAATACGGTCACAAGTGGTGACAAGCAAGGAAAACATATCCGACTGGGATGTGGGAAACCACAAGAAAAAAAAACAGGCAGGAAAGATGGTTTCAGCCAGAGCGGAGTGTAAATGGGCTGAAGGTGCGGGCCGGGAGATTAGTCAACAAATGACCATCTGTCTTGTATTCTTCTCGCTCTGCATATGTAAACTCACCTCCTTCGCCTCGCCATCTGCCTTTTTGCTTATCGTCACGATGGCGTGGAGAGTTTTGTTTTACAGTTTATCATTTTTCCTGAGTTCCCCGGCGCTCGGGTGCGGAACGCTCTCCATGGTCCACGTCAGCGCCGCAGGATTTATTAGAATTTATTGTCCGAGCAGCAGGTGGCGGCCGCTCGCTGTCTCTCGTGCGCGTCCAGCTTTTATTTTGAAAGCAAATAAATCTGCCCATAACTTTCCAGTAACTTTCCAGATTATAATTCTCAGATCAAAGTTGAGGATCACATCATCCAGCGGTGAGCGGAAGCGTGTGGATCAAGACTATGATTCCCAGTCGGAAAACTATAGGCAAGATTCTGGAATCTTTTCCCTGATAACTTAGATAATGCAAGTAGATCAAAGTCAAAACATCTCCAGCTGCTTTGTCTCTGTCGCTCCAAGGTCGAACCTTATCTTACAGTGAAGGAGTTGCCATCTAATCCCCCCCATGCTGGTCTTCACGCTGACTTGAAGCCTCTCAAACCTGTCCTGGTCAGAGTTCAGATTCTTCCCCGGGTGGAAGTGTCCTTGGCACAGATAAGAGCTTTCTCTCCCTCTGTATCAGGGGAAGCAAGAGCTGAGCCAAAAGGCGCTTCACAGTGGATTTCTTTACTCTCTCAAGATCACAGATACAAGACTCATCTGCGCAGCTTCACCGAAAAAGTAGTTACTTCACTGACAACTTCAATTCAAAAGTAACTAGGTTACATTACAAGTTACTTGTCAAGTTACATTTGGCAGCCGACTACAGCTCTCATCGCCTAAACAATATCTTTTATGTCAATTGTGAGGTTGGAGTTCATGGGGGTCCAGTGTTTTTCCATGTTTGAGGTTTTTAGCGCAATCTCAGTTATATGAACGTACAGTCAGTGTTTTACTTTGACAAATTCTGACCCATTGCAGCGAAAATCACACACAAAATGCAACAAGTGTGAAAAACAAAAGAAAGTGATATATTGCCATTTATATGATAAAATCATTATTATTTTACAAAATGCAACATCAGGACTTCACATCCGTGTAGTTTCTTCCTGCACCAAAGAAAAAAAAATCCATAAAACTTTAAAAATCTATCATAAGTATTGTTCAACTTGACCTATCAAGAGGATTTAAAAAAAAACTGGTACATAGTTTTGAGTCCGCACTTTCGACACATTTGCGAGGCGACTTTATTTCGCTCTCTTTAACCGGTGATTTCTGCGCGTTGCTGCAGAGTTAATACTGTCATCTATAGCAGACACTCATTCAAAGTAGTGGCTGTATTTTCCGCTAGAAACCTGCATCTCTCTCCTCACGCCTCTGTTATTTATTGTCGTGTAGCCGGCAGCTTGACACGTGAGCTGCCCGCGTGTTGAAAACGTAACTGCCGTGTCCCGCACATGACGTCATGCCCAAAGACACAGTTGTAGAAAGCGAATGGTAATATTTCGCTTCCCGACAATGGCAACAATAGTCACGCACGCTGACGTAGATAAGTAACTTTCATTTGATTTCAGTTGAGGTGACTCAAGCTTCTGGTGAGGGCGCCACCTGGGGGCACCATGGTGGGTCTCCTGCCGCAGGCTTCTCAAAGGAACGTGCCACTCATGAATGTCATGTGCGTCACCCTGACTCACTCGGACCAAGGACTGTGACGATCTTGAACTCAACATCAATGGAGAGTCTTAGAATTCTGTCTTTGACTCATCTGCCTGCATCACAGTCTCTGTCGTCTACCTGCAGGACTGACAAAGGCCAGCGGTCCTGTAATGGACCAGCGCTGCCACCCACTTAGCTCTCATCCAGTCATTTGTCTGGCTCCTTCCCCTCTCCAGGAACACTTCCTCCTCCCAGCCTGTAAAATGATCACCGGATGGCTCCTCGATTTCCTCCTCCTTTTCTGCTCCTACTCTGCTTTCCTCTGACTCTCTCTGCTTCTCATGTTGCGTTTGAGACACAACTTTTACTGACAATAAAGCAGAAAAACAACGAGTGATTAAGAAATATTTTGCTGGTGGGACTAAATCTGAGTGTTTATTTCGCATCTATAGGTGACAGCAAGTTGCTGTCATTGGTTCAACTATCAACTCCTGTCACTCAGCGTCAGAGGATGATGCCTTCAGGTGCAGTCACTTGTTCTAAAAAAAGTACCAATTGAAACTTGATTTGTCACAAGGAAATTTAATTCAGATTGCACCTGAACGCATCGTTTCTGATGCAGCGTCGCTGGTCGTATGAGGGTTCTGAGTCAGTTCATCGCAGGTTGTCATCCATATTTGAACGTTTCCGCTCCTGGAACGCTTCACTCTGCGTTCCAAAGGGGGGGCGATAAAGGCATGAACAAGCTGCACTGGCAGCCATTTTTACTTAAAACTAAGAGGAGTTGTCGCGGAGCGTTGTGACATCACAGCGGACTAACGTTGACTAGCATTTGAACAAGCTAGCTTGTTTGATTGTTTTGGAGTCGCTAGTTTCATTGTAATCATTAGCCACGAAACAACTTTCAAAACAACCGAAAGCTCATTCGAAAAGCAGCAGAATGTTTCTTGTCCGATACACTCAACAATCCTTGTAAAACATTCACGCTGTCACACGTTCCAAGAGCCGCCAAAACAGACCAAGAGAGCTATTGGCAGAGCGTTAACATCCTGTAGACGCAACAGCAACACATGAGGCATGATTTCATTTCAAGCTACATGATCCGAATGCTGGTTTTATCATCGCAACAGAGAAGTATTTTCACGGAAAATATATGCTGATGAGAAGCGGGAGAGCCCAAAGAAGACATTGCAGCGACTCCCCAGTTTGGGGCGCCAAGTTTTTCTGCACTAGAAAGAGAATTGAATGAAAGAGGAGTTTTAGAGGTTTGTTTTTTAAGCTGCTGTTTTACAAATGACATTCCTCCAGGGGCGGAAATGCAATTGTTTGAAGTACTGCAGGCTGTACTGGCAAAGTAGCTTCCGCCCAAATTTGATTTGATTTTGCGGCCAAACAACGTGTAAACTGTGGTTCCGTCTCTGTTGCTGGTGCAGGCTCCGTCACGCTGAGTGACACCAGAGTTCTGCCTCCGCTCTTGCGTGATCAGACTGGCTCGGGGGCCCCTCGGTCGGCAGGCCTGGCTCCACTGCTCTTCAATGGGGTCTTCCGTTGTCACAGTCACAGCCGCGGCCCTGAACTCTGCCACGTAGCCTTTCCCCTCCGCTGCATGTGCACTCACGGATGCGGGGGTGGAGGGCGGGGGGGCACGCGGGGATAGCCCCCGACCGGAGGCACACGCTTCTAGACTTGTGGATGAAGCAGAACAGCCATTACGGATTGTTATGGTTGGCTGATCGCCGCCTTTCAGCTGCTGAGCTGCTCACAAAGACGCGCAAATAATGGGTCCCAGCGAACGCACGCCTCCTCCGGATGATGGTTCAGGTGGCGACGCTCGCTCCGAGTGTGAGAAGTAAAAATCTTTGCATCAGTCGATAAAGTGTGATCCTCAGGTGTTACCACGGAAACAAAGCTATATTTAGCGCACACACAAACGCATGCATGAGCGAACGCGGACACAGACTCCCACTCAACCGGGAAAAAAGCGTGATATTTTATTCACGAGAGGAAGTGAAAACTTTTGAAACGTGGACTGAAGTTATGGGCAATGTGAGCGCCACATTATTTATTGACACATTTTCAGTCAGTTGCAGTCGCAGAAGAGCTGTTTGTATATAGAGCAGAGGGTTTAAACCTGAAGCTAAGGAGAGAAACGTTGGACGATGTTACAGAGAAAGCAACACGACAGCAGCCACAATAGAAACAAGGCCACTGTCAAAAATAGATTTGACAGGAAGTAGAAATAAATGCGTAAATGTTTCATTGCCAGGGTTTTAATTCAACGCAAATAAAAGGTGGAATAGGTTAAAGTCAGTCACTGGCCTTCTAAAAAAAGTTTTTTTTTATTTAAAAAGTACATAAACATGTAGAAACATGAGAAAAATGTACCATGAAAATGATGAAAATTCACAACGTTATGAAATTAAGAGCACAATAGAGATGTTTTTTAGAGTAAGAAAAATCCAGGTAAAAATTCAAATGAAAAAAAAAGTTAGAATAAATGAAATTAATGATAAATAAAATAAAATAAAATAATCTGATTTTTTAAATTACATTTTGTTATTGTTTGTCATTTTTGTTTTTAAAAAATTTACATTTCATGAGGTACAGAACTTAAAACTGCTTCTATGTGCTAAATAAATAAAACAAAACCATTCATACTCACATTGCTGAAGTGATATCTTAGTTTTAAAATGCTTAATTGTTTAACTTTATTTTAAATTTTACATTCATACAAATTTAGGAATTATGGACATTTGGGGGGGAAGGAATAGTTCATTTAAATAATAAAATAGGGTTTTGAGAAAAAAAAATCTGAAATGTCAGTGTAAAAAAAAAATTAAAAAATAGAAAAACATAAACAGGCGAGAAGCCTTGAAAAAAAATCAAAAAATATTTATAGAAGCAGAAAAAATATTTTTGAAAATACTTCAATATTTACTATATATGTCATTGAATGATATATACGATATATATACTATATATGTCATAGAATTACTGCTAATCTAAAATGAAGAAAGAAGGCAGAGTCTATACTGTATGTTCTGTCCTTCTTCAAGCGCTCCGGTTTCCTCCCAAAACAGTCACTGACTCTGAATAAAGGAAGACAAGACGGATGGTTCTGTTATTCATTGCAACATCCAGAGGCTACTGAGGCAAAGAATCGATGCCATGTTTGCATGAGAAGACGGATCAATCGGCTCCACCCCTCCCCCACACATGCATCTATATATAGAAGGGGATCTATTTATAGCTCAGTGGCACTTTGTGAGTGACGTGCGGCTTCCTTCCGCGGAGCATGTGGAGGACACGCCTCAGTCAGCGTAGCAACCACACCACTGGATTATGTCGCAGCGACGACCTCCGCTCAAGGTTTCCATTCACTTTTCATTTGTAAAATCCTTTTCATTTGTGCTATAGTTTAAGAAGATACGTGAGAAATAAGAAGCCACCGCTTCAGCGACCCCATGATGTCCCTTCTGACTGAAACCAAACCCTCGACCTGTCAATAGCAGAGCCTTAAAATGGGTCCGGATCAGGACGTCACCTGAGACCAGGGTGCCCTTCAACATCGCCGGGTCTCCAGTCCAAGCTCATCCATGCTGTCCTCACTGAGCCGGGAGCTTCTGCTCTCAACAGTGACAAGACTCACGCTGGACGTCAGCGGGGAGTTATTTCCTTGCATTCTCAGACGGCACTTTCCTGTCAGCTCTTTTGTCTCCCAGCCTGTTTCCACCCGCCTGATGTTCATTCAAGGTTCACTTTGAGCGTGATGACGGCTGGAGGTTATATTTAGCTGGACAGTTTAAATTTAACAAGGCGGCGATAAACTTTTTTTATCCGAATCTCTTGGTTCTCCTTCCTGGAAGTGAGCAGAAGTCATCTGACCCATGACTGGCCTTTTTTGGAAGCAAAATGTAGCAAGATAAGATGATATAGCGGCGAACAAACTGACCGGAATCAGATCTTTTCCACCAGAAGCGGAACCCTTTAGCACAAGCGTGGACCTGTGACGCTTCATGAAACAGTTGCACTTATTTTCAGAGCTCAGTACGTGGCGCTGTCGAGTCAGACGTTGCAACGTTTCATTGAAGTAGCTGCTCCAAACCAAAGATTTTACTGTGTTATGTTTCGTTTGTTCCTCGTGCTTTTATTTTGTTATTTCCTGTCCGTTTCCGTGTTTCCTTATCCTTCGTTTCCTCCAGCTTCCCGAGTGACACGGCTGGCAGTCACCAGATAATCAAACTTTCCTGGATTTCAACACCTCCGTACCAGCTTGTGTTGCCAGATGGTTGCTTCGCGTCCTCACGGTAAACTCCTTCGTCACCCGTTTCTCTCGTGCTCCTGTGTATCTAAATTCTGTGCTTGCTTGATGGTTATTCAGCCGCCTCCTTAGTTAACTCTCGTTCCTCCGTATTCTGTTTATCGCTTCTTGCTGTTTGTCGCGTGATAGTCATTCCTTGTGTGTGTGTGTGTGAGTAGAACCACCACAGAGCGCTTTCTGTTATTTGGGCCTCGTGAGTAAACTCCGAGTGCGTTTTCCGTTGTCCCCCTTAGTCAGGCTTGACTGTTCGTCTGTTTTCTTTTTCAGGTTTTTCCCTGCCCCTATTTGTGTTCCTCACTATGGTGTTGACGTCCTTGGTTCATTGTTCCCGTTCGCCTCTTTGTGTTTATATTATTTTTTGAATAAATTCTTAAAACAACCCTCACTCTCCCGACTCTTCTGTCAACCCTCAACAATCCAGCAATTGGGTCTGATCTCCTTGACAAGCCATGACACACTGTATCGTAATTCCTAAATTCCATATTTCAGTGTTAAGGATGTTTAAAACATGAATAAAAATGATTTAATTTCAATGGACTCAATCAATTTATTCAAATTCCACTTGGAAAAGGATGTTTAAAGTAGTCTTCATGAGTGAGGAAGGTGTGATCCAAGCAACTCGGAGGAGGCCCCGGTGCAGGTGGGATTTTGTGGGGGCACCCCAAAATTCCCCCAGATCAACTGGATGGAGAATTCCACGCACAGACATCGATTTAACTGAGTAACGTCTGTTGAACTCCAATGAAATGGTGTGAAAATGACGTCTGCAAGAGGAAATTATATGTTGCAATTCCAGGTTGGATCGCCGAGGCAGCAGCTGATACAAAGAGGCCCAGACTCCCTGCAGCTTCCTCCAACATCTGTGGGACCTCCCCCCAGCTGCATCACATGATGTCTGCATCAGGAGCAATTCCTCCTCTCAATATTCAGAATTATGAATATAAGTTTCTGTATTTAAAAGGCAATATATTTTCATGTCATCCCTCCAAATAACGTGACCAAGGACAAACCCGACTGTATCACTCACTCCTCTGACGTCAGCCCAGCTCAGACGAATCGCCTCTGACATTCCTCTCTTATCTCCCCCCTTTATCACCAAAGCTTTTGTCTTATTTTCCCTCGTTCGGCCGTCTCCCACTCCCTCCCTCTTTCTCACAGTCCTCACCCCACCCCCTTTTCCGGTCTTCCCATGGGCCCGGCCGCAGAGATGATAAGATGATGTCATACCTCCGCTTCCTGGGATGTGAGTAACTGTACACTGTGTGCCTGTGCCCATGACAAGGGTTGTGTGAGTGTGTGTGAGAATCAGGCAGCGTTTGAGTGAGAGAGACAAATGGAAGAGGAGGAGGAGGAGGAGGGGTTGCAAAATCGTCTCGGAGAAAATCGTCTTTTTTTGCGCGTAAACAAGTCACATGTTCTTCACACAAAGTCTCCGTCGTGGTTTTCAGGTAGAAGATTCCCAAACACACACACTGGTCCAAGAATTATTCACACACGTTTCTCGTGACGCTTTTATTTTGAAAGCCCAACACCATCGTTTTAGCTCGGTGGTTGGCAAATTGAGGGTTCGGAGTGAACCAGGGTCACTCTGGTTTCCTCCCACAGTAGGAAAACAGGCTTGATGGAGGGAGTCTGGAGCAGACATGAGCCGCATCACATGAACGTATAAACGGTGGGTCAGGGAAAATTTTAGTCCTGCAGAGCATGCTGGGATATATTGGCTTTTGGTTAATGCCCCGCCCCCTTTAGCACACTTCCAGAAAAACCACGCTTCTGTGTTGTCTGTACCAAATATAATAATAATAATACACTACCAAAAATGGTTCAATTACCAATAAAACAGAAGACAGAAAAATAATATATAAAAATAATAAAATAACAAATACAACAAAAATATGAAAGTATGCCTTTTGTTTGTCAAGTATATCTATTAGAAAAAATATTTACTGTATATAAACTCTAAAATATATACAATATACAGTTTCAGCATTGTAATAAAAATGAAAATAAAAATATAAGTATGTCTGATTCTAAATTAGAAAAAAAACCTATAAAACTATACAATATACAATTTCAGTATTGTAATAAAAATGAAAATAAAAATATATAAGAATGCCTCAGTGTCAATTAGAAAAAAGGTGGTCGGAATTGGAAAAAAAAAAAAAAGTATAGAAAGCAATCAGCCATTCTCTTGGTTCAATTTGAAATAAAACAAAAGAATTATGAATATCAGTTTTGGTACTGTTATAAAAATAAAAATAAAAAATATAAAATAAATTAAAAAAAATAAAATAAAATAAAAATAAAATAAAATAAAAATAAAATAAATAAAAAATAAAAACAAAATAAAAATAAAAATGGTCCTAAAATAGAAGATACCGAATTATGAATATCAATTTCAGTATTGAAAAATAAAATAAAGTAAAAATAAAAGTAAAAAAATAACAAATAAAAATGAAAAATGTCAATTTGAGGAAAGACAAAAGATGGTCCTACAATTTAAAGGCCCCCACACTGTACACATCACACATTTACAGTGAGAGACTGGCAGCCTGTCCAGGGTGTCCCCGGCCTCTGCTCAGATGTCGCTCTGGTTTGTTCAATTACAACTCACCGTTTGGACCTCACCATGTTGTGGAGCCTCAAGCTGGGGTCCAGCATTCCAGCTTGGTGCTCCAGGATACGAGCCCAGGGTTGGAATCTCCCTCTTTCTTTCTTTACCCCGGTGCCTCCGGTTATTTTCAGCCTCCCGCTCCCTCCACTTCCCTCCCAGACACGCCGTGTGTATAATTTGACTCGAACGCCAACGACTTCCCGCTCAGAAAATAGCACGTCTGTTACTAAAACATGGCGGCGGGAGCGCCGTCAGCTGACCGGCAACAGCGAGCGCGGCTGTGTGCCACGAAACATGAAGCGTAATTGTAGCGTTCCAGTCGACCAAAACTCCATAAAAATATGGCCCCTTTCGCACTGAAATGTTTTCTGCAGCACATTTCCGTGACATACTTTACACGTCTAACAAGACACTTCATCAATGATGGCATCTTTGAGGTGCTGTTTTTATTTTTATTTATTTTTTAAAATATTATCGATCATCTTATCCAGGGCCACATTTTGTGAGACTTTCGGCGGCTATTTTTTTCTCTGTTTTTTATTATTCTATTGGTTGATGGAAGGCAAAATTTTACTGTTTTTATGAACTTTTGTTTGATCAAATTTAAATATTTTAACTGAAGTATCATTTTGCTTTGACATGCTGTATAATGGTGTGTGGTGAGGAAGAGGACACAGCAGACTTACAAACACACAGAAACTCTCTAAATTTTGAGGCGTTTGAGCGGAAAAATGTCAGAGGGACCAGATAAAAACTGGTCCGGACTTAGCTTCCACCAACAGAGCAGGATTTTCTCTTATTCGTCGTGGTCTTTCTTTCACACCTCAAGCTTTGTGCCCAGAGGAACACACCTTTTATTTTCGCATGTTTTTTTCCCAAAAAAGTGCTCAGCGAAAACGAGTGCAGTACACAAGCCGGCCAGTATGTGGTGCTGCGTCACAGCTTTTTTTTCAGCGCTGTACACTAACCTTAGCAGAATATAAACATGGTTATAGATCGACATTAGAGTTCAAGTCCTCGACATAGGCGAAAGGCGGAGCTACGACATTGTTTTCTGAAGGTTGCGCTACGGTGGTACAGTCGAAGTTTTCAAATCTGCCATTAAAGAGAAAACCTCCAGCTAAAGCTAAGATGCTAACGTGGCTAGTCAGCATTTTTCCCGTCATCTTTCCTCCCTCCTCTTCATGTCCTTTTAAGTCGACTTGTTTTGAGTTCATCTTTCCAATCCACGTTCTCAGGAACACATTGTTGTGAAGCGAGACAGGAAGTGCGCAGGACGGGAAAGAGTGGCAGCAAGCATCTGGGACAGGCGCCGCCACCTTCCACCGAGCCACGTCCGATGGGAAGCGCGGAATGAAAACTATTTCCCAGAATTCCCTGCCAAGGTTTTGTTCTATATTTTCCACCCCGTTACACAAGACTGGTTTTATTTTCAGGCTGTGAATGACAGGAAGTGGAAAGGGAAGCGGAAGAGATAAGAGGTCAAACATGGACGTCGTTTCCCAGACGTGTGGGCGCGAGGGTTCTGCTTACGCACTCGCTGCCTAAAATAAGACGCCACTCCATGACCAGTGGAGGGAAATGGGAAGACATTGTTCGCATCATGTCCTTGACTCAAGTGAGGCGGCTGTTTCCACATGAGCGGGGCTCGAATGAAACGTGGAATTCATCGGTGGCGGTGAGTCATGTGAGCAGAGACTCTGAGCAGAGCCCCTCTCTTCGGTTCTGACCCGTTACAAATGATGACTTGGCAGTTTTTCCATGAGACGCCTCTATTTATTTATTAATTTATGTGAGTGTGTTTTTCTGCAGCTAAAATTGTTTGGGGGGAAAATCAACTTTTTATTTATTAATTTATTTTAAGTTTAGTTATTATAATTATTACAACTTATTTTTGACTTATTTTTCTTTATTCATTTTATTTCAAGAAATAATGTCAAATTTTCCAATGATGAACTATTTATTATGGAATATAATGTTTCATTTTATGAAATAAATGTGGGACTAAATATGGAAAAGCAAATGTAAATAAAAAATGGATATGTTAGTTGCACTTTATAAAAAAATATATAATATACAAATAATGGCCTTATTGTTATATGATTTTTTGTGTTTAGCAAACATTGTTCAATTTTTAGCAATTTAACAATTTTGTTTATTTGTTTTATTATTTTTGTGTAACACTCTTTCAGTAATTTATATTAGCATTTTTTATTTGGATATTTTTTGTCATATGAGTTGATGGAATTTATTTATTTATCAAATAAGCCAAGTTGTTTCTTTTTACAAACTTTCAGGGAAACTCAATGTGCACAGTCAATGGAATCCAGTGTTGGAGAGTTAGACCAGTAGCTGTTTAGCTGTTATCAGCGATATCTTTTTTGCTTACTGAACCACTTTTCAAGACTCTTCTGTGTTTTGCTTTTGTCTTAAGAAGATGGCGACCTGCTCACAGACGGATTGTATTTTATATGAGGCAGACCACCAGTGAAAATCTGGCCAGCAAAAGGCTCATAAAGCTTGAGGAGAGGGGTCATAATGTAAGGCCTGTTCAAGGTCCGTCTGCACCTCTGAGTATATGCTGCAAAATGAAAAATAATTTATCATGCTCTGCAGACGTGGAAATCCACTTTTATGAAACGGAGATTACAGCCTATGAACCTCCTGGCTGCACTGGAGCTGTGAGTCAGAGCGATCGTCCATGTGTCCGGGCAGGTGTCGAATTCCCCGGATGCTGGATGTGACTTCAGCGCTAACTATTCGGCTCAGGACAGTTTGGAACATCGCAGGCGTCATCAGGCCAGTTGGTGTGTGTGAGACCTCGCAGCTGAGAGGACAAGAACGCTTCCGCTCCGGACGAGCTCATGTGACGGTCAGCGTGGCCGCGGAAACAATGGATGACTCGAACACTGGCACTTGCAAAAGCGTGGCGCAGTGTGAGACTGTGACTCACTGCAGCTATTTAATCCGCTTTGTTTCAAAGGGTTCTGATGCTTTTGGTCCATGACCGTCGGCCTTTTGCTTCTCAACATTCCCTTGAAACAGGCGAGTGTTGAGAAGCAAAACATGACTCAGTGAGAGACTCGGAGAGGGTCACGTCCGCCGCACCCACAGGGCCTGAGCTCAGCAGCTCAGCAGCTGGTCCGAAGAAGCCCCTCGGAAACATCTGCGGCAACTATTTTCGACTCCTGCCAGAGTGTTCCAGCTCCAGTTTCACTTCCCGTGCGTTCGGTGAGAAGCAAAAATGGTGCGGTTGACAAACAGCTCTGGTGAGGTCGCATGTCTGGATCGCTCTCAGAATCTGTTGATCCGGCACAAATCACTGGAAAACAGTTGCTGCGGGGTTCGACCGCGAGCATCCGGACCATTCTCTGCCTTGTTAAAGATCCCTCACTCCACCTTCATCTGCCGGTGTCAGGGAGCAGATGGGGAGGTCGGTGTCAGCGTTTCCACTGGGATCAGCTGACGTTTCCGCTCCTGGATACGTCGGGCTCTTTAAGTGGAGGCTGAAGGGAAACAGCGGGATGTTGATGCAGCAGGACGGAGGGAGGGCGAAGGAGACTAGATCCTCGTCTTAAATCAAGCATGAAGCAGTTGGAGTGACGCCAGGCCCACGTGACAGCATTTTCCAAATGAGAAAAGTCAATTCATCTGTTCAAGGCCCTGTAATAATAATAATAATAATAATAATAATAATAATAACTCTCCTTATTAAGACTATGAATACTCAATATTGATCCATGATATTGGTACTTTGTTGTCACTAAAATCAAAAGTTTCAATAATAATAATAACCCACTTTATTAAAATTAGGAAAATTAATTTCCTGTTCATTTAGGTGTAATAGTAATAATAATAATAATAATAATTACTCACTTTATTAGAACGAGAAAAATGAATTCATCTGTTCAAGTACATGGTACAAGTAATAATAATAATAATAATAATAATAATAATCATAAACTTTCTTAAGACTATGAATACTCAATATTGATCCATGATATTGGTACTTTGTTGTCACTAAAATCTAAAGTTTCAATAATAATAATAATAACTCACTTTATTAAAATTAGGAAAATGAATTTCCTGTTCATTCAAGTGTAATAATAATAATAATAATAATAAGAAGAAGAATTACTCACTTTATTAGAACGAGAAAAATGAATTCATCTGTTCAAGTACATGGTACATGTAATAATAATAATAATAAACTTTCTTAAGACTATGAATACTCAATATTGATCCATGATATTGGTACTTTGTTGTCAGTAAAATCTAAAATTTCAATAATAATAATACTAATAATAACTCACTTTATTAAAATGAGAAAAATGAATTAATCTGTTCAAGTACATGTAATCCCAATAATAATAACTCATTTTCTTAAGACTATGAATACTCAATATTGATCCATGATATTGGTCCTTTGTTGTTGTTGTTTCATTTCATTTTTCTCTCGTAAATCCGAATCTAAGAATTCTAAATAAATAAATAACAAATGAGTTCATTTCACCTCATGGATTCAAATAATAAATAAATAAGTAAATATTTCCAGATATCCCAAAGGTGTGTTCAGAGTCTGGCCCCGGGGCCATTTGCGTCCGTGGAAGAAACTTGACGCGGCCCTCCGCCTCTCACTGACAACCAGGAAGGACACCAGGAATGTTTGAGACTGACTTTTTGATGAGCTCCTGTCAGTCAGTACTGTTTTCCTACACACTGAGAGGGATGTCCTTCCTGCCTGAGAAGAAGAAAGAGGCTTGAGCTTGACCAGAAAACCATATCTGAATCATCTGCTTGACATTTACTGCCTTCTTTATATGATCTAAAGTAGGAGACCAGGACTTCACGAGGTCTCAATCTGCACTGACTTCACCTGCTACAAATGGAAGAATAGACATAAAAAAAAAACCACAGTGAAGTGGATAGAAGACAGAGGAAGGTAATGAGGCACCGTCCGAGTCTGGAAATTCAGAGACAGACATGAAGGTGCAGCAAAGAAAGATGGAATGGTGGATGTGATCGAGGAGTAACAGATGAGAAGCGCGGCCCAGTTCCAGTGTGCACATGTGCGTGTGCACATGTGCACACGCACATGTGCACACGCACATGTGCGTGTGCACATGTGCGTGTGTGTGTGTTGCAGGGATGTTGGCTGCTGTCAGGCCAGGGGACTCCCAGAGGAAGCCAGTCCTTGTTCAGTTTACAGTGAATGATTCCCTTCCTGCCCTGCACAGCCCCACCGGCCGACAGCCAAGTCTGTGTCTGTGCGCATGGATTCATATTCTCGTGAGGACGTCGTGCCGTTTTGAGAGTTAAAACGTTGACATAAGGTTATTATGACTGGGTTTGAGTTCATGTAAGAGTCCTGGTGAGGTTCAGCCATTTGTTTTGGATGGGTGGGTGATGGGTGAGAAGGTTATGTCAGTGAGAGGTCCTCATAAAGATAGAGATAACAACGTGTGTGTGTGTGTGTGTGTGTTCAAAGGGTAGAATCGTGACAGCGAACAGACCGTCTTTAAACTGGTGTTGCTGGGTGTGCAGCAATATATGTCCAGGATTCACTTCCTGTCCTTTATTTGACAATATTTGAATCCTAAAATAGACAAATAGCTTTACTGTTACATGACTCTTATTTCAGATTTTTCATCATTTTATCTCAGTGTCCCCCAAATATTTATTTATTTATTAGCGTCATGTCAACACTATATGGCAACACCCTTTTTAATATGAAGCTTTACATTATTACTCTATTTTCGTGGAATGTTCTGCAGAACAGAAGAGTCAGTCGAAGCGCAAACATCACCATCAAAAACAAGCAAAACATACCCCAAACTTTGTACCTGAGGCCGCTGAATCGAGCTGTTTGCGTGGAGTCATGTCGGTCCTCACAGAAGCCCAAACCAGGTCAGAGCGTTTCCGCCTCTCTCTGTTGGCGCGGCGGCGTCAGGAACGGGCCACGCTCTGTTTCAGCTGTTAAACATTAAGTGCAGATCAAATGAAGAATGGCGCTGAGTCCAAACTCGACCGGGGTCAGCAGAGGTCACGGTGGTGTGATCTGTCACTCACGATAATAATCCCAGGAAGTGTGGGTTTTATTAATCCTCTGAAAGAGATTATTCCACCACAGCCT
Organism: Synchiropus splendidus; assembly: GCF_027744825.2. Lineage (NCBI taxonomy): Eukaryota > Metazoa > Chordata > Actinopteri > Syngnathiformes > Callionymidae > Synchiropus > Synchiropus splendidus. Next base: position 15,512,181 of record NC_071350.1, on the reverse strand, counting down.
CCGAATTCCTGCTGAGTTTAGAGTCTGGAACGGATCAGTCAATTCAAAATGATGACCTTCATATTGTTTTTACATGCATATTTCAGGTAAAATTAAAGTAAATATCCATTTAACACCAGGTTTTATTCATTAAATCTGCAATAATTCATCGCGTTCTCCTGACAATATGACGCAGAAAAATGTTTTGCAATTCAGTCTTCATTTTGAACTATATAGCATGAACCCATGAATGATTTTGATTCACAAATTGACTTTTTACAAACATATTAAAGCTAACTGACGTTTGAATCTGACGCAGTCAGTGGTCGCTGGGTTTCTGGATTGGGCAATGGCGCCATCTTGTGGCTGGATGCGTTATCACTGAACAGATGTACAACTACTGATATTTTCACCCCGTATGTTTGTGTTGTTTTTCGTGTGGACAGCAGAACCAAGTAGAGCAGGAATTCAACTTTATATATGTGAAGGTTAAACTGAGGTGATTTTAAAGCTGCGTGAATTTCATACATCATGTAGATGCTTTTTCACACTTTACTTTATAGTAATAAAGGTACACAATTATATTCAACATTCCCAGTTCAGCAGAAGATGCTGTGAACGTGACAAGAAAAAGACTTGAATCGAAGGGAAAATGTGCTTGCATTATTTATTATTTATTGTACAATTGAAAAGGTTAATATACAAAGACAACACATGTATTATTTTGAGCACAAACAGTTCAGCTTATATTTCATGGTCAGTCTTCACAGCCACGTTTTTACTTTCAAACATCAAGACGAGTTTGACTCGCTGAACAACTCCACATGAAACACCAGATGTTTGATGTTCCTCTTTTATTGGTCTCCTCTTAGTGAGATGTGATCAATGCCGAAACTATTCAGGGCAAAAGTGGGCTGTTGTTGTCTGCCAGCTGTGGCATTTCGTACTGTGGCTCAAAGTGAAGAAGCATTCATCAGCCGTGACACTCTGCGAGCAGCAAGCTCCGGTGAAGCCGTGTCCTACATCAGCAGTGGAGGAATAGATACGATACCGGACCTTCACCTCCTTCACCTCCCAGAGCCGGGTGGAACCATCGGTTCAGAAGTAAAGCTGAAGTTTTAACCGCTGCCGGCAGGTCTCGGCAGGAAGAGCACGGCCTTCTGTCCCGGGCCAGTGTCGGGGCCCGACTTGGGCTGGCCGTTCCTCTTCAGGGCCACATACCAGTTGTACTTCTGAGAGCGATACGTGTTGTAGTGGTTCTCCTCATACTTCTCCAGGAAGTGGCATTCGTCACTGAGCGTTTGCTGAAACATCAAAATATTGCTTTTGTTACTCTTTTGTTTTAACGCTTTTATTTTGACGCTGCCCCATGCTAAAAAAAAAGACAAACAAAAAAAAACAATATTTGGGTAAACAATTTTTTTTTTCTTCTCCTATCTAGTCATGGCATGATTGTATTTTTATTTTATATCTCAAGCTATTAATATTTTAGTAATGATAGTTTTCTTCATCTTATGTGATATTTTGTTTGTATCTATAAACTTATTATAAATTATTGAATTAGAATTTCATTCAACTTAGATTTAGATTCAACTTAGAACAGTTACATTTCTCATCTCATATCATTATTATATTATTGTTATTTCTTGGCAGGACTGTCAATAAATAATTACATTTCAGACTCATTGTCAGTTAACTCATTTATTTATCATTTAATCTACTGATATCCCTAAATATTGTCAGTCATTTAAAAACTTTTCTCATGTTTTTTTTAATGTTGAATATTCAAGGGTACTCTTAATTATTAATTGAATATATTTATTGCTCAATTTACTATTGGAACAATTGTTGCTTTTTTTCCCCAGAATATAAAAAAATGTGAATTCCGTTCTTTTTATTTTATATATATATATATATAAATAATATGAGTTCAACAAAAAAAAGAACTATTATTTATATATATATATATATATATATATATATATATATATATAATATGAGTTCAACAAAAAAAAAGAACAGAATTCACATTTTATATATATAAAAAACCTTAAAGTTTAATTTTTTAATATTCATTTTTATTGAATTAAATAAAACACTTTTGTATTGACACTTTTGTATCAGTGATGACACTAACTTGTGAGTCTCTGTGTGGGGTCCTAGTGTCACATGGGTCCCACTCTATAAAAATACTCTGGAAAACCTACTGATCCGTAGAGACGTCCACTCTTGTTCATGGCCAGGTGTCGTCCTGTCGCCTCCCCGGTGATCACCACCACCCCCACGCTCACCGCCTTCAGTCTCAGGACGTCTGCGGGACACGTGACTTGTTCAGGACCCTCGACTGATGGTTAACATGACAACCATTTTAACTTTCCACATGTTTTTTCACACCACTCTCGGCCTCCATCCCTTCAGTTCTACTGCTCATGTTGAACCATTTGAAAGCAGGTTCAGATTCTAGCTGCGTGAAACCAGACCTGTAAATATAATGAATTCTTGGTTGTCAGTTGCAGCTCCGATAAGTTTCGCAATCTTTTCCTTCACATTTTAATGGAATACAAACATCCATTACAGAGTGACTGATAAGAGCCTTTGGCTAGAACCCAGGAGGATGTGAGCTAGTATCAGGGACAGTGCTGTGTCATCCTCACCGTGTGGGTCCTCCTCCAGCCTGCCTCCACTCACCGACCCGTCCGGGAGAATCCGGAGATGGTACCCTCCGTTGTGGCAGTAGAGTCTGGTCAGCTCCCGGTACTCCTGCCTGGGCCGCTCCAGAGCGGCCGGCGGAAACAGCATGAGGTCTCCCTCCGACATCCTGCCCTGAGTTGGCTGAGAGCGATGCTGCCGCGGCCACAGACCGGCGCTGCTTCATAACAGGAAGAGGAGGAGAGCACTCATGTTTACCTCGCTCTATCACTCTCGCTCTCCCTCGCTCTGAGCAATTTTAAACTGTTTGTTTTCCCATGTGATGAAATCGGCCGGCAAACACTGGGTTCTGGGGGCTCGGTAACAACATGACTGGACATGTTTTCGGGTCCAAACCTCAGGTCCAAACATTTTCCAGATGCCGCTGATGTAACTTTAATGCCAGATCGACAAAGGAAGTTTAAAAAAGGAAGTTGATAGCAGGAGCTTGGGTTTCAGCTGCGGCCGCCTCAGCTCTAAGTCTTACTAGGAGCTGAATCATCCACAACAGACTCGTATGAGAGCCGTGTATTGGAATTCAGATCCTTGGGGGTGGGCGTGGGGGTCGGTCTCTGCCAGGGTTGTGCTTTGTTTACCTTTGGTTTATATGGAGAGGTCTGAGTGTGAAGCAGCTGGGAAGAGGATCAGCACCTCTAAGTTTGAGGCCATGGTTCTCAACTGGAAAAACATGCCTAGCTCTCTCTCCTTATGAGGAATGAGTTCATGCCTCAAGTGGAGAGGTTTAGGTATCTTGGGGTCTTGTTCTCGAGTGAGGGGATAAGGGAGTTGGAGATTGGTCTGCGAATCGGTGCAGCAGAGAGAGCTAAGAGAGAGAGCTGAGCCAAAAGGCAAAGCTCTATTTACAGATCAATCTTCATCCTGACCCTCCGCTACGGTCATGAGCTGTTCGAGTTACAAGCTGAAATGAGTTTTCTCTGACGGGTAACAGGTGTCTCCCTTAGAGATAGGGTGAGGAGGTCTGCCACTCGGGAGAGAGTCGGAGTAAAGCTGCTGCTTCTCCGCGTTGAGAGGAGTCAGGTGAGGTGGCATCTCATGAGGATGCCCCCTTTGGAGGGGTTTCGGGCACAGCCGGCTCGGGGGAGACCGATGGGTCGACCCAAGACCAGGTGGAGAGATTAGATCTCTTCACTGGACTGGGAGCGTCTCCGATCCCCAAGTCGGAGCTGGTGGTTGTTGTCCAGGAGAAGGGCGTTTGGCACGACCTTTCGAAGCTGCTGCCCCTGTGACCCGGCAAGAAGCTGTTTTTCTTTACACTTCTGCATGAGCAATGGAGGGAACGGACAAGAGGCTAAAGGAGCCCGGAAGGAAACTTGAATCTCAGAAAACAGTGACTATCATTAGTGGGTGTACGTCTGATGGTGACATGTCTGGCACCAGTCCATCTGTCTGATGTGGTGGTGATGTAATGGGGGATTCACCGTCCACACCTGGAGCATCCGGCGCCGGGTGTCTGACGCTCAGAGGGAGGTCGCATTACTGCGTATCAGAAGACAGATGTCGCCGGTGACGTAAAACGCTGACGGTTTGTGTGTGTTTAAAGTGGGGGAGGACGACAGGAGGAGTTGAAGTTTGGACCCAAGCTTTCCTCAGAGGAATATTTGAAAAGATTTTCAGAGAATATAGTTTATGACTGACCTTTTACTAATAAGTGGGAGTCGTTTAATGGAAGATGGAAAAAATGTTTCTTTAGTTTCTCCAGGGGATTCATACGGAGCTGAGGCAGCCACCCGTCACCTGCAGTGGAGATCTACAGGTAGAGACAGGCTGCTGAGGCTTTATGAAACACTGTGGTTATTGTCAGAGCTCAGTAGGTGGCGCTCTCGCTTTAGAAATGTGAGGCTTCATTGAAGTAGCTGTTCAAAAGCAGTGATTTTTAGAGGAGAGAGCGCCATCTGGTGGGCTCTGAAAATGACGGCAACTCACTTGCTGCAGGTGCTCCACATTGAAAGAATTAAAAATAATAATAAAACAAATAAAGGAAATAATAAAACATAAATAAATCAGTAAAATTAAAAAAAAAATGAAATCACAAAAATATTCTCCCCATACATGACAGTTGGCCTCCTATCAGCGATATACGTACATTTTTTGTCATATACGTTAGATAGATAGATAGATAGATAGATAGATAGATAGATAGATAAATAGACAGACAGACAGACAGATAGATGGATGGATGATAGATAGATAGATAATAGATAGATAGATAGATAGATAGATAGATAGATAGATGATAGATGGATGGATGGATGGATGATAGATCGATAGATAAATAGACAGACAGACAGACAGATAGATAGATAGATAGATAGATAGATAGATAGATAGATAGATAGATAAATAGATAGATAGATAGATAGATGGATGGATGGATGATAGATCAATAGATAGATAGATAGATAGATAGATAGATAGATAGATAGATAGATAGACAGACAGATAGATAGACAGACAGATAGATAGATAGACAGACAGACAGATAGATAGATAGACAGATAGATAGATAGATAGATAGATAGACAGACAGATAGATAGATAGATAGATAGACAGACAGATAGATAGATAGATAGATAGATAGATAGACAGACAGATAAGTGCCTTTCTAGTTCACGATCTGTGCATCAGTATGTAAACTGGCATCAGGTCTTTGTTCAATGTTGCTTTGAAAGCCAATAAGAGCAAGTTTTTGTCTTTATTTTTCAGTTCACCGGGGCAAAGAAGGAATAAAGATCCATACAATTGTTTTTCACACACTGAGTTACAAAACCCACGGAGCAGATGTGGAAGATATTGAAACTATTGCACTGACAAGTGAGTCCTCCGTCACTAGAATATGAGCTTGTTTCTTTAGCATAGAAGCATATTTCTAATTTTTATACATAACAGCACTTGGCTTCTTCACTCAATGGGATTTATTGCGTGCAGATATGGGTTCTGCGTTCTGTTGTCTTGAGGTTTTCGGTCATTGGTTTGAAGAAAACCATCAGGTTTTATCGATACTTACCGGTCACTCACCGGTGCAGAAGTCAACCTCGGTGCGCTTTTGCCATCTGCCATGACGGGAAGTCTCAGGACGATCTGCTCTCTGCTCCCGCTGGTGCCACTCTGTTACCTCTGTGTTACTGGAGCGGTGGGTCTGGACGGGACTGGGCCGAGAGGCAGAGCCAGGGTGACGCATGCGCGCCACTGGCAGCGCTGCCAGGCTTCACTCAGTGTAAACACTGGACTGCGGGGAATGTCAACCGCGTCCAAGAATCCATGGAACTGCAATCTTTACCAGCTCGCTGGTGCAGCTACAGGCTCGTGTTTTGTTGTTAACAGATGGATGCTTTCACCCTGAAAATCAAAGTAAGACGTAAAACAAGGCGACAAATAAGTTTGATCACTAATCTAACTCTTCTAACAAATAATCAAGCTGTAACCTTTACTATATGTGACGCTAGTAAAGATTAGAGTCGCGTAAATATTCATCGAAATTCTGACAGAGAACGCAGTGAAGTTCCTCCATTGTCAAAGATATTTGCATTATTGGGTTCAGTCAACAGATGGCGCCATTTTGTTATAACAGTATTGGCTGCAACAAGAAAGACGTCACGTTACTCCCGACCAACAGCGCGGCTGCCAAAGATCGTCTATGTAGTTAGAGGATAGTTCGACCGCACAACTGTACACTTTTTAGGCTTTTTAACGACAACTGTAGCCGGTGGATATATAGTCGCCATCTGTAAGTTTAACTATTTTGCGCTGAACGGTGGATTGGTGTGACGCAGCGATGCACTTGTTTTGTCGCGATATATACAACGGCGTTAGGCTTCTTCGTTATGTATTTTGAATCAGTGGATCCGGCCCAAGGGGCGAGCGCTGCATCGGTTGTAGGCTGCTGATTGGCTGGGATAGATGCCAATCAAAAGCTTACCCTCGTCTGGCTAGGTTGGTTGTGTTGTCGAGCGCGGAGCCGAGCGGAGCAGCGGAGCATCTACTGCGGCGTCTGCTCCGGAATGAGCTGCTTCACAGCTATGCTGCACCGCTTCGGCTGAACAAGTGAAGGCTGAACTTCGCATTGTCTCCGCGGCCACGTCTCCGAGACTCGGTGCGGCGTCTTTACGCGCGGTAACTGCATCTCCCATCACTTCCAGCAGCGGCGGCGGCGGCTCCGGTGTCGAGTCCTACCTCCCGTCCCTTCTTCTCCGCGGGATTCTCCAAGACTCCACCATGGGTCTTCCGGCTCTGGAGTTCAGCGACTGCTACCTGGACAGTCCGCAGTTCAGGGAGCGGCTCAAGTCTCACGAACTGGAGCTGGACAAGACCAACAAGTTCATCAAGGAGCTGATCAAGGATGGCAAGGCGCTCATCCAGGCTCTGAAAAGTAAGTGAAGTGGTGTCACTTGTGTCCTCTGGAGCTGTCAGCACCTTCCCACCATCATCTCACTCTGTCAGAGTGCTGGCCAAACACTGGCGTGCGCGCGTGTGTTACACATGGACTACTGCGATAACAACTATCCAGTCGTGATCGCAGATATTTCAAAGTGAGTTACGTCTGAAAACAGGAACTGTGTGTCAGTTGTAAGTGGCTTGACCTCTGACTCACTTGCGAACTCTTATGCTTATTTATTTAAACCTATTGTTTATCTGAAATCGAGCTCAATACCTTCTCCAGCCGGACGATTTGCATTTGTGCGACTCACGTCCAACATTCAAATGAGGGCTGCAACAACAATAATAGTCCTGACTGGTCGACACATGGAGCAGTTGGCGACTTGTTTATTCGTCGATTACAGCTTCTTCAAATCTTGTAACTCTCGTTTGCGTTATTTGATATGAACTGTATCCTGTTTATCCATGCAGTATGTACTTATGTACATATTTCTGCCATTTAAAATGTCTCATAAAGAATATAGACGGTTTCAGCATGATAAAATAGAAGCCGAACTATTGGTGTTGAGCATTTTCATATTTTATTTAAAATATTACCTTCACCTTCACCTTTTTCTGCCGCGTATCCGGAGTCGGGTCGCGGAGGCAGCATTCGGAGCAAGGAAGCCCAAACTTCCCGATCCGCACGAACCTCCTTCAGCTCTTCCCGGGGGATCCCGAGGTGTTCCCAGGCCAGACCGGAGACATCATCTCTCCAGCGAGTCCTGGGTCTTCCCCGGGGTCTCCTCCCAGTAGGACATGCCCAGAACACCTCCCCAGGGGGCATCCGGATCAGATGCCCGAGCCACCTCAGCTGGTTCCTCTCGATGTGGAGGAGCAGCGGCTCCACCCCGAGCTCCTCCCGGATGACCGAACTCCTCACCCTATCTCTAAGGGTGCGCCCAGCCACCCTGCGGAGGAAACTCATCTCAGCCGCTTGTATCCGCGATCTCATCCTTTTGGTCATGACCCAAAGGTCGTGACCATAGTTGAGGGAGTGAGCGTAGATCGATCGGTAAATCCAGAGCTTCGTCTTGTGACTCAGCTCCCTCTTCACCACGACGGTCCGATGCAGCGACCGCATCACTGCTGACGCTGCACCAACCCGTCTATCAATCTCATGCTCCCCTTTTCCCTCACTCGAGAACAAGACCCCGACATACTTAAACTCCACCACTTGGGGCAAGAACTCTCCACCGACCCGGAGAGAGCAAACCACCTTATTCCGGTCGAGAACCATGGCCTCAGACTTGGAGGTGCTGATCGTCATCCCGGCCGCTTCACACTCTGCTGCAAACCGCCCCAGTGCATGCTGAAGGTCCCGGTCCGATGAGGCCAGCAGAACAACATTGTCCGCAAATAGCAGAGATGAAATTCTGTGGTTCCCGAGCCGGATCCCCTCCGACCCCTGGCTGCGCCTAGAAATTCTGCCCATAAAAGTAATCGAACCGGTGACAAAATTTCAAATATTATTTTTGTTTAAAAGCTCACATAGGTTTAGCTACTCAAGGTATTGCTGTGTTCCTGCTGATGATTTACATAATTTCCATTAGTTAAGAAATTCTATTTCCCTTATTCTGAAGTGAAATCTATATTTAATGGGGAAATATGGAGTGTGTGACCCTGAACTTTCCACCTCTGCGTGGAGTTCTACCTCAGCACAAAGTCAGGTCAGCTGATGTGCTTCCTCAAATACACATCATTTGTTTCCATCTGGAACTGATGGAACGTAAACAAACCTCTGCTGTTGTACATGGGCTGCCGTGTTGTTGCACTGTACCGGTAACTTCTGCTGTTTGCTGGTGATGAACCGAGGGCTTTGACCTGGGAAGCGCCTGAAGATCTTTTTTTAAGTGGCTATTTGTTGCTTGAGGAGGGTGTTTGTCGCCCCTGACAGATTTCCTGTGTTTTTCAACCATCTGATGTTTTGTGTTGCTCAGTTGAGGACTGTAGTCGCTGTTTCCATCAACTTTTTTAATAATTGAAACTTGAATGATGATTGTAAGACTGCTCTTTTATTCATCGGTTCAATAGCCAGTGTTTTTGAAAAGGTTCGTGCAGTCATGGAGTCATGAAAAAGATCTGATCTTATCTGACTGGAGCTCTCATATCCTGATCCACAGGTGGGTGGTAACTCCACACTGTTGCTCACAGGATTGCCTCAGCTGTGTTTCAGCTTTTCACCCCTCAACTCATAAGTGGAAGCTTTTTTCCTTGCTCACACAGGTTGCCTCCCTACTCCATAGTCACTGTTTAGTGAGCTGTCACTGCAAGTTGGCTCAGTTTTCCTAACTGAAAAATCTCCTACATGTCACTAAAAAGTTGGCTGAGTAGGAAAAAAAAGGCACGGTACATTATCATTACAAAAATAAGGTGTAGTAGGGAAGATTTAACAAAATGGTTTTAGAAAAATAGTGCAAAAGGGCTGAGAAAACATTGCTGTTTGACATGGCTTTCAGGTTTTCATGTGTCCAGAGGAGCCAAAACAACAAGGGGCTGGCGCAGGTAGTTGCATCAGATGGGTCAACATGTGTCAGTCAGGTCTGGGTTGTTATTACAGTGCTTGTAGGAATGTTTGTTTCCTTGTTTGTGCCGTGCACAGGCTCAAAATTGTGAGCCAAATGACACTAAATGACAAGCCTTGTGTTGGTCCACACGTGTGGGGAGGAGAAGCTAGTCGCCTTGGATAATGAGTTGATGTAATATTGTAGACATGATATGTCAGATGGTCATTTTAGGCTTCAAAATGTAATGATTTGCTCGTATATGCCAACTACAAGTCTGTTCTTCTGGCTTTAAGTGTGGATTTGTGACCTGGGGAGCCAGGTTTCAAGTCGCTAGTAGCATTTCCATGAAACTGCTGGTCATGATGATGTGTTTATTTCACTTTTGTAGCTGCGATTCATCACTTCAGAACGCAGGATCGCATCATTTCTGAGGGATTTCTGTGGGACCGGGAACACAGATGACGTCACTATTGAGATCACCATTAAAATGACCTCATGCGGATGATGAATAATCGAAAATGAAGCATGGATTTTCATAAGCCTGTTTTTGGCAGGTTGGTAGCTCCATGTGCTGCTGAGCTTTGGAAACATTCACCGGCCGCTCGCTCTGGTGACACAAGCCTTAAGTCATCCGTAGATGATTCACTTCTGGAAAGCTCAACTGCAACCTGCACACATGCAGCCTCACCCGTCGAGGACGAGATAGATGATGTCAGCAGCTCTAATGTTTACTGGGGAAGGAAGCTTGATTCCTGTTCTGAAGGGGCTGAAGTTCGGCTCTCGCTCAGGGGCAATGTGACTCTGTAACAAATAATACAATATATTGCTATGTATTGTATCACCACTCCGGTATCACGATACCTATCGTATCACAAGATACCTGCCCATTCACAGCCCTATTTATGTCTGGATTTTTCCGTTAAAAACCACGTCCACTTCTATGATGCGCGATGTGTTTTCCGCTTTTTTCCACTTTGTTTTAATACGATTGATCGTCTTTAAAAAGAGACCATTATTTGGTGACTGAATGCAGCTGTCTTGAACCCATTTAAAATCTAAAAATAACCATAAACGTTTCAAGGAAAAGGCTACTAAAAGTCCAGCGAGAGATCGTATAAAGTCAATGTATAATAATGAGAATCAATAGGGCTCTTGCTGCAGCTACTAATACATTAATGGCAGGCTTTTCTCGAGGGATGGAGTCGACTTAAAATCTGGAAATCTCTGCTGTGGAATCTTGTTATCGATGCTTGTTGCTATTTTTAGACCACGATTTAAATTATACATGAAGAAAGGCACTCAGATGAAGTAGAAACACAAGATGGCAAGTTTAAAAACTGTTTGCAGTGTGCAGGCATCGCGTGCAACCGGCCCCAAAAAAAGCCGTCTACCCTTTTGCACCGTCTTGAAAATGAGGGAATTGAACTCTTAAGTGCCCTCGAGCAACCTTTCAACCTGCGTCTGAAAGAGAGAAGTGGGAATTCCCTGCCAGTGACGGCGCACTCTTGCAATATACCTTTTGTTTCCTCTCTGTGAGCTGCTGGCGAAATGCAAGCAGCGTAATAGCCGTCATTCACGGGCTGAACTGTCACCGGGGCTGATAGATGAGAGGTCTCTCTCTCACACACAAACACACACCGAACCATTACTAATCGTCCACCATGGCGGGTGGAGGGAACCGGCCTTCCTTTGAGAAGTAGCAGCCAGCGGGCAGACGGACTATGAAAGAGTAAATGGGCCGTACTCACTGTAAAAGCCATCATGACCCTAATTTTTATATTCATGTATATAAAGCGACGATATGTAGGTTGTGAGTTATGACCGAGAAGCCGGGACCTTGTGTCCCGCTCTGAAGAGTCCGGAGACAAGACGGTGTGTGTTTTGGTGCAATTGTTTTCCAATATAGGTGTATATATCATTCTGTTTTTAATAAAGCCCATATGTGTTACATTCCTTACACATGTGCAAGTGTGTGTGCCGCTGCACAGCTCAGTGGGGGTTGGGGGTCTTCCTCACGCTGTGACGTAGTGTGGAGGAGAAGGGAATTAGGGCACGATTCACTCCAGCTCTGGTGCTATTGTTGCAGGGCTTTTGTCAGCTCAGACTGTTGGACACACCAACGCACACACAAGAATGCGCGCACAAGCTCGCACATGTACGCAAACGCAGTCATCTTACTCCGCTCGCCACTGACTGTAGCTCAAGGAAGGCGATGAGCAGTTTTTTTTTATTTCACTTTCATCCAGGAGAGACTCAAACTAGAACGGGAGGGAAACCATTTGAGACGGCATGTTAGCAGTAGTCCTTCTGCGCAGGGAAGTGCGATTCTTTTGTGGAATTGTGTCTCTTTTGTAGGTCACTTATTTATAGAGTGGAGTTGAGAACGCTGCTCTATATGGATGTTTTGTTTCAATTTCAAAGAGCTCTGCGGTTAAGGAGAATTTAGAAAGTACCTGCATCCACGGATGCTCCGATCGATTGGTCACCGATTATGAGCGGCCGATATCAGCATGATCACTGAATGCCGATCACTACCTGTCATTGCCGATTACAAAGACTGATCAACTGTGACAGCCGGTGCTTCTGATGAAGGTTCTCATGAGGTTCTTTCAATCTGCCATGTAAAGTTTGCATCCTTCAGTACATGCACGGGAAAATGCTGCGCAGGGTAGCACGTTTAAAGGCTTCAGCGCCACAAAATAAATATGCCATTTAAAGCACGACACATGACGAAGCACAGAGACTTTTCCGGGCTCAAAGTGAGACTGCTTAGCACAGCTAACAGTTAGATCACCTGCCGGTTCGAGCATGCCATTCAGAATGCTAAGCAAAATGCCCAATAAATAAGTATTAATTTCCCCAAGCTACATTGGTCGTTTACGCGACGGAAATAAACAAATCCGTTGGCGTTTTGGAGTCGGGTGCAGCGTTCATTAGCCACCTGAATCGGAAACTTTTGAAAATGTCCGTAGTGGAAGCTTTGATAAAGTCTCGCTACAAGCGGCCAGTATGTAAATGTTTCATGGACAGAGCAAAGTCTCTTGAGCTTCACCAAACTGCGACGCCTCACGAAGAATCAAAAGTTTCTGCATGGTGGGTTTTCTGTTTTTTTCCCCTCCTTTAAAAGGTATATAAGAGCGTGTCTGAATTAAAATGATTTAATCGATACATTTTTCACATCATGTACACAGAAGGTCTCTTACAAATTCATTGTCAATCCATGTGTTCGGTATCGGTCTTGGTGATCGGCAGCAGAAATCCTCATCGGAGCATCCGAGGCTGCAACATTTGTGTCTGCAGGTCGTTGAAGTTTATCTCGTTCTCATGCCATGCTTGACCTTGAACACATTGTTGAAATGTTGAAGCGTGAAACAATGTAGCCTGATCTAGCGTGGCATCATGTGTTGAGGAAAGTATTTGATATTCAGTGAACACGAGTCAAGTGAGACAGTTTCTTGCGGTCACAATTTAGTTTGCTGTTATGAAACTGGACTCAGTATAATACATTACTAAGATAAGAACCTGGTTTAACATGCTGCCAGACAGCTTGTGATACAACTGTCAACTGTGCAACATATCATTTATTTATTCAGTTGAACTTTCTCACTCTCCAGTGATTTGACAAAGTCTCACTGTCCTTGAACTGTATCAGTTCAACTGTCAAGTCGCTGCCCTCCTCACTTTCTTCCTCATTCCAAACTCGACACATTTCTGCTTCTCTGAAGCGTATGGCGCAAGCCCGGGCCTTGCTCGCGCTGCAGCTATTCGATCGGTGGAACTAAAATATTAATATCACAAAGAGCAGGAAGAGGAGGCGGTGTGAAACCTGAGACGCGCTCCTTCGGTTCCTCCTCTGGCTTACCTGCTGGCTCATAAACACACAGCTGCACTTCGCACGCGTCTTTAACAAGCTGCTTTTTACTGCACTCACTGATGAAGTCAAATTGTTTAATGGACTTGTTTGGACTGGCCAATCAACTTGTGTCACAAAAAAAGGCTTTAAATGCAACAGTAGATCAAGGGACGAGTCTTGTTCTTTGCAGCGCGCTGGATATAAAAATAGCGGGACATTTTATTACATTATAAATTCATGGTAATTCATGTGACGGCGGAGGATGCTTTGCTATGGCAACGCCTGTGTGAGAAACACACGATTCAAGCCTGTTTTGTTGTTTGCTCTACTGTAAAGTTTTCGCCAACACCGACTAGTAGGTCATGTCAAGGTCATGATTTTTACTTTGAATGGTGGAAAAAATGGCTCCCAATTATGAACGAGTTACTACAGCATTTCAAATAGCATAGTGCCATTTTATAAGGAAGAACAAGTACAGCTTCTGTTTTTAAATGGTGGCCGTACAGTGAATATTACATTTTATGATCATCTACTGAGACTGAATGTATGTTATTTTTTATATAATTGGGGGCTTCAACTTTGTTACAGTTCACATTGCTGCAATAATAATTCATTAAAATGACAGCGTCAAACATTTTATCGGACATTTTTGGCTCAGCGGCAAGTTCACATGTACACCATGTATATATTGGACTGTTGCTGTTCCTCGAGGACAGTAATCAAGCCTTTTTTTTTTTAAGTCTGCGTGTTAAAAATTGAAGTCAGATTTAGGCTGTCAGTCGATTCTTGGCCGCCAGCGTCGAGCCGTCACTCACTCGTGCGATAATGAGACACCAACTCAAGAGGGAGTGGGCGGGGCCACGCTTTACGAGCCACTATAAGAAAACCTCAGGCCACAGTGGGTCCCACCGCTCTGACTTGCAACAACAATCACTGTCAGCCATGGGAAGCTTCGCCTTGACTCCTGGGATAATTTCCCCCGGATCATTCGCAGAATTCCGTGATTTGACTCGTCAGATGGGGCTCAAATCAGGCGGAGAAAAAAAACATAAACACACCCAGGACGCACACCTTCGCACACATGCCGCCACATGTTGCTAGAGTGGCGACTTTTCTTCCACATCAAAGCTTTGGGATGAGTCAGTGCGAACACGGTTTATCGCGGAGGAGAGGGAAGTTTGGTCCCGACCGTTCAGGCAGTTGTGTAGCATTCTGTCATGTCCCTTATGTGAGAGGGTGAAACAGGAAAGCAAAGAAAAAGCTCATGTGAACACAATGATTTCCTCCTGTTGGCAGTGCACTTAATGAATTGCAAAACTTTCCCATGGAGCAGCACAGTTGACCTCCGGTGTGGAGTGGGACACACAATGCTCCTTCCTTCTTCCCTTCACAGTGTAGGTGCAGGCGCGACCACTGATGTGTATATTACGGATCTGTGCATCTAATTTCCTTCTTCAATTTAGTGGCTTATATTCTGAGCTACATGACATCTGACTTAAAGGTGGCATACATCTGGTTGCCAGTTCTGCTTAAATTTCACAGAATTTACCATGAACCGTTTTGAAATATTAAGCTAAATAATGTCATTTAGTGTGTTTTTAGCAACCAGTCAATGATCCCATCAATACCCTGGATGAAGGGGATCGCTCAAACACCATATTTACCTGGCATGAGGACGTGTGGGCGGGGCCAAGGCTCGGGCTTGTGAGCGCCACGATGCATGTCGGGGAACGATTCTTACATTAAGTCAAACAGATGGCCTGTTATATACCACAATACTTCTGGACTGAAGCGATAAGCGAGTATTTTTTTCTCTACAATTTAAGAGTTATGGAAAAAAAGGGTGTGCACCTTTCACATTCAATATTGGTACATACAAAAGAAAAGCGTGATGTGACCTATTATTGCATCTTCCTTTGCCATAATAGTCACCTTGCCTCCGGATGACCCATCCGCACATAACCCTATCTATGACACCATCTCTGGTGAGTGGTTCGCATGGTGCTATGGCACTAACTGCACGTACACATTTGAATATTGGCACATTTTTCCTCGCTGTTGCTTACGCTACCTCTTAAATAACATCATTTTTGTTGCGGTGTTTGCCTTCTTCTACCTTTCACGAACTTGCAGCATGATGTCGAGTTGAAACTATGCTGCTGGTGTCGGAGTGCAAGCGTGTGCCGGGGTGAGCTGCTGGGAAGACTCCTCACCACCGCCGCCAACCCAAACAAACCGCAGCCAACTGGCATCGAAAGTGACGGCAGTGTGAGTCTGCTCACGGCTCCCATCCGTTTTGTCCCGCCTGCTCCCAAAATAACCCCTGCTAAGAATATATAATCCCCACGTTTACTATTCTCTCCTCTTGCTCTTTATCACGGCCCGACAGATTTGATGTCTGCACACGTTTTTTTTTTTTATTATACGCAGGAGGGGTGGTGGTCCTGGTGTTAATCCTGTCAAAACTGGAGCTTACTGGGTTAATCTACTGGGAGTGGGTCTGTTTTTATATGCGGTTTCATTGACGGGGGGTAAAGTAGTATATATTTGGCTCGTCGTCTGGAAATTACACTCCGAGGAGGAAGGGAATCTGCTCTGTGTTGTTTTATTAGGTTACATTACATTTAATGATGCGTGTTGGATTGTGATGTCCGCGTGTGCTGCCGCGCCGACGGCCAAGACAAGGCGTTTGCTTTAATATCCCGGGGGGTTACTGTAAAGAAAGAGGGGGGAGAGGGGGGGTTGGATTTTATTACACTCCTTTATGGGATATGTGACAAGCGATGGTGATCGTATCTCTTCTTTATGATCTCGACATGTGCCACAGATACACAATGTCATCCTGTTTGTGGAGGAAAAAAAGAATAGGCAGCAGACTTATTTCCAGGTCCGATCTAACCTTGTGGGTTTGTAACACGCCCTCTGAAGGCTAAATACTTTCCCATCTGTGTGTAGGTGGATATCTATTGTTCAAAAAGATCAAGGTTTGGTTCCAATGCCGGAGCATGTGTGTCTGAATTAACGGCTGACCAAAGCACAATTAAGTGTGGAAGTTATTTTTGGAACAGTGTGCTCAAGGCATGAGATTCATTGTTTTTTTTTTTTTTTTATATATATATTTAAATATTTATTTTTTTAAGTGTGTTTTTTTTTGTTGACAGATGCCAAGTAACCAAATAAAAAAAATACATATATCAATATATCCCCTCTATTACAAAATAATAATATAAAAAGTATTTGAAAATGATGATGTGAAATATGAGTAATCATAAAGGGAAAACAAACTATAATAATAATAATAATAATAATAATAATAATAATAATAATAATAATAATAATAATAATAATGATAATTGTCAAAATTAAAAACATTACAAAGACAAAACTTAATCATGAAGATATATATTGAACATTTATTAATTAAAAAAAAAAAAATATATATATAAATATATATATATATGGTGTGCATGTGTGTGTGTGTCAAAACCAGACGATCCAATTCCCACCTGAGGGAAGCAGCATCAGACCTAATGGTGATTGAAATCTAATGGTTGTAACCCAAACTCAAAAGGAAACTCATTCATCTTAATATGATTCGCCATCCGTGATCAACAGACCATCACATGCTGCTCTGACCCCTTGCACACTGAAGCTGTTAACACTTCAGTGTCATGCTGAGTCAATACAGGAAATGCCTTGCATTTGGTTGGTTTATTTACATATTTTTTTTCTTTTTAGATTTTTAAATGGCAGTTCTTGTTTGAGGAAGGTGCGACAACTGAATGTCTGTTGTTTGAGGTCCATTGCGATGGTTTTTTTTTTTTGGTCAGTTTGCTTTATAAATCTGCATCCAGAAGGAGAATGACTTACTTGGAATTGTTTACTACCTTTTCAGCACAGAGAACCCTCTGGTGGACATTTTTCTGGTTTTCTCTCGTGTAAACTTGATTAAAAACACAATGTTTGTTCTTGGCTCCATATGTTTCAGCGGAGAAACACGACTGTGACTCACGAGTCAACTTGAGCAGTGAGTCAGTCCTCAAACAGACGGCTGATCGTTCAGGATGTTTGACTTCCATACACATTTTTTTCCTGTTACCGACTGCACAAGGACCTGCTTTAATCATAATTACACCCTGATGGTTGCACACGCAACAAAGCTCCTGTCCTGTTCTCAGAACGTGGCTCTGAGCCGTGGCTGGTCTTGAGGGCCACACTGATCGGTGTCATCGCTGGCCCGGGGCGCTAGCAGGTGTCAGCTCTCTCTCACACATGCGTGCGTCGGCAAGACGGCACCACCGCTACATGCTGAGACAAACACCTGCCTCACCGCCTCGACCTGTTACTATGGTTGCTTATGATCCCACCCCGCCGCCACTGGATCTCTTCACACTACCACAGCATGAAGACACATGTATATTGGCTTTTTAGTCACTGTAATGAATTGGATTTCCCTGAGACCCAGGTGGAATTTCTGCAGACAGGGGTGAAGGATTAATGAGGGAAAGGCTCGCGGGAAAAGGGGGGATTACAGCTTTCGTGTTTGGTTGTTCCTGGAGGTTGGGTGAAGTGCGGGGGGGTGGAAGGGTGGACGCCACAGAACTGAATTGAAATGCATATTTCTGGGTTTCTAGAGGAGGGAGGGGAGTGATAGGAGGGTGTGAGAAACAGGTTTATGAGTTCGGCTGGATTCCATGTTGAGAGATGGATCAAAGTCGTACCAGATTCTGTTTGAAGGTGGATTTCTTTGATGAGCGCCACAGAAAACCAACGGCACTATTCCCGCGTAAGAGGCAAACATGGTGGCTGACAGTGCTGCTTGGTTTGCTCTCTGTCTGTCTGTCTCCGTCCATCCATCCATCCATCTATCATCCGTCCGTTCATCCATCCATCCGTCCGTCTGTCCATCCGTCCGTTCATCCATCCATCCGTCTGTCCATCCATCCGTCCGTTCATCCATCCATCCGTCCATCCATCCATCCGTCCGTTCATCCATCCATCCGTCTGTCCATCCATCCGTCCGTTCATCCATCCATCCATCCATCCGTCCGTTCATCCATCCATCCGTCTGTCCATCCATCCGTCCGTTCATCCATCCATCCGTCCATCCATCCATCCGTCCGTTCATCCATCCATCCATCCATCATCCATCCGTCCGTTCATCCATCCATCCATCCATCCATCCATCCAGCTGACTTGCTATCTGGCACAGCGAACACATGGTTCTTCACAATTACACGCCAACGGGTGAAATTTTCGGGGGAACCCTGGTGTCACAATAACAAAAGTACACTCACCCAAGCAATCTGAAAAAAAGGCTGTGGTTAGCAAAGCTAAAGTTCCAGCTAGCGGCCCGGTCTGAGCTCTTACAACCATTGAAAGCTTGCTCCTTTGACATGGAGTCGAGAAAATAAGTTGTCTGTCTTGTGAAAGGATGACTGTAGCAATGACACACAGTTATCCTGGTGCAAAGCATTTTGGCACCAGTGTTGAGCAAAAGCCAAGAGAAATTCTCTCAAATAAATGAGCGTCTTCTGATTTCCTTTCATAATTCTGTTGTAGCATGACGTTTATGGAACTGAAGAAATTCATTTGGTATCACATTTCATGCCTGCTATTAATTGAGTATTTCTGTCGGTATTTGGTCTCTTCACCTCCTGACTGGATGTGGGCCCTACTTCCTCTTCCTGGACTTGTCTCACACTTCCTGTTTGAAACCTCCCAGGGTCGGAGAATCAAAAACCCACACTGCATCGAGCATGTGGGAGAATGCCACTTTGGAAATGTGACTTCATAGAACCAGAATACTTTAACTTAAAATACAAAACTGTGAAACTCTACTTCACTCTTTATTCTAAGAACTCAGTATAAACAGTGTACAATTATGTTTTAAAAATACATTTCAAGTTAAACATCTGACTTGATTACACGTTTTACTGCACAAGATTGTTGCAGCTGTAAACCATAACATTGTAAATGTCAATTGTTTGCATGCAGAAGATGCTGATTTAATGTCACTGTACTGAGTTTTGCTGTCAGTGCCATGAGAATGCATAGAACAAGCCAATTTGAAGAGCCGCTGTTGAGTTCTACTGTGCTCAGATATCGCTCCGGTATCTGATCACAGTTACCATGTCGAATTGAAAAGGCATCTCTGGGGTTCTTCTTCCGAACATGTCGTTTGCGTTACACAGTTCTTAAGGCGCGATCAGAAGTGATTCAATCCTGGAAGGAGTTCATACAGTTTGCCTCGGTTGTTGAAGTTTCCCATGATGTAAACCGGTAATCATCAGCGTTGGCTTCATGACAGAAAATATTTGTCTTGTATATTTCCTTGGGCGTGTGAGGTAGTGTTTGGATGGAGCCAGTTTGGTTTTGGACACTCGCCAAATTCATCTCGCTCAGATTCTGTATCTTAATTGAATCTCTCCATGCAGATCTCAACTTGAGCTCAACTTGGTCGCGTACATGTCTGAATGAAATGAAAACATGATTCTCAAAACTAGCAGTCACGTCAGCGACAATGATCTTTAAATAAAATGTATGTACTTTAACTGGGATTATCTCAATAAAATGGTATTATCGGCCGATATCGGCGTGATCGGTGAATGCCGATCACTACCTGTCATTGCCGATCACAACAACGCGCAGGGAAGCACCTTCAAATAAAGCACCAGCACTTGACGGAAACGACCAAATCTGTCACCGTTTTGGAGTCAGGTGCAGCGTTTGTTAGCCACCTGAATCTGAAACTTTTGAAAACGTCTGGAGTGGAAACTTTCATAAATGCAGTGCTCTCTTAGTCCCGCTACAGTATGTAAATATTTCATGGACACAGCGCAGTCTCTAGAGATTCACCTGCGACGTCTCACATCAAATTTAAATGTTTTTCAGTCGTTTGACAGAATAGTGGCTGCATTCGGCAAATGTTTTTCTATTTCATATTTTCATTTCATGTTCTGCTTTGCTCACTGTAAGGTGATGCATCACACTCTTCTCTTTCTTCTTCATGAATGTAGTAGGAATGTTTTTGAATTGAGTTTTGAGTTTTTGCCGCAAAGGCCCCAAATTGAAGCACACCAACGTCGGACTCATTATTGTTGAATATTATTGTGTTTTCCTCATGACGTACTGTTGGTTCGATACACAGTAATAGATGTGGCATCTACTTAGAAGATGCAAAATATGAGACTTCTTTTTTTGTGTTTTCCGCAGTTGCTCCTGAAGCAGGTTCTGTGTTTGGAAGATTTGGTGATGCATTTCAGGTCGTGCCACTTCATTGAGGCCTCGAATACTGTTATCTATCCATTTAACAGCAGAGGCTGAGTGTGTCTGTGTCGTGAACAGAGGTCAGGTTCGTGTTGGTAGAAGAGAAGGAAGTGGACGATGCTATTTGGAGCCTGGCACTAATCTGGTTAGTGTGGTTTCCACCCTCTCCGTTCTCTATCATCACTCCTACAATATACTCTGTACTTTCATGCTCACAAATAGAAGGAGCGAGAATGATATTGTCCCAAGATACAGTTTGGAACCTTGTCATTTATTCATTTCTGCGTTGATATATCTTGCTGTTTTTTGTGGAACGTTCAGTATCACTGGTTACCACTGGTCTTTCCAGACCTCCAACAGAAGGAAAACCACTCTGTGAAATGGTTTGCGTTTCTTGCTTGTGTCTCAGCTCACCCATATGAAGCTTCCCCTCCTCCATTCATGTGTGTACGGGTGTGTGTGCATGTGTTCCGCTCATGCTGCCATCTCTGCACTTGCTGTCAACTCAGACTTAGAGGAAGGCCATATATTCTCTGACATTTCCTGTTGTGAAGACGACACTCCGGCTCCCTCCTAAATCAGGGTTGCCAGGAATCGCTGTGAAGTTTAAGTGTGTTCAGGTCCTGCATTCTTTTGTTTACTCTTTGTGTTTTTACAAGCTATTTCCTTCAGCTGTGGTTTCGATAAGTGAAAGACCAACATTCTGCTTTTATTCCTACATTTCTTACTGCTTTTTCTGATGCTGAAGGCTGAAGCATATCCTACCTACACAGGGCAAGGCACCCACCTTCACCCATGTTCCTCTTTTTTACTTTTTAATTTTTTCTTTTTTCTTTTACTTTTTTCATACCATTGTTGT
Source organism: Synchiropus splendidus (assembly GCF_027744825.2). Taxonomy (NCBI): domain Eukaryota; kingdom Metazoa; phylum Chordata; class Actinopteri; order Syngnathiformes; family Callionymidae; genus Synchiropus; species Synchiropus splendidus. The sequence continues at coordinate 15,490,591 of NC_071350.1, read as the reverse complement.
CCCTGTCTCTTATTCATGATTTTTTTCTTACAAACACAAATTACTTTTTTCAATGGTTATATGAAGTTACATAATAATGAAAATAATAACTTAAAAAATAGTCATAATTTTTCAGTAAACTGATTCTAAATATGCTTTGGATGAAGTGCAGTTTCTTATTAAATAAACAGACCAAAATCTTCTCAGTGAATATTAAACTATAGTTTGATCTCCTAGATTACTGATATTTCCAACCCCCCTCTCTGCTCCGCCGCTCTGCAAGGGTCAGCTTTCCAACCAGGTCTGGGCTTTTCTGGTTTTGGTGTCGTCCACTTGGACACCAGTCGAGATCTCCCGCCTGCATTCCTGCTGCGGATTTTTCCAGAGACCGCTGGCGGGTGCGCGCGGGATGATTTCACCCTACAGACACTCTTTTTGTAAAAGAGCAAAAGGGAAAACCTCTGTTGTTGTGTGTGTGTGTGTGTGTGTGTGTGTGTGTTCGCTGTGTCAGCAGCAGGCGTGGCAGAGAAAGAAGTGGAAGGGGGTGGAAGAGGATAAAAGAGGGAGGGCAAACGGGGTCAGCGGTTTGACTGAGCTGAAAAGTTAGAAAACATGAAGAGGACTTGTCGAGAGCGAATCATGACGCCGTCATATTTAAGCATAGATTGAGGCGTATGGTAAAGTTCGATGTCTCTTGTGGTACTCGCCTGGCTTCTATTGTCTGTTGCTAGGATACCAGAACTATTTGGCCCGGGACAAGAGGAAGGAGAACGGCTCAGTGATGTACAGTGTTTCTTTCTTTTCCTCCCCGAGCCGCACACATAATGTCCATCTGTTCCAGTCAATTATATCCTCCACCAAGTTCCTCCTGACAAAGTCAACTCGCCCTGGATACAGATTTGACCTGTGGTTACCCACCGTTTGACAGCATGAATCAGTGTTTCACTCTTCATTCACAACTGATTCTTCGCTTTTGGAATCAAGTCATAAATACCACAAAGATCACACATTCATCGTTGATGCCATAAAACACAGATGGATATCCCAAGTCAGATTTGGATTTTCTACAACATCCAATCAGATTTAGTCTTTTATGTGATGCCATTATTGGGATTTTTTACGAGGTTCACTTTCACTTTCCACAGCTTCTCCCTCTCTCCCCCACAGAAGGGAAATTTGCCACTCTTATCAACAGTAGTTTGATTCATGGAACTGGGTCCAAATTTTTCATTCCAAAGTATTGTTTGGACCTCTACATCTGTCCACAACATAAGGACTCATTTTGAGTGTCTACAGAATCATAAGCAGGCAAATTAATATTTTCAATAAATCAGAATCAGAATCAGATTTATTGCCATGGTCAGTGGGGAGCCCACTGAGTAGGAAAGTGTCTTGGAATAAAGTGCAACAAAGAACAAATAAAATAAAATAAAATAAATGGAATAACATAACAACAAGGCTGTTCACGAATTTAACAGTCTGATGGCCGAGGGGAAGAAGCTGTTCCTGTGACGGGAGGTTCTGGTCTGGATGGACCGTAGCCTCCTGCCAGAGGGAAGAGGAACAAACAGTCCATGTCCAGGGTGAGAAGGGTCGGCTCTGATCCGACCTGCACGTCTCTGGGTCCTGGAGACATACAGGTCCTGAAGAGGTGGCAGGTTGCAACCCATCACCTTCTCAGCAGAACGTACGATGCGCTGCAGTCGGCTCTTGTCCCTGGAGGTGGCGCTGTTGTACCAGTGATAGAGGAGGTTAGGATGGACTGGATGATGGCCATGTAGAACTCCACCAGCAACTTCGTCGGGAGTCGTAGTTTCCGTAGCTGACTCAGAAAGAACATTCTCTGCTGGGCCTTCCTGATGAGGGACCTGATGGTTGGCTCCCATTTGAGGTCCTCAGTGATGGTGGTTCCCAGGAAGCAGAAGGAGTCCACAATAGGAATAGGTAAACCAGCCAACATGAGAGGGGACGGAGGAGCTGTTACTCTCCTGAAAGTCTATGACCATCTCCACTGTCTTCTGGGCAGTGACAGTGCCCAGTCTTCTATCACAGTCTTCTATTAATACTGGACTACATATCGATGCTATCTGACAGTATAAAAATATCCCCAGTGAAAATCTGATTGAGTCTTCCACACCCTGGTCCTTTTCTCTGTTCCGCTCCTGCCTCCCTGCGTCTCTGCGCTTCCTGTCTGGAATTCCTTCCTCGAGACTCTTCTGTGGGATGGGCAGTTGAACTCCCATTACACAGGAATGAAGATAATGGGGTGTGTGTGTCGCTAAAAGATCTGGTGTGTGGGGGAATAAAAAGTTCACGGAGGCAGCGATTGACACGAGTAAGTGACAGACCCCTCGTGTAGTTGAAGATTGGATAGTGAAAAGAAACAGAGATGTTTTCTTCACACTCTTTTGGATGTGATCAAAGCCTTCTGCTGACAAAGAGTGTGTGTGTTTCAGGTTGTCACGTGTCCCTCTGTTGTGTGTGTCGCCACGGTTAGGTGTTGTTTACTTTTGCGCTGCTATTCACAACATCCACTCCACTTTTTTATATGTGACTTGATTGGACAGATTTATCTGTGAAACATTTTAAAAAAACTAAACACCTGGAGACGTTCACTTTTCCATTGCATTTCTCAGTATTTCTAACTGGTTTATATCCATCCAGGGACTTGACTTTTGCTCGATTCAGCGCTTTTATTCATGAGCTGCAGCATGTGCTGGTGCACGAGCTGAAATCTGTGCGTGACCTTCCTTGTTCTTCTTGTTTCAACGACTTGGCAGCAGTTTGTCCTGATGACATGGTTTTCGATGGTGCAGCCAGTTTAACCCTGGTCAGGTGATGAAATGACGCAGGGCTGTTTTCTTCTCTGGATGTCTTTGCCTTGCTTGCTTTCTTATGTTATTGCTTCAAAGTCCAACTCAGATGTTTCTGGTTTCCGTTTGTGGCTCCATAAAACACCAGCCGTTTCAGCAAAAATTGTTGTCACACCTTTATGGTCTTTCTGAATGATTGTAATTTGGTTTTGTAAATTCATTTGTTGCCTTTTCTATCTATCTATGTATCTATCCATCTATCTATCCATCTATCTATCTATCTATCTATCTATCTATCTATCTATCTATCTATCTATCTATCTATCTATCTATTGTCAATTGTGTTCGTAACATGCTCTGTACACAACACATGACAATGTTATACATACAATATCCAAAATATTATATGAAATATAGTACTTTATATGAAAAGTAATGTTCAACTAGTGTTGCCCGTGATGGGTCACTACCTTAGTGACATCACCATCAAAGACTGAATTTCCCTGTTAATCTTAATCCCGCTTTGATGGCAAACTACTGGATGTCCCTCCTGCTCTCCAGTTATGATGCAAAATCATAAGACGCAGACCTTAATCACTAGTCGCTGCATCACCGGGGCCGTGATCCCACGGCTGTTGAGCTGCCGCGCTCACTGCGCTACATGCTGACTGAGCAGAATTGACAGACGGAAGGTGAACTTTGACCTCTTATTTCCCCCTCTGCCCACTGTCTCCATGGCAACTATTGAAACGCTGCCACGTCCTTGCTGTTTCACTTGCTTTCACACTTTTCCTGCGTCCGTGGCTGAAGGTTGCCGCGAGAGTTTCCTGTTCTCTTGAGGTCAGCGTGAGCGTGTGGTGGAAACGGAAAGTTTTCATCATTTCGGTTTGTTGCCGAATAAGTGTGATCGACAAGAACAGACAATGAGGCTCAACAGATCCTGCATTTTTGGTGGAATATGCACTCAAACAAAAGATCTATTATACTGTTATAACTGTCAGCATTTCTGTATCTCTCTTGTTTTGGGGGCAGCTAAAACTTTTACTGCAGTGCCTTTTTATTTTCAAAAATATTTTTAATACATTCAAAATAAATAAATAAATTCCATATTTATTTTTAATACAGTTTCACTTCATAATCTTTTGGTGTTTCTACGATTCTTGCTTCCGGATAATCAGATAATATTTTTTTCGTCAGAAAAAAATTGTTTGCTAAATTATGCAAATTGAAATTGACTCCAAAAATAACACAGCAGGGTTTGTCCCGTTCCCACAGTGGGATAATTGTTCCGCCACCAGGCCCTACTGGAGGCGTCGCAGCAAACTTTCGTGGACTGCAGCGTCTCCCCTCTTATCGCTGAGATTCCTCCTGCTGGTCAGAGTCAGGGTCATGTCAGGAGTCGCCCGAGAAGAACTGAAATCTGCCATTGTCCTCGCAGTTGAATAGTGTGCATGCATGTGTTTGTGCCACTGGATGAATAGTGTTGCATTCACATGTCTGTGGGACAAAGCTGCTGCAGAGTCACTGTCAGATTTCCTGTTGATATCACACAGTTGCATTCTTCGCTCTGAGCCACGCCAGTTGTGCCATGCAGCTCCACCATTGTGCTGGAAGACTCTTCTTGAGTAGCTTATTGTCTTTGTGTTATTGTGTGATTAGTTGCTTACATTTCTTCCCACTTGAAATTGCCTGGCACTGGTACCTGGTACTGCTACATTCCTGTCTGTGTGGTGTTTAGGAAAGCTGCAGTGGAAAGTGAATATGAACCTTGCGCTGTGTTAAATGATAAACATTTTCGTACGTCCATATATTATTTTATAAATAAATTCAATTTTGTTTTGTGGAGTAAAATAACTGAGCTCATATTGATTGTTAAAATCGTGACCTTAAATGTCCTCCGGGAAAATGTCTCACTTCAAATACATGTATTCATGGTGTCTGCATTTCAGCTCTCTTGTGTTGCACAACCTGAGAAACTGCTCTTGAGTCGCTTCCATAAATGGTAAAGAGATGTTTCAGGATTTGTGTACATTCTGCGTATTTTCGCCGCATGGTTTCACTTTGCTCCGTTGTTCGGTCCCACCAACGACACCAGCCAACAATGTGGTTTTGATTGTATGTAGAAAGTGAGAGGCAGCGGCGTGTGTTTGTGTAGATGAACTTGTAACTGTCCGTGTTGGCGCTCTAACGGTCGTGTGAGGTGATGATCTTGCAGCAGTAGTTTTTAAGATGCCTGGCATGAAGAGGCAGCGGCAAGGTTCCCTTCCCTTTCAAGCTATTGTTCGTCTGTTTATCTTCTTTAATGCTTTGTGCAAGTACTAAAACTGCAGTTCACTGTAGTCAATGTGAATCTCAAAACCTTTCAGAGAGTGATTCAGTCCCACTGTAGCTTATGTCTACAATACAAATTACACTTCTATGTACAATATATCAATGCTCTTTTAAGCGCGATAGTCTTTTCTGTTAAATATGTTTTTTTATGGTAAAGTTTTTTTTGTCTTTCTGTTATGTCTTTTTAGTTGACCTCTTTTTCTTCTCCGAAGTATAATTTTTGTATGCATGATTCGATTTTTTTCCTCCAAAATAGGTTTTCTGCAATTGAATATGTCTTGTACATTTTTTGCTACTAAATACAGCAAAGAAAAATCTTTTATTAGTTTTTCTTTCTAGATTTGCCGCATTTATTTGGATTGGCTCCATTATCATACTCATACTCATTAATCGTGCAGTAACTATAAATTAAGTTGGTCACTTGGGCCTCCTCGTACATATATTTTTGTTTGTTTCATTTGTTTTTCTCTAACTACTTACTAGCCGTCTTCACCCGCTAACAGGAGGGTTCACTCTGTCCACACTGTCAGACGCCTCGCCGGTAACATTTATGCTGCAGCGGCATGAACGGAGTGAACCCTCTTCTCGGTCATCTTACAGTCGTCTAGCAAACATGAGCTCAGAGCTACTGTATCTTTGTGGGAACAAAGTGAGAAAGAAACATGACTACGAAGCCAACTGCCACAACTCTGGTTGGTGTGGGAATATTTTTGGCTTCAAACCCAAGGTGAGAACAACAATGTGAACAAGCCAGTTTGTTGAATTTCCTCTAACATCTGAACCACATCCACTGGAGCAGTTTCAAGTTTTGTTTACTGAGACTATGAATGGTAATATAACAATAATAATATAATACAATAAATAATAAGTTCTGACTATAGTGGAAAAAAACTGCTTCATTTTTATACATGTTTATGAACATTGCATTAGAAATAAATATGTAAAATTCCTCCACACCAAAACCTTATTTCTTGGAAAAAGAAAAACGAAACAAAAAAAACAGTCCTTTAAATAAAACATGAACCTGGCGTTTCCCCTTCTAATGTTACGTTCTCTGTCAGTCTTCAGAGGAGTTCCTCATAATCGCCACTTTCACTAGCGCCTTGCTCCTGGTGGTTGTAATGTTTATAGAGGAGGACCCATGGAGCGCAGCAGTGAGCAGTGTGAAGAAAGAGGCCTTCTTCCCTACGCAGGTGTTGAGAGCAGCCGTCAGGAGCGGGCTGTACGTAACAAGACAGCTGGAGTGAAAGTGAATATTTAAGATCAGAGGGAGGAGGAGGAGGCCTTCTGCTGTCATGATGTTAGAGCGGCCCACTCGTGGCAGACGCACCGTGCGTGCTGTCAAGAGAACACGCGGCTGAGTCACGTTCAAAAGCTTCTGCTGTTGTCCAGACCATCCATGGAACGTCTGGAGATGCAGTGGAAAAGTCTATTTTTAACCAGTGGAACTGTTTTCTTTCTTCTCCTGTCAGATTTATATCTGTGCGCTGTGAACTGTGTGTGTGGTCCCATCTCTCATTTTTAATTTTGATGCTTCAGAGCCACTATGATTCAGTGATGGATGACATCCTCGGAGAGAGACATTGATGTGAGTCCGGCTTGTTGGACTCAAACGTCTTTATGGTTTGGCAGCTGAAGCGGAACGCCGTCCAAATAGACTCTTAGAAACATTTGGCTTCATATTCGACCGGCTCATGTGGAGGAGAGCTGGAGCAGGTCTTCACTTTCTGCTGGTGGCAGACAGTTTTTAGATGAGAGATAAGATCCTGTCAAAGTTTGTCCCAGAGAAATGAGCATGAAAATAAAAACCTCTACTCTACTTTTCAAATTTTGACTTGAATATCTTTTTGTATTCTACATTTTCTGGTTATGATCAGTTATTCATCTCATTTTTTGCAACCATACTTTTTCTCTTGACACAATTTAAATGCCCTTTTTCTAGGATTTAGCAATCAGGTTACTTTATATTAACTTCTGATCTTCAATGTTCTCTTCTCTCATTGTTGTTGCAGGTCTTTCAACAGCCAAGAGGAAGTTCGCCGACTCTCTCAATGACTTCAAATTCCAATGTATCGGCGACGCAGAGACGGACGACGAGATCTGCATAGGTGAGCTGGGAATATTTCAGAAACAAGTCCTGGAAATATTTACATTTTTGAAAAGTCAACTCTGGTATTTTGGAATAAACATTGCTGTAGAATGTAATAATTATAATATGTTGCTAAATCCGCGTATCAGTTTTCACCACTTGTCTGAGGTCAGGTCGCAGGTGCAGCAACCAAAGTTAAGACACCCAGATTTTTGTCTCAACATGGTGTGTGCCATTGCGTCTTAGCCAGTGGTTAATGCAGTGGAATATTGGAGGTCAAATGAATGTCCCTGACTTTGAATAGTGCTAAGTACATAGTACCTGTATTTCATTTGACTCATGGAAAGTTGTTCTTATCAATTCGTTCGGACCAGAATCTGACTTGCATTATGTTTTTCCTCGACTGGTTCTGGCCTCTCTCCAAACAGCCTGCTGTGCAACACGCAGCAGTGACCGCCGCACCCTCTCTGCTGCTCCGCCCACCCACCCACCCACCCGTTGTTTAACTGTCCCTCCGTATCTTTCCTGCACAGCTTGCTGCTAACTAGTCTGTTTAGATGACATTCATACAAAGTTCATTGACGACAGCTTTGGAAAAGAAACCTAAGCTCGTGAGCCACAGTGGCTGAATATTTATGGCTATGTCTGTTTGCTCATCTTTTTAAATGCCTCTATCGAGTGGTCAGGTCGATGGAAGTGTTGCCTCGCCGGATGTTCTCATATAGGAAGATTGTTCTGATGAGGAACACATATCCGTCCTGCTGATGCGGTGTTATTTGAGATTTCCCTTTGCTGATGCCATCAATATTCCATTGGAAGTAGACTCTCCTCTGAAACCCATGAGCGTTATGATGGCTTCCACCTCTCTTCGGCGAGTCCTCATTAGGTCATCCGAGAAGATATTTAAGCAGTTCCACTGAAAAGAGAGACGTCAAGGTTGTTTGTCCTGTTCTGAAGGTGACGTTTTTGTTTTCACTGGAAACACTAAGTCTTTTGTCTGGTCTTTAGCCAAGTCCCTCCAAGAGTTTGCAGCTGTTCTACAGAATTTGGAGGACGAGCGGACGCGGATGGTGAGTCTCCAATCCCGCCTGGCTGAGCTTCAGCATCAGCTCCAACGTGCTCCTCTTGTGTCCCTAGATCGAAAACGCCAACGACGTCCTGATCATGCCTCTGGAGCGTTTCAGAAAGGAGCAGATCAGCGCTGCCAAGGTGAAGAAGGCCTCTCACAAAACACGGGCTTTTCATTCTTACCAAGAATTACCCTCCATAGTCAGCCTCATGAAATCGCTACCACTGTTAACAGCTGAGCTCAGCAATGTTCACAACCCGTCTGACGACATGAACATGACCTGGAATGGAGATTAAGGCAAATACATGATACATGAATTCAGCAAATCCCACTTACGGAGCTCTACTTAATGTATAAATCTGTGGGCCTTACAGTCTTGAGGCTCAGCGTCAACCTTGTGTGACAAACAAAAAACATGTATGGTGCAAGACAGCAGAAAGATTATCCTTATATCCATGACAACAGTAAACCAAAATAAACCAGAGCGTCTTTACATTAAGGCCCAATACTCCAGGACTTCTGTTAATCCCAGCACCCCCCTGTACTGAATAATCTGCTGTCAGCAGGTGGCACTGTGCCGCGTGGTCATGAGCGCCTCTTTGAGTAGTTATGGGGGGGCTTCCCCCCTATATGTCGCCAAGCCAAGTATCCATGCATCTCCTCTAATCCATCGCTGTCCAGCAGGTCATTGTTTGACTGTGACATGGTGGCCAGATTAAGAAGTAAAGGCGTAATCTGTGCGCTCAGGTCATCGTGAGCGATGCGCTAATCCCAGTTTAGCCCTGAAAGAGCTGACATCTTGGCTTGGCACACTTGTCTCCTTAACCTATAGACTCGGGAGTTGTGCATCATGAAGTGTTTCCAAGAAGTGACTCACGACTTTTTAATCTCTCATGAAACAAGTCATTGTTGACGTCATCAGCACACAATAAAAATCCTTGATCGGGACCTGATTTTGGAAAAAAATGTAGCTGTAGCTGGGAAGATTTGTCAGTGTTAAAAAGTTCTGTTTTCTGTGTCAGTTTTCACTGTCATTCCTCTCGATGTCATCATACACTTGGTCATTGATGTGTCACCAAGAAATGTTGCTGCGCTGTGCCCTGTGCAACATCTCCCTCTAGTGTCTGAAACAAGAACTCAGCTCACTCCAAGCGAAAGTGACAGTAATGACTTTTTTTACATTCTAACATGGTGAGTTTTTTTTAAAACAAATTTATGTTAAACTTTTTAAGCAATAAATTTTATTTTAGTTATTCTCCTCTCGAGTCATAATTCCATCATTTTCTTTGACACATGAGAAACTGAAATAAACTGAAGACATTAGTGAACTGTTAAATGTAATATTAACAGTTCATTATATATATTTGTTGCCATTTTTTTGTTTATTTTTTAGCTATTTTTTCTATCCATATTTAGACTTTCATTTCTTTCATTTCTGTTTCCATATTTCCCACCCGGATCACCTCTGTGTCTCTGTTTAATCTTCCTTGCAACCAAATCTGTCACAAGTAGTTCCCATGATGAGGTTGAAAACGCTGTTCTTTCATGACACCGACTTTCCCAAACTGTCTGTGTCTCAGGAAGCCAAGAAGAAGTACGACAAGGAAACGGAGAAATATTGTGCCGTCCTGGAAAAACACCTGAGTCTGTCTGCGCGAAAGAAGGAGTCGCATCTACACGAGGTGGGGTGTCGTGAAGTTGTGCCTTTAGCTGTGACCCGAGTTCTTGATGTGGGCTCTGCTGCAGGCGGACAACCAGGTGGACAACGTTCGGCAGCATTTCTACGAGGTTTCCCTGGAATATGTCTTCAAAGTTCAAGAGGTCCAAGAGAGGAAGATGTTTGACTTTGTTGAGCCGGTAGGCTAATACATGACTGTGGGGATTCAGAAGATTTTGTCTTTGTTTGCCTTCTCTATTTTGACCTCTTTTGCATCATCATCATCAATAAACACCTGCCTGACTTTCCTCTTCCCTCAGCTGCTGGCGTTCCTCCAGGGTCTCTTCACTTACTATCACCACGGATACGAGCTGGCCAAAGACTTCAACCACTTCAAGACGGATCTCACCATCAGCATCCAGAATGTGAGTCAGACACAAGCCCCCTCAGCTGCTTTAGAAGCCATTAGAATCCAGGTGTAAACACTTCCTGAACCACTCTCCTTGTTGCGTGTTTTGCTTCAGACGCGGAACCGTTTTGAGAGCACACGGTCCGAGGTGGAGAGTCTGATGAGGAAGATGAAGGAGAATCCGCATGAGCACAAGAGCGTCAGCCACCACACCATGGAGGGATACCTGTTTGTGCAGGAGAAACGTACCTGTCTTACCATTAATGGACTGACATGGAAGCCATGTTTTTAAGATACATCCCTGTGTTCCCTTCTCTCCAGGTTCATTCGTGTCCACCTGGGTGAAATACTACTGCACGTACCACCGTGAGCCAAAGAAGGTGACCATGGTCCTCTTTGACCCCAAATCAGGTGGTAAAATGGTAAGCAGTTCGGTTAAATATGCAATAAATGTGCACATTTTCCTCCACCGACCTAGTATTTCAACAAAAGAGCTCACGTGGATATGCCTCTGTTTTAGTTTTGTCCTGTTAATAAATCATCTTAAGCATTAAAGACTGGTTTTGACTTCCGAAATAGTTTGCTTGAATCTGTAGACACGTGCTTGTTTGAATGCTCTGTTGCAATCTCAGCCACGGCTTGTGTTTCAGGGAGAAGAGGAGAGTTTCATCCTCAAGTCCTGCATCAGGCGGAAGACTGACTCCATCGAGAAACGCTTTTGTTTTGACGTGGAAGCTGTGGACAGGTGAGTTTTGACCTCTTTGTCCTTAAAAATCGCTCCTAAGAATTTCAAAATGTGTAGGAATATTTTTAGGACAATGACTGAGAAATTTTTTTACTTTGAATCAGTGATGCGATTACAAATAGTAAACACACGGTGGTGCCATTTAGTAGTTTTTAGCCTGCCGTCACTCCACCCTTACAATTGTACTGTACATTTTAAGTTCTTCCCCCCCCCCCCCCCCCCCCCCCCCCCCCCATCTTTTTGTGCGCTTCCTTAATGACTGAATGAAACACACTTTTCATACATCCATAAGGCTTACAGTGCTTTACATGATGAATTTAGACACCAGCTAAAGATAATATAAATCCTATTAAAAACTCCACAACAAACCAGCCGTTCTTGGAATTTAACAGGCTCACTACCGTATTAAGGGAAGGACTATCATCCATATTCAGAACAAGATCTGGGGCCGTAGGGTCCAGGTACAGCCTCCTGCTCATGGCCCCAGATTGCATTACAGGCTGTTGATCAACAAGGGCAAGGGGAAAAAATGTAATTAGATGTATTAAAACAGTTTATATGCGTAATAAAAATGCTGAAAAACAAAGTATTTTAGCATAAAGAAGCCAGTCAAACACACCTTAATATTAAATTGAAAAGTTCATTAACATATAAACAGAGTTTACACGTAAGTGCGACTGAAAAGTTGACTTTAACCCTGGTAAAATCAACTGTATGTGCTTACATAAAACGTTACGTCAGGGGATGTCAATATGTTTAGATCATGGTCTGTAACTCACTGGTCTGTGCAGTAGCTTGGAGGAGATCAAGATCTTCTGCCTTTTTCATCACCGGATGTGGATAATGTTGCGTATTTGATATTGAAAAATGACAGTCACAGTGGAGAAAAACTTGAACAATATGTGCCTTTAAAAAGTGCAATCACACATAATACATACATAGGTTTGTGTTTGATTCGAGATCTTGATTCAACCGTAACTTCAACGGTCGGAAGAAGCAGTTGTGAATTGTAAAATGAGTTTGACTTAGCTTTTGTTTGGATTTAAAGTATGAAGTTGTGACTGCAGGAGCAATGAGTGGCGTGAACGGACATGTGCTTGTGTGTCTCTGAATGATACTTTACTTTCTTCAGTGACCATGAAATCTCCGTTTGCTTTCTGTATTTCCTCCCTCTACTGCGAAGGCCGGGAGTGATTACTATGCAGGCTTTGTCAGAAGAGGACCGCAGGTTGTGGATGGAGGCCATGGATGGCAGGGAACCGGTAGGTTGCCACGGTTACAGGCTTCTGACGTGACAAAGGAGATGATAGAATTAAGAAAGAACACACTAAGTGAGAAGGTGGGAAAGCTGTTTAAGACTTGACACATGTGGAACAGGAGCTTTTCTCCTCAGGTGTTGTTGAGTGAACATCAGTGACATCATTGCCTTTGGCCTTGAAATGTGTCAAAGGATTTAATGTCTATAAATCAAGTCCAGGCAGGACGCAGCAAAGCAACGCTCAGCCTTTTCTGGGTGTTCTACACCTTCATGTTTTCCACCAGGATGAGTGTGCAGTGACCCTTGCTTTAACAGCTTCAGTGAGGTGATTCCTCAAGCTTGTCAGTCAGGTGTCTCAGCTTGATGTCACAGTCAAATTACTGTGTCTTTAATAGATAGGTAACATTATTTACCACCTCTAATAAAAAATTGTCGTCTGCCGTTTGTGTAGTGCTTTTCTCTCAGGTAATATTTATTAGACGTGAAAAGTAATGAGTGAAGAGTTGCTTTGTTTTGCAGGTGTACAACATGAACAAAGACAACCAGGCTGAAGGCTGTAAGTGTCCGTCTCCTCATTCATGTGTGGAAAGTAGAAACGCAATCTTTTGTTTTGAAAATTCATTTCTCTGCCCTTGCTTGTGTTGACTTTCCACCCACAGTACAGAACATGCACCTTTATACGGTCAATAAAGAGAAATGTGTATTGATGTTAGAAGCTTAGACGCTAAGTTCCAGTGAAGCACAGAGGGTTGGTTTTTCTAAGATCGCTTGAGTTTGGAGAAGCTAAAAAAAGGCACCTGGTACACATGAGTCAGGACCATGGAGAGTGCTGAAGTCGTGCTATTTACCGGTGGGTGAGTCATGACAATGGCAGAAGATGGTCGAAGAAACAATGTCATGACTCCTCGCTGCCTGGACAAACCACAGACTGACAGTCTCCCTGTTGATTTAAAAAAAAAAGTTATTAGCACAATAATCCACATCCACTTTGAACTGTGAGTGACACACGCACGTTTGCAGTCCAGTGTTTGCAGGGACCTTGGCCATAACCTTTTCCCCAGCCTCTCACCCTAAACCTAACAAACAAATAGCTAACCTTAACCAGGACTCTAAACCAAACCCGAACCCGATCATAATGACCCAGTGTCAAATTGAGGCTGAACCTTATGCCAAAAGGTCCCAACAAGGTTTCCAAGAACTGGTCCCCACAAGTATAACTATACAACATACACATAGCTGCAAAACTCAGGTTTTACTGCTTGCAGTGCTTTTAGGAATTCAGCCACTTATCTGTTATACATATTGGATCGCACAAATATTCACATTTCATATTCACACCTTCTTCTCTTTCTCCCACAGTTGCTCAGCTGGATGTGACTGGGTTCAATGTGATGAAAAAATTCATCTATGCTGTTGACACTCGAGGTGAAAGCAAACGATATATTCATTTGATCTAAAGTGCAGTTTCTTTCTCTTCTCGACTTGTATGACTGACCTTGACTCCCGATGCTGGAACGCATCTAAGAAGGAGTTGATATGGAACGTGCCTCCACCACTTCACGTGCCTTCATTATACCACAGGATAATGAAATGTATAAAAGAGCTCTCATGGACGGACTTAATCCGTCACTTCAGCCGCGTGGTTAGAGATTTACTGCTGTATTCCAGACCTGATATCAACATCAACTGGTACATTATTAGAAGAAATACTGTCTTTTCATGCAGTGTACACAAAAAAAAACATGAATTCAATTTAGTTTCCATATATGAGCATGTCTTGTGACGTCACTGAAGCAGAGGAAGTCGCAAGCTATATCAGCAAATAAGGAGAAAATGGACAGGCTCGTGTAAACAGGGACTTTTTTTGAGAAAATGAACTTTTTTGTTTTAATGAGAAGGCTTGTTTGGGAGCGTTGTTTCATGTTGTTTTAGTGTGAAACCATCCTCCAGCTGACAGTAGGAACACCACCAGGCAGCTCAGTCCGACCCATCCAGACCAGCTAATAACACCTGGACGCTGCATATATCAGTTGGCAGAAAAATGAATAACTGAAGTGCAGGAGTGTAAGGTTGTTGTTGAAGTTTAGATTTATCATTTCAGTTTACTTATTCGGTTCATTTTGGAGTTAGAGTCATGCTTTATAGTGGGAAATTCCTGTTGGTTTGTTCTCATTTTTTTCCACATTTAAACTGTTCGCAGTCAAAACTATTAATAATGTTGAGTAACTGACCTGCGTTGAAAATGTACACACATACACACTTTATTGCTTGAAAGTGACTGATACTCAAAGACAAATGGACAATAAAGCTCAACATTTCAAAGAAGAGAGATCTGAAAAATGTACAGCTTATTCAAGCCTCACTCTCCCAGTCTGCTGTGGTGCAGATGCTGTATGTAAGGTGCAGTTCAGTTCTTTCATAGAAGCATTGAAGACACAAAAATAAGAGAAAGAGTAGTCAAATAAGTTGGATCCCTGAGGCTCAATACGGTCCTTCTACAACAGTCCTCAACCTCAAGTCAAGTCATTTTTGAAATGACGCAGGTCAAAGGTGGTCATCGATGGTGGTGCGCTGCGTGACGCTTCTATTTTTTAAATGTCACCATAAAGGTCCTCGTATGAAACGTTGGTACTTCTCTCCAGTAATCTGCCACACTTAGACACGCCAGTGCTCCGCTGCAAACACACTTTGATGGTATGTAATTACTACCTTCGTGGGCCTCCATTTTCAAATCACACATGTATAGAAGAGGCGCTGAAAATACATCTTTAGGAATCAAATGTCAACATATTTGATTGTGAAGTACCGAAGGCTGTTGATGGGGACAGTGGGATTCATCACAGGTTCCCGCGGTAATACTGGCTTTCATGGTACTTAGAATGCAGACGGAAGTGCCAGACTACGCCAGCGTAATTGGGTGGTGCAAAATATTAAGTGTTGCATATTTGAACCAGGAAGTGTCGTGTTCAGTGGAGAGAAGGGCTGCATGTAGCGGTTACTTTGATTGTCACAGCCAACATGATTTTAGTGTTGTAAATTGAATATAAACAAAATAAAATGTACTTCAATAGTGGTCCAGACATAGTGTTAAATGATGTTCTCCATTATATTTGACTTTTAACTGCTCAAAAATATAGTGTGAAAGGTATGTGTCCTTTGATCCGTCCTTTCTGAACGACCATTTCATCAAAGGGTTTGCGATGGTCAGATAGCAGCGGCCATTTTTCCTCTTACTCCGAATTGAGTTAGGAGAACATTGATGTCACAAAATATTAGCTCTCAATATAGGAAACTACTTCTGTGAGCGTGTGAGAAAGGCTGCTAAAACAAGTCTGCAAAGTTATTGCTGCGATTAAACCCGGTCAAGAATCGGAGCGACTCCTGCCTGATTTGAAATGTTCTCCTTATGCTTCAAATACTATTACTCTGACCCACTTTCTGTTTCACAATTGAAGCAAGTGTTTGACTCAGACATTAAACTCTAATAGCAAAGACGGATTGATTCTCAAACGTCTCTTTTTTTTTTTGTTTGACTGAATACAGAGTAAATCATTCAGGAAAATGAAGGGTTTGTCATCAATAGAACACAGTTGAGGGCTGAGCATCAGCTCTGGCTCCCGCAGCAATTGAACCCTGACTTTAGCACCTGTGGATAATTTCACAGTTACACTGTTGTTGTCTTTTTAGTTGTGGAGTTAAGCGCCATTTGACTTGGCCTTTCATCGCTGTCTCCTCAGGCATCGGCGAACAGGGCTTGTACAGAATTGTGGGCGTCAGTTCCAAAGTGCAAAGACTTCTGAACCTTGCGATGGGTGAGTGGAGCGAATTGCAGTGTTCTCAGCTCGGTTTCACCATTCGTCTTGTCGTCAGATCCAAAGACCTGTGCGGACGTGGAGCTGGAGAGCCCAGAGTGGGAGATCAAGACTATAACAAGTGCAATAAAACACTATCTCAGGTTGGTGTCTGGAGATAACATTTCTCCGTGGTGATGTAACGCTTGGTTGGGTTAGTACTTAGATAAGGGTTTCTCTGAAGGTTTCCGATCATATGAAAATATGTATATCCTTGTAGGACCTCTTGTAGTACTCGAGTCTGTGGAACCTTTTCCATGAGTCCACTTCTTATCTAGCGTTGAGCAGCGATCCCTCAGAGATCCTACGCGCAGGAGGAGATGGCTTTTCTCTTCGTATCTGAGCGGCAAAAGCCAAAGAGATGATGTGACTAATCAGCCCACTTCTCTCTCGCTGTTCTGTTTCCACAAGCTGCCACCGAAGCAGCTCCTTTTGTCCTTAATGAAACGTAGTTATGTCAGACGTCCACATGTTTGTTCGTCGCCCCGTTACGTGTGATGGTGAGATGCCTTCCTCAAGAGCCTCTCAGAAAACCACCTAAGTGGGCCGCAAATTGGAAGAAAATGTGCTTGAGGAGAAGAATATTGACGGCTCCCACTGCGTTCCATTTCCTCGTACCTGATGTGGTCACGCGGCCCGACCAGAGTGGACTCACTTCTCATACACACGCACACATATATACTCAGCAGAGTCCAGGTGGATATAGAAGTCATATAAGTATTAATTGTATTTAATAACCATGTTGTGTGTCTGTGGATCCATCTTCACGCCTGGGTCATGTGTCCCCGCCCCCCCGCCCCCACAGAATGCTGCCCGGGCCCCTCATGACGTACCAGTATCAGCGGAGCTTCATCAAAGCTGCCAGTGAGTACCAGCACTTTCCCCCCCTGCTGTGACCATAAATCTCCGACGTAACACAAGACGGCCTCTGACACAGTTTTACAGCGGAGTTTATCCAAATAAACCTGTCGCAGGCTGCTATGTCCAGGCCCGGTTGGATTAGCGCAACACTCCAGTGAGCATATGCAGAATGCTAAGCAGGCGAATCCTTGTTTAACCTTCTGGTTTGTTTTGTGTTGCCGTTGCCAACCAGGTCATGTTTACACCGCTGATAAGACAGTTTGTCTGGTGCTGGGATTTTATTTCACTCATTTAAGCAGAGATTTGCTAATTTTGTACCAGGGACAGAGGTCCATCTGTTACCTTGCCCGAATGTTTGGAGGAAACTGTGTGTCTTCGTGGTACATTGTTATGTAATATCAGAAGTCACAACTCAAATGATTTTATTTATTTCTTTTTTCAGGGAGAAATGTTGGAAATAGTTAATGTAATAAATGCTGTTGGATGAAAATATTTTGTAAAATAGCTCATTTATTTATTAAATATTAAAGGATAAATAAATGTGAACGCTAATGTGAAAATATTAACAAAAAGTTGAATATTTCTTTATTGTTTATTTAAAGAAAACAAATGAAAAATGAACAAAATAATAACAATAAAATGTTATGTGATAGTAATATAATTGATTATTAATTTTACTTGTCATTTATTTAGTTAAAAAAATAAAAACAATAAAATATTATCATGACAATATACATAAAACGGTGATTGTTTAATTTTTGTATTTATATTTACTCAAAAAACAAAATAAAAAGTTAGTTAATTGTATCACAAGAAAATCTAAACAAGTTTGTTTTTGGAAAAAAATTGGACAAATAGACTGCAACGGGACAAAGACGAGGATTGGATCTGCAAATACAGTTTTGCAAGTGTTTGAAAATTGCTAGCAATTCAAGGTCTCGACTGTGGAAGCTCAACAACAGCAGCACTTATTTCTTCTGGCAACACTGTGGAACTGAGAGTTTGCGTCACCCTTCTCTTGACTCTCACTTGCGAGTCTGAGCTGCCGCTCAGTCGAGTCCATCACTTGTTTATTTGAGAAGGTGTCAGTGACTGTGGACCTCAGCTAAGCCTCTAAAAAGCTGAGCTGTCAAGAGCAGGATCTGGGTCCAGGAAACATTTTGGCTGGGCCTCGGAGGTGAGAGAATCAGGAGCTGTGTTGGAGATTACGGTGCTAAAGGTTCTTCCTGCTTCTCTTCTGTTGAACTATACTGCACGGCAGTCATGTGACCCTGCCCGGTGTCCTGCGTTGAACTCTCTCGCCCCCTTCCTGTCTTTCATAAGAACTCGGCCGACTGTTTGTCCAATGACGAGTCTGGCCTCTACTTCTTACCTTTCTCTGTAATTGAGGTGTCCGGAGTCTAACGTATTCCAGACAGAGACCACAGGAAGTTGCAGCTCAGATTTTTCTCCTTTAATGGAGGTGCAGGGTCTCGGCTGCATGGGGCGAGAGGCAAGCAAACTGAGCTCAGAGCTGTAGCTCGTGTGCCCATTTCTGTTGCAGGCATTCAGTGCTGTCATTACCTATTATTATCACTGTAACTGACAAAAGCTTGAACTGGAGTCTCGTTTTTTGAGCAATAGATCTGCACTTGTTCTTCCTGAAGGGGCGGGATACAGTTTGTCTTGACAGAAAACCCGCTGACCCTTCTGGCTCTCACTGTGTGGAACACCATGACCATCATCAAGTGGAACCCCTCCACGTGAGGACTCATGCCCACCTATTGTGGAAACAGATAGAGTCGTGGGGAGGGCGTGTCTCGCCGTCTGAGCTAAGAGGAGCCAAATTCGTGTGTTGGCGTCAGAGTGCGTCGCAGGGAAGGATGTGTTCAGGAGGGTCAGAGAGTGCAGCTGACGTGCGCGTTGCAGTGGCTGCTCCTCGTGTCGGAGCCGCAGTCGAAACTCTGTTCAGGCAGGATTGATCAGTGGCGAGACTGTCGATCAGCCAACAAATCAGATGTGTGTGTGTGTGTGTGTGTGTATATATATATATATATATATATATACATATATATATATATATATATATATATATATTTTTTTTTTTTTTTTTTTTCAAATAAATATTAAGGAAAAGTGATCTAAAGAAAATATATATGTATCAGATGATAAAAATTATATTTTAAAATATATTTTCATAACATAAACTATAAAGAAAAAAATATTCATTTTTTCTGGACTAATTTTTATTTGTACTTTTTTTAAATACAGTTTTTGTGATGTCTTTTGTTATGTTTATTTCTATATATTAACAATTATTGACGTATTTTATGTTATGGTTTATTAAAATCTTTCCAAATGTCTGTCTTCTGTAACTGAGAACTTTTAGTTCTTGAAAGTCGAGGTGCAGCCATCGGTTTAACTCTTGTGTTTGTTTCCTTGCTGTTGCAGAGCTGGACAACCCCGAGGCCAGGGTGACAGAGATCCACGCTCTGGTCCATCGGCTCCCTGAGAAGAACCGACAGATGCTGGAGATGCTGATGAAACATCTGTCCAAGTAGGTGGCATCTAAAAACCCCAACTGCTGTTTCAGGTCTGGTACTTGACGCCGCAGCTCTAAGAGCTGCCTCCTCCGCCTCTGGTCTCCATCTTCAAGTTCAATTGGAGCCTTGTGTAATCTCCTTTCCGCCTGCATTAAGCTTGTTTGTTCTGAAAATAGCAGCCCATCCTGCTGCAAGTGGCCCAAGTGCATTTCCGAGCCGATCCCTGGAAGTGAGCGAGGGGTTAACAGTTTGGTGTTGAGCTGCTGTTGATGCGAGGAGGCGGAGCTTCAGCCTCTGAACATGTCAAGAGAAGTCTGGATGTTTCAAGCTTGCTCTTATTTATTGGCCCATTTCTGCTGTCTTCTCTTACTTGTATTTCATTCTCTATTTTTATTTAATCGCTGCATAATATTTTAAATGGGTTTTGCAGGCTGTTCTCCTGTGATAAATTGACTTAAAATATATTTTAGGTAGAAATTGTAAAATATAAATCATAATATGACAGTCAGGTTTTGAAAAAAATATTTGTAAAAAAAATCTATAATAAATAAATTATTAATTCATGTATGAATTTTAATAGGATTATATTTAAGTGCTGAAAATACATTCAAAAGTCATTAAAAAATTTGGTGAAATGATATATATATATATTTGAGAATTTGAGAATAAAAGGATTTCCGAGCCGATCCCTGACTCGGAAATATGTATATGTATATATACATATATACATACATACATACATATATATATATATTTTTTTTTTCAATTTTTAATTAATAAAAAAATGTATTCCATTCTGTGGACAGTAAGGAAGGAAGGCTGCTGCTCAGTAAAGATGTCTCCATCGATATGTTGAAACAGTGTTGCCAAGCATCATCAGCAGAACCTGATGACCGTGGCCAACCTGGGCGTGGTGTTCGGTCCCACTCTGCTGCGGCCCCAGGAGGAGACGGTGGCCGCCATCATGGACATCAAGTTCCAGAACATCGTGGTGGAGATCCTCATCGAGCACAACGAGAAGGTGAAGGCGCGCGTGTCTGGAAACACAGTGCGCTTTGAAAACAGGCGGCGGCGCGCACTGTGCGCCGCTCGAAACGCTCGTCTGTCGCGCACTCTGACTTTCCTGTTGAATATAGATGCAGCAGTTTATTGACAGATGCTGCTGCGTACGGGTATCGCCATGGCAACGGAAAATCTCTCTTCGCTTTGCTGAAACAACCACACGCTGTGCGCGTGCGTGTGTACATGTATCAACAGGCTCGAGTTTTGAGGGTGAAAGCTCAGCATAACTGGGTCATTAGAATTGGGTTTAAGTTTGGTTCAGAGTCCGAGTGAAGGTCAGCCATTTCGTTGGAAGATGGCGCCCTGCATTACCGCAACAACAACAGAAGTCACGTTCTCCTGTGTCTCAGCTGGGTCTGAGCTTTTGTTTTCCGTTTTCATTGGGCAGATATTCGGGGATATACCCAGTTCTGCGGCAGGTCAGAGCAACGCGCAGCTCCATCTGGCCAGGAGGCGGAGTGCGGAGAGCAAAGCCCCTTCCTGCAGCGAGCGACCTCTCACTCTCTTTCACACACCGACCCACTCACAGAAAGGTGAGGGATCTGTGTGCGGCGCGCACACAGCATCTCCTGTTTCCAAACCGGTGTTTTTTCTGCTTCAGACAAGAGGAACAGCGTGGCCAACGTGCCGGAGCTGCAGACGACCATCATCTCCACGGGAAACTGCAGCAGCAGCAGCAGCTGCAGCAGCAGCGGCAGCCAAGGTCGCACCCCGAGGCACAGCTTGACCAGCAACGACGGAGAGCAGGACACCCGGCAGGCCCGACCCAGCTCTCTGTGAGTGAGCCGGCGACTCGGCCGCTGATCTCAGGCCAGTTATATCTACTGTTGTCAGGCTCCCTCTCGACCAATCAGCAGGAGCTTCAGTGGTCCGCCGCTCACTGAAAGTCACTTCACATCTCAAAACCAACCCGTCTAGGATTCAGTGTCCGGAATGCATCTCCTGAGATCTGCTCCATCGGAGATCAGAGTTTTCTAAAACGATGGATAGAATTGAGGGTTCGGAGAAGCTGCTCTGAAAATAAACATTTTCTGATTCAGTTAGAAGTGAAGGAGGCAACGCTGAAGCTGAGACAGGCTCTTCAGGTGGGAGGAGGTCTGTGAGTTTCAGATGCTTGGTCTGAGCTCCAACTCCCGATAGGTTTGATGTATGGATTGTGACACGACACGGTTGAGAAACTGAAGATTTGGGTCCAAGTCTGACTTGAAGGAAAGGAATCTTGGTTCGCATCTAAGTGAAGGTGATGCATGGTGAACGTCTGTGGATGTCTCATGGCAGCTGGATAGTTGCAGTGTCGAGCTGGGTCAGAACTTGTAGCTGCAGAGTCCAGACACGTCCTGCGAGTCACGATCTGCTGCGAGAGGAGTTTCACAGAAGAATCACTCAGTCTGGGATGTTTCTAATGTGGAGCCACGTCTAACCATGATAGCTGGTGTCTTGGGTTCCTGGTGAGGTCAAAGGTCCCCAGCCTCGCCCCCTAAACCTAACCATCCAAACAAGTGGCTTCAACATTAACCAGGACTCTCAAGTGTTATTTTGAAGCTTCCATCCTCACATTGAACTTCAAAAATGTCCTCACAAAAGCATGAGGTCGCGCATGTATAGCTAAACCAGGTACACACACACACAAGTTGCCTGAGGAAGGATTCCAACCTGTGACCTTCCTGTGAGGCTCGAACCACGACTCATTTTTCACCCACGCTAAAGAAAGTATGAAGCGCTGACTCATTCAAATGGAGGATCAATACAGCAACAACAGCGCCGCCCTTCAGCTCACGTGTGGCTCCACACCACGACCATATGCTTCAGCCATGGCCTCCGCTTTTTCCAGGAAGCGCCATCTCCTCTCACAAGAGGTCAAAGTTCAACAACTCCAGACGCCTCCTTGGCCGTCAGGGAGGAAGCCTCGCTGTATCTTCCCATGGAAACAAGCTCGGTCATAGTGAAGGCCGATTGCTCACCGCCGCAGGCGAGGCCCCTCCTCCTGGTCATGTGACCTTTCTGCTCGTCCATCATCCGCTACTGTTGCTGGTCATTAGTTCTGGTGAATTGTGGGGCCTCACCAAGGGTCAGGGCTTTTGCTGCAGACAAACACAAGGGAAAGATGTCGCTCTCCTCACACATCTGCCGAGCAGCAGCAGCAGCAGCGAGCGATGACTCAGCATTCCTGCGACTCTGTCACGCATCAGGCTTTGGTCTGTGGAAACTTTTTTACTGTCTAACAGCCGTGTGATGATGAGGATGATGGTGGTGAGGTGCAGTGCAAGCGCTGCGTCCGTGGATCATCTCTGCGGCCTGAGTTCACCCCCCGTGCCAGGAGCTCGCCCGGACTCCTGTCGTGACCGGAGGCCGAAAATTTACGGCTTTTCTGATTGAGTTCTGTCTGAAAGCTTTTGCCACCTCCGTGCTCTTTCTGGAGGCTGCGGCTGAAATATGCCGCTCACGCTGGATCCTCGTGTCTTCTCACGACACGTGATGCGTTCTGACTCGCGGCGCTGGCCGCTGTGTAGATCTGTGTGTCAGCGGAGCGCACGCCGCCTCACGTGCGCAGATGCAGCGCCGCAGTGTTGCATTACTTTCTGCTATGCTCTGTAATAATCTGCTGATATCTTTAAATATTTTTCATCATTCTTGACCTTTCATTTTATTTTCTTGCTTATTTTTCTTTGTAGTACTTCTAAAAAAATGTTCTCAGCAAGTGTATTATTATTTACAAATTATATTTCTGACAGCATTTCATTATTATTATTAATAGCAACATTTCCTACCTTCAAAATTTTCTCTTTAAAATGTATTTTTTTGTTATCATTTCATGTATTTTTTTAATGTATTTTTTTCTCGTTTTTTTTCTCCTTTATTTATATGTTTTAAACATTTTATTCATCATTTTCATGTTTCAAATTATGGATACTTTTTACTTAGTTTTGTTTTCATGCATCAAATTATTTTATTTTTGCCTATTCCTTATTCCTAGTCATTTCATCTTTTTTCCCCAACATTATTGGTCAACATAATAACATTTTTTTTTTTAACTGAAATATGTCATACGTCACTCTGTCTTTGACATCTTCTCTCTTCTTTGTTCAAGATCGACATTTATTTACGTCTCCTGTCATGAGTTTTTTTGAGGAAGTGAAGGGAACAAGGATCCCTGTCGCTCACATGGAAGAAAAACAATAACTTGAGTTCAATACAAAAGGATTAGAGACCAAACACTCACAGACACCGACACGTCTTCTGTCTTGTGCGAGCGGCAGCAGGCTGAAGTGAGATCCAGTGTTTCAACTGTGGAGTCAGTGTGGTTTCATGAATGACAGAGACGGTCCTGACTCGTGTCCAGCGTCTCTGGAGTCCAGACCACTTGATGGCGTTCATAACTTCCTGTTTGCAGCGCTGACAGAAACATGGCGACGTGTGCGCAGCAGATGCCTCATGTTTGTGCTCTCTTCCTCAGGTTGAACCCTAAAACCCGTGGCAGTGTACCGACCAGGTGAGAGCTAAACCCGCGGGTGTTAGATGTGATCCGGGTCTGATCCGCTCTCTCTCCGCCAGCGCCCCTTCGTCCAGCCCCACGTCGCCGCGCTCGCCCTCCTGGCCCATGTTCTCCGCCCCCTCCAGTCCTCAGCCGCCGTCGTCCGCGTCCAGCGACTCCTCGCCCATCAGGTGCGTCGCCGGAGCGGCAGGAAGCATCGAGCGGATGTCTGGGTTTCATGTTTACTGCAAGTTAAATAGTTGGAGTGTGAAAATTGAATGGTAGGAAAAAAGTATGAATTATTATTATTTTATGAAATAAATAAAAAGAAATTAAATGCACAAAAAATAGTAAACCAAATTAAGGAGAAAATAATAAACATTTGACCCAGAAAAAAAAATGAGAAAAAGAAGAAAAAAGATAAATAAGGTGTAGTTCTGTTGGGAAAACCTTTTCTAAAAAAAAAAAGAGAATTAAAAAAAACCAAAACAATATGGCCGCCGCAAAAAGAAGGTTGATGTCATGTGACAGGTGAAAGTTTCACTGTTATAATATAAAGAGGATGATGCTTTTAAAATTTGGGGAAAAATGTGATTTGACCAAAAGGAAAAAAAGAAAAAAAAGGTCCATGGTTGTGGCAAAGACGTTTTATGACAATATAAAAACAGAAAGTCAATAAAAAAATAAAAATTATATATGTTAAACCGAGAGAATAAAAGAAAAAAATAATCCCAAAAATTGGAGGAGAGAAAAGACGACTCTCCGGAAAATGTTCACTTTTGATGGTCAGGAAGAAATGAAGGGAAATTTCAATAAAAACACTTCATATCGGGGACAAAAGAAATTTGACAAGGTGAATAGGGGGAAATGAAAAAATAGAAAAATAAAAAATAAATGACTTCATATTAATCCAACAAAAAAAAACACTTAAAAATAAATAATTGCAGTTCCACACAAACAACGACCATCTGTACATTAAATAAATAAAAAGAAATTAAATGTATAAAAAAATAAACCAAATTAAGGACAAAATAATAAATATTTGGCCCAGAAATAAAAACAGAAAAAGATAAATAAATCACACATTTCTGTTGGGAAAACATTAAAACAACAAAGGAGAACTGAGGAAAAAGACCGTTGATGTCATGTGACGGGAGAAATATTTCACTGTCATAATAAGAGGTTGATGCTTTAAAAATGTGATTTGACCGCAAGGAAAAAAAGAAAAAAAAGTTCTATAATAGTAATAAATAAATAAGCATCAAAGTTCTGTTGGGAAACCTTACATTTAAACAAAAACACACTTAAACACTTAAAACCGAGTCCCTTCTTGTTAGCTCCAGGTGTAGGAGAAGAACAGAAGAAGAAATGAAAAACACGACAGGGAATGGTAACAGTGGATCCAGGAAAAAGATGGTTTCCAGAGTGTTTTCAGCTTGGAGCCATTTCGGTCCTTCACCTCCTTGTTGTAGTCAGCATGTGAGCGTGTGGCTGTGGAGGCGTGGCCTCTCCTGCGCGGCGTCTGACCTGCGCCTGTGTTGCTCCGCAGCTCTGTGGGCAGGAGAGCGCGAGCGCTGTACGCCTGCAAGGCAGAGCACCACTCCGAGCTCTCCTTCATCGCTGGAACCCTCTTCCACAACGGTGAGTCCCCGTCGCTCTCTGACCCCGCCGCCTTGAGGGGCCTGTCACCTTGTTGACATGCCGACGCAGGTGACGATTCGTGGGAAGAAATCTGAGCTAAAATTGGACTGGACTGGAGCTCTGGTGTCCATCTGAGACTCGGAGCCAAGCCTCACTGGCTCAGGAAGGTCTCGGAGTCTCGCTGAAGTCGATACTTCAGGCTGCTTCCGCTTTAGTTCTTGGAAATAAACATTCAGCTCTTCACCGTTAGCATGTACGTCGGCGTCAGGTGACCCTGAGAGTCGCTCCCTGCCGTCCCGGAACACGAGGTGTCGCTCATGTGCTCACCTGCTAACATCCTGTGTCTGGTGCAGTTCACGCCTCCAGAGAACCGGGCTGGCTGGAGGGGACGCTGGACGGCCGCACCGGGCTCATCCCAGAGAACTACGTGGAGTTTCTATAGCGGGAGGGAAGAGCCGGACCGGACTACAGCAAGTGGACACTTTTTTTTTTTCAGGAGTCTGGACTGGAACTGGACTTGGAGCAGAACCAAAAACGGTAGAAGGAAACACTGGAAAACAGCGATGGAGCCGAGTGTGAGCGGACTGGCTCAGTTGGGCCGCAGACGCTGAAGTGTGTGTGAGAGTGTGTGTGCGTGTGAGTGTGAGTGTGCGACTGTAAATCTAAAACTTCTTTCTGCGGACGACAGCTACGATGCTAATGAGAAACAAATGGACTTCAACGTTGAACTGAAGCTGTAGAGGTGGCGGTCCCGGGGTCAGGGGGTCAGGAGGGAGGGTTACCCGGAGGTCGGGCTGATTTACTGGCAGAACCAGCTGGAGACATCCTCCAGCGTGCCACCTCAAGTCTTGGCGTCATGACGGCGCTTCCTGCCGCTGTTGCTCGCGGGACTCTAATGGGAACTGGACGAGCAGGTGGGAACTGGAGCGGATCCATGTCCAGCCATGAAGCTAATGCAGACGGCTCCAGTTGAATTCACGACACGCAACACACGTTTGTCTCAGCTTTCCGATGCTGTCGTTACGAGGTCCCGGCCCAGGGACGACATGTTAGCATAGCCTAGCATCACACTGCCACTCAAATGACCAAACTTAACTAAAGTTGTCAGCGTCATCGGACCGAATTACAATGTTCAATCCCGTTTGATTGTGGCTTAGCAAGCTAGCAATGTTATGCTATTGGCTACGTTCAAAAACACTTTGAATTTACTCACAGGAAAAGTTCTTCAAAAATGAGCGATAACGAAATCGTTCAGGATTTGAAATGTATCAACAAGTCGAACATAAACTTGATCGTAAAAGTGTTTATTGCGACCTTTATCCAGGCGCAGAATCAGTGAGTGTTTTGAAAAATTGCCTGAAGATTCAAGGAAAATCTTGAAGCGTCCGCTGTTGCGATGGAGAAATGTCGGAAACAACACAGCAGCTGATCTAAAGGTATCAGAGCATGAAGTGGCGTGAACGTGATCGGCACGTTTAACTCCGACGTCGTGGGGGGTTCAACTTCTCAAATGAACCTAAAGATGCGCTCGTGGATTTTCCACACAATTTTGACCAGAATATTCCGTGAAAACATTCCGCCACCGACCTTCCCGGGACAGAACCCAGTGTTTTTTAGGAAGACAAATGTGAATCCAGACGACTTCCTCCTGGCTTTTCTTGTAATTTATGAAACTGTTTTCTACTCTGGCTGTTTTTATGGAAGCTGAAATGACAGCGTTTGATGAGCTTTCAAAGTTTTATACTTCTGTCGGTAACTTACTAACTTAATTCCCTTGTTTTTTAATTTTTTATTTTTGACACATTTCAGTGATTTTCTGCCTTAAATGTTCCACAGTGATCCGAGCGCCAATAAAAATGCGGCGGCAGCCCCTCACTCGGGTTCTGTGTGTGAGTTTGTTTCACCACCGCAGCTGCGGGTTCACTCGCTTGACCTTTGACCTCACTTCACATTCCACAGTCTTCTTTCTCTCTCAGTCAAAATTTTCATTTTCAAATTAATATGTCTTTTCTTGCACCGTTTCTTTTATCATTTTGTTAGTTTTTGGTTGGTAAATACTTTTTTAAAGTTCTGTCACCTTTTTGGGTCTTTTTTTTTTTCCTCGATTTTTTTTTTTTTTTTTTTTTTTTTAAACATGGTCCAATTAATGTGTTTTTCTTCTCAGATCTGTTATGCTGAAATATTCTGTTTTAGTGACTTATTATTTTCTGGGAAATGTTGCCATTTTTCGATCTGTCACTTTTGGGGATTTTTTAAAAATTAATATTTTATAATATGATTATTAATAATTTTATTTATTTACTTTAAACTGAAGCAGAAATGTGGTCCAAACTGAAAAAAAAAAAAAACAATAATAATGAACATGGACTCGACATGAGTGTTGGAAAAACAGGTTTATTGTTTAGTATGTTGAAAAGAGAAAATCATTTTTCCAAAAATCTTCCACACGAGCCGTCGATGACAAAAATGTGACACACACACACACACACAAAGTCGCGGTGGAATCATGGTCGAAGAACAACACAGAAACTGAACATTAAATCAGAGAGCCAGAACACGGACCACGGAGGAGCTGATGCAGAGTCTCGGATGTTCTTTTTCAGCATTTGCACGTCTGAAACAGAAGGAAGTGAACCGCCTTGACGTCGGTGGTTCTTCAAAATGGGTGATGGGTAGTGCATTCAGCTCCGCTCCATCTTTTTATTTATTCTTTTTTTTTTTTTTCAAGTGACCAGCATTTTCTTACGATCGTCACCTGGGACTTGATAAAATATATTGTTTTTTTCGACACTAAGTGCTACTTTAAATGTAACTTTTCTGTTTTAAACTCTGCTTTGGTCACACTGGGAGAAACATTCCTCCGCTCCGCATGTTCCTTGCCTCCCGACGCTACGACACAGTGAGCTAAAGTTTCATTCACGTGACAAACACTTCCTAATGCACGTCTCATCAAAACACAAACCACCAAAAGAGATTTAAACATACAAAAAGAATTATTTATATCAAAAGGACGTTGTGGGTTTTTTTTTCCTCAAAATCACAGAAACCTTATCTGTACACGGGATTCACGTTCCAAAGTCCTAATTCCTGATTTCAAATGGCTATGGATCTGTTTGGCAAGGCCTTTTAGTTGCGTAAAAAATAAACCGTCAAACTGCTATTTACACTTATGGCCTCGGAGAGGAGAGCACAGTTGAGGTGAAGCACCGAAACATCGGAAACAATCGCGGAGGGTTCCTGCACTCGTGGGCTCGTCTACATCACAGCAAAATTCGTCGGCTTGTCAAAGCAGCGTCACTTATATAAAGCACATTCATACGTCGCGTACATCTGAGAAATCGGAAACTTATGGATTTGGGTTAAACCTAAGCTAATATTTTCGGAAACACACTTAACATTCACGATGAAACACAGCGGACGGGATTTTTCCAGTTTTTAACTAACTTTATTTTGGCCAGACGGGGAGATCGGAGGAGTGTCATTCGTGTTAACGGGAAGAAATTTGCGATCTAGCGAGAAAATATATTTTTGCTCTGGTACGGGAAAATAAATATTTATTTACATTTTTGTTTGTACATTTGTGGCCATCGGAAAATCTCTTAGCAAAAACGTGCCGTAAAAACACACCTTGGCATACTTCACATTTTTGGGTCACATGACACACGGCGAGTCTTACGAAGACAACGAAGTTGAAAATTTCACATTTAAATCTGCATTTTGTTGTGGGTGAAGTCGTGTAGATTTTGTTGATGAAATAACCCTTTAGGCGCCAAGGTTTTTTTCGATGGAACTATTCACTTTTAAATCGTTCTTTCAAAAGGCTGCAGTGAATTATATGACTTTTACGGAAGTGTATCCGATCTGTGATCATTGCCTCCAACTCTAGTCGCGGCGTCCCGCGGCATAGACCGCCTCGGCTGCTATTTTCGCGTTTCTTCAACCCGGAGGCACAGTCAAAGCTGTGACTGTGCCACGTCTCCATGCAAAGTGGACTCGCTGGGACCTTCTGTCTCACCCAAGTCAGTCAAATTCGGGTCTCTGTTTTGCTCCAACTTCGGAACCTCGACCGGTCATTCATATCAATTTATTCCAGACTTCGTAACTCAAGCGGAAGTCACAGGTGTAGACGCCATTTGCTAGTGTAAAGTAGTAACTACATCAGGCTCCATATTTGCAGCTTAGCTTGTTGAAATGCAAGGTGGTGCTAGTGACGGGCTGGTGAGGCTTCATGAAACACTGCCCTTATTTTCAGACTGGCTGGTCTAAAATCATTGCTTGCGTCAATGAAACCTTAAAACATTTCTAAACAGAGAGCGCCACCTACTGTGCTCTGAAAATAAGCGCACTGCTTCATGAAGCCTCGCCAGACCTTCACTAGGTGGCGCCAAGAGGGTTAATAACTGATGACAAAATGACAAAACCTGACATTTCACACTTTAAATGAAAGTTTTAATGAGGGTTTTGGTGAATCAAATAGCGCCATCTGTTGTCCACTGGGTGTCATGTTCCATCCACCATAAGGATATTTCTCTTTTTTTTTAATCGGACATGGAGTCGGGTAATTGCTGTTTGTGCGACGGGAATCGAAGACGCGTTTCGATGCGCCAGAACGTGTTTGGACGTGGCGGCTGTTGCCGTGGTAGCGATTCACAGGGGAGGTCTCTATCTCACGGTCATGCATGAGGTAGATACAAGGCTGATCTGCGAGTGGGACTTTTTTCTTTTGGTTTACAAAAATACAACTTTGAGTCGCCGCGCTGTGTCGGCGACTTGTGCACCTGAATGTGGAACAATCTGATGTAGCTGGTGAAGGTTAGCTTCGCAGCCTCCCTGTGGGTTTGGCACTGTCGGGACGCACGTCCACGTGGCGGAGCCTGAGCTGGGCGACACAAACATCTGGAGATTCATCCGTAGAGTTTGTGCTAACAGTTTCAAAGGACAGTGAGAGAAGAAACATGGCTGAGCCGATTTCTCATCTTCGTGTTTGTCCGAGGTTTTGGCGAACTATCTGGGTGCAAAGCTCCTAGCGGAGTCCTGCAAGGGTCTGTCCTTGCTTCCTCTGCTTGTTTTAGCTTTACGTTTTTTTTTTTTTCCGACCAAAAGAAAGATTTTATCAGTATCAGAGCTGTATTTGTACTGTAAAACTGATTGTCAGCAAAGACGTATTTCATTTTGGGATGCCGAGGTCGCTGTGACTCACAAGCTACCTCAAGACAAACATGAGCACCACATTCAAGGAATGTTTTCATCAAACTAACTACACAATTTCTATAGTTAACGGGAGTATATTTTAAATTGTTCAAAAAAAAAATGAACCCAGGACAAAGCAAGCTAACAGCTATGCTGACGATAACTCTTTATATCGCTCCAAAATTCTTACAACATGCAACCAAATATTTCATTTTCTGCTGCCAAAATGAAAATCTGACAATAAATACATTTCCACCGAGCTAACTGGGAATCATAAAAAAAATCTCTTGTTAAAGGTGAATATATGCGTTTATATATTCCTATATATTTTCATTTAAATATCTGACTCTTCTGTGCAAACCCTTGAAACAAACTGGGGGCTCAAATAGAGGCTGCAGCGCCCCTAGTGGACAGTGAATGGATCCGATCCTACTCTCTTTGATACGCAGCTAGCTCAGGCTAGTTGCCTCTTCAACGTCGTAAAATGGATTTTCTTTTAATCGCAGAATTGGAGTAAGACTTGGCGGGTGTTCTGCAGGGCTCCGTCTCAAGGCTCACTCTGGTCTCATGCGCAGGCGTTTACAACTTTAAGATAAATCTGATCTTTTTTTACTATTAAATTAAACGGACGAGAAAATCTTTCTTTTTTTACAGGACGAACGCGGTTCTCTCAATGACGCTAAAATAACCTGACAGGTTTACAAAGTAGCTCTGAGACAGTTCTGTAAACGCCCTGACGCGCTGTGTCGTGCACAGATGTGGCGGGCCGGTTTGGCGACAGGTTTTCGGGCTGTGAACTACTGGAACAGCAGAAAGGCACTGGGTTTCCCTTCGCGGACGTAAACGTCGGCACTTTCTGAACGTGCAGACACCAAGTTTCGGCCGAGAGATTCGGTGCTGCAGATTGTCATGTGGGATGGTTCGGTGTCGAAGGGGCTCACTACACTACGGACGAAGAAAAGGAGGCGGAGCTTCACTTAACTTGTTATTCCGGCTAGCGTCGGGCGAGCAGAAGAGAGTGAGACTGCCAGAGAGAGAGAGAGAGAGACAGGCGTCGCGCTGCCGACACTTGGCAGGAACCGTGATTCCGATCCGATCAGATGTTTGGGGGGATGGAGGGCGGGATGGGGCGAGGCTTCGCAGGAGCAGACGGCAACATCTGATGGAACAGCAGCGGCTTGACGCTGCCATCTTTGAATTTTGGTATCTGGTTGCTGATGATCTCCGCCAGCATGTCGGGGAACTCCACGCTCAGCGTCTTATTGATGAAGGTGTAGAAGCAGATCTGCAGGAGACCCTCCACCATCTGAGGAGGATACCACAGTCATTGGTCAGTACTAGTTTCACTTGCGTTGGTCATTGCAATAGTTGAGGTAGTAGCTACACAAATTCTTGCACTAGTTTAGAAACGCTGTACTAGCAGCAGTACTTGATGTGCTTGTAGTACTGGTTGTACTGCGAAACAATAGTTCTTCTAGCAGTAGCAGACTACTATTACTGTAGCACGTGTACTTCAGTTGGTGACTGTAATAGTACCATACAGAGTTGCAAGTATTTGTAGTACTTATTATCAGTAGTAGTAGTAGTAGCAACAGCTTGTTCGGAAGTCATCGTGTGTGTGTGTCCAGACGTGTGTGTGTGTGTACTGACCTCCTGCATGGAGTCCAGTAGCTTAGTCAGATGGTAGAAGCGCTGCCAGTTCTGACTGGAGTCCACCTCTCTCTTGACTATGGCTTTTCCCAGTTCCTTGATGTAGGACATGCGGATGTCGTTGAACACCGCCTGACTCTTCAGGCCGGCCGTTGGCACTGGACGGAGTCACACACAGACGGTGGTTAATATTGGGAGAAGAGATGGATACCTCCCATATATGTCAAGATTTTTCTCTTTTACCATGCTTTTTTTTTGGTCAATAATATTCTCGCTCACACCATTCATGTTTCTAGGATGCTGCCTGTGCGGCAGACGCTTACAGAAAAGCGACGCTAGTCTTGAATTTATAGAAATATTATGTGGTTTTCCTTAGTTAACTGTGTCTATATTGCAGTACCTCACCATCTTGTGAGAAACCGTATCGTGGCCCAAGTGTTGTGCGTCGATGGTGATGTTGTTCACCCCGAATCATGAGCTTCCTTTCGAGTTGCACGTCGCAACATGAATCAAGTTGCCCGTTGTACCTATACTCCACCCACCTTGTCTTCCAGTATTTATCGAGGCGCCAGTACCAAAGTGCCGACCCTCTCTGAAGTGACTCAGCTCCCGAAAGTGGTCACACTGAGACCCACATCTTTACGTTTCTTCAGATTCTGACCCGATTTCATCCCTATAACATGCGGCGACAAAGGGGCGCTTCAAATGTCTGAAAACAAAATGTCATAACCCCCTCGTCCCCCCCATCTCGCTCCCTCCCGGCTGCTCGTCGGTCAGCAGCGCGGCTGATTTATTCGCCACAGCTGAAAAACATCACACACTTTCTCATCAGCACCAGTTTTGGCTCCGGTCCCGGACAGAGGAGACCCGGAGATTACGTAAAGCTGCAGTCGACCAAATTTAGGAGACAGCGCAGGGGGCAGCACTGCTTTACATAATCCAATAAATGAGAGCAGGGTGTGGTGATACTGTCCACTTATTGACGTGAGTCCTCCACCTCTGGACTCATGGACGCAGCCGCCGTCTGGTTCGACCAGTTCCCCGCAGCAACGCACCTGTGCTGAGCAGCAGCAGCACCTTCATGCACAGGTACTCTTCATAGGAGACCTCCAGCCGGACAAACTCCTCCACGATCTTCAGCATCTGCTCGCACTGGTCGTTGATGAACGGCAGCTTCATGCGCTCTCTGAGGTCAGAAGAAGAAGAGGGGGTGGATCAAGAGGAACCAGAGCCTACATGGTATCGTCCACAAGGGGGGCGTGCTCAAGTTTCTCTTCATGAAACAGTGCACTTATTTTCGGAACTCCCAGTTTAGAAATGTGATGTTTCATTGAAGTAGCTGTTCCAAACCAATGTCTTTTGAGTAGAGAGTGCCACCTAGTGGGCTCTGGAAATGAGGGCACTGTTTCATGAAGCCTCATCAGCCGGTCACTACCAGTAACAGCCTTTGAAATGACCTCCGATTCTTCTAGAAGTGGAAGACAATCGAGGCTCAAAGACACTGTGCTGAAGGCTTCTTCCAAGAGTCGCAGCGGGTGTCAGGAACCTCTGCAGTTTAGAGAACTTAGCAGGAAGCACCGCCCAGACTGATCATTATGACCGGCAACAGAGAGTCAGCTAATGATTCTGCATCAAAAGATCTGTTGAATCCGACAATCTGCCCGTGTGTTTGTTACTCTCACGAGAGGCAGCAGCGGCGTGTCGCGGCCACCACTGTTGAGCCACAGGTGCTGAGCTGCGAGTGTCATGAGAGGAACGGTCAGGACTCACTTGTTGATGACGAGGTCGGGAGCGAAACACAGCATGCTGCCTTTGCACTGCTCGTAGGACCTCCAGCCCAGACTGAAGGACATGAGGAAGAGCCAGGAGCACTGCAGCAGTGTCATCTGGTCATCCAGGTGAAGGTTCCGGAAGCCTGCCGGGGTCAGACGCACCATCAACAAACTCACTCTGCTGTTTTTCTGAGACAATGTGACCCAGTGGCAGGTTCAGCCCGAATCACATTAAATCATTTCCTCAGTCCAGAATGTCGTTCATGTCTTGACTGAGCACAGAGAACTGTAAGCAACCAGGAGCAGCTGCAAGCGTTCGTCCCTAAATGAACTTCAAATGTCAGAATTCCTGTGAGAAAAACCTTTTAGAATTGATGAATGAATGAGCAGCTTTCAGGGCTGGTGTGTGAGCACTAGTGATGGGCTGGTGAGGCTTCACGAAACAATGTATTTACATTCAGAGGACAGTAGGTGCCGCTCATGGTTTAGAAATGTTGTGAGGTTTCATTGAAGTAGCTGCTCCAAACAGAGAGTGCCACCTAGTGGGCTCTGTAAATCAGGGCACTGTTTCATGAAGCCTCATCAGTCATCACTAGTGAGCACCACTATTGGTCTGTGCGAAGCCATCTATCGCCTGCCAGCTCACCCAGGCTTCTTCCTGTCTGGAAGCAAAGAGGGCAAAATGGTGCTTCAATTCTCAGGTTGATAGAAGAAACTAAATTGCTCATTTAGAAGACAATTCCGCCTCCAGTGATGGTTTTAAATGCAGCTGTGATTTCGACACGAATGACGCAGGGATTTAATCTTTCATATGAAGGTTAGAAAAAGAAAACGTGATGTAAATCAGCTTGAGCTGCAACAGAACCTCTTTGTAAGAACCGTCCTGAGGCAAGTTGGAGTCTCTATTGGGAGCTGTGTGAAAGACGTGTGTAGTTCGGCGTTGATCCAATGGATTAGCAAACACAAATGGAAGCTACCAAAAGCTAGTGATGAGGCTTCATGAAACAGTGTCCTTACATTCAGAGCTCAGGAGGTGGCGCACTCAGTTTTAAAATGATGTGATGTTTTATTAAAATCAAATCCAAAGAGCAGAGAGCGGCATCAAGTGGGCTCTGAGGTTTCATGAAGCCTCATCAGCGCATCGATAGGTTCAATTTCAGTTTCCACCAAGAGGTTCCCGGTGTGACAGGATCCGCACCATGGAGGCAGCTCGTCGAACGTGGAGGAATCACGGGAGCAGCTGAGCCACGTAGCAGCAGTTATGGAGAATAACCGACCACTGAGTCTCATTCGTGTCGGCAGATCAGAGGAGCAGGATTCTTCAAAGTCAAAAAACTATCTTCATTAGAGACCAGAGGAAGAAACCATGCCCGCTTCCAAAGATAAATTCACTTCGTCAGACTAGGACCCGAGTCTGGCACTGACTTCACCCATCGCTAATGTACCAGACGTTTCCTACAAGCAACGCACACTTCGGTCACCTTCAACTTCATGACCACCTGGCTGAAGGGACTTCATTGACTCAGTGGGTGTTATGCACATATGAAGGCATGAACAAGCATCTGTGCCAGGCAGCTGATACACAAGAACACATCTGAGAACGTGACTGTGTTTTTTCGTGGTATGCTCAGGAATGCAAATGCAGCCTGGAGGACTGTAACAAGCACTGAAGCAACTCCCTGACCAGCGCAGATAAGCACACATTTGTCACCGCCGTGTGGTGTACTTGTGGGCGACTCACCTGGTAGAGACTTGGCCCACTTGACCGCCGAGATGACCTGCTGTCCCCCGAGCCTGTTGAGGGTGGTCATGAGGCGTGACGGGGTGTCGGGCAGCGTGCTGTCGTAGCCCGCGTAGATGATTTCCGGTTCGATGGCCTTCAGGACGGACAGCATGGTGGGCACCAGGTGGGGAATGCCCTGGGGGATGTGGGCCACCGGCACAGTCCGGACCGGCTCTAGGGCTCTCGACGGCTTCATCTTCAGCTTCTTGTTTTTCCTCGCTGGACGACACAAATGAAGAATGAGAGGAGGGGTGAGGGAGTTGGAGATTAGTCTGCGAATCGGCGCAGCAGGTATTGCACACTCTCACTGTTGTGTGTCAGAGAGCTGAGCCAAAAGGTAAACCTCTATCTTCATCTCGACCCTCACCTAGCTGTGGGCCATGACCATAACAACTAGGTACAAGCAGCTGAAGTGAGTTTTCTCTGACAGGTGACGGGCGTCTCCCTTAGAGATAGGGTGAGGACTCTGTCACTCAGGAGAGACTCGGAGTGGAGCGACCCCCGGACTCCTCCCCTAGGAGGAGTTTCAGGCACGGTCAGCTGGGAGGAGACAGAGGGGTCGACCCAGGACCAGGTGGAGGGATGAGATCTCTTCACTGGAATGGGAGCGTATTGGGATCCCCAGTTGGAGCTGGTGGATGTTGCCCACGAGAAGGTCATTCGGCGTTACCTTTTCAAGCTGCTGCCCCCGCGACCCAAAAACAAAGCCTATTTACCTTATAATAATAATAATAATAATAATAATGACAGACATACATTTATATTGTGCTTGTCATTCATTTTTGTTGTGCTTGTAATGTTTTGTGTGTGAGGCGTGAGAACGACAGAGCAGGGCCAAGTCTGCAGAGATATTTCAAGCTCCATAGCTAATGAAAGTTGCTGAAGACTTTGAGTCATTAACACAAGCATCTGGAACTATGACAAGGTTTTTTTTTCCTTCCAGGAGAAGGTAGTCAAGAAGGGGAGTGTGGCTTGAGTCATAGCTGCCCTGTGAGACTGATAGAAAGACACACACATCCAAATAAAGAGTTGTTTTTAAACACACAAATCCATTCAAACACACGCCAAACAGACATATAAACACTGTCTGTACACACACAAACGCAAACTGACGTCCATGTTTACACACTCTCTGCTGCACCGTCAGAAATATCTACATATGTTGTCATGCAAATGGAAGACAGACAAGTGCCCAGCTCACACTGCTAGTCACACGCTCGAGCTCGGGAACAGTGTCAGGCCCTTCCTGCCACGTGCACATAAAACCACTTCATCTGTTAACACACTCATACTTAACTGCATCGACTTTGATTCAGCACCAACAGATACTGATAATGAGCATATCGTGCAAGAACATTGTGTTTTTAAATCAATAATTCAAAATCCACAGACTTCACTGATTGTACTTCCCTGCTCTCCGCAATCCCTCGGGGTCCGGCTCTCTATTTTCCAATGAGCTGGATGCAATTTTTTCTTTTTTTTATTTCTGCTCCCTACCTTTTCTAATTTCCTCTTCACTGGTTTCCATGGCGACTAACAGCTGTTCTGCGTGCGGAGGCGCTGACGCCCGTGGAAGCGCTCCATCTCTTCTTCTGTCTGTCAGACGGTGGACTTCACCTGTGACGCACCTTCATCTGTTTCATTACCGGTAAATTGAACTAATAAGTTCGGCTCTCGGGGCAAGCGGCAATGCAGCCGAGGGCTTGACCAGCACTCCAGCTACAGATTACACGAAAGGCTCGGGCACTCCATCACCAATTGTCTTCAGGGACTTCGGCTGACGCCAGCAGAACCTTTACAAAACCTTAAAATGTGATCTGCCACAGCAAGTCCTCCATCCACACCTGTCTGGAGCAACCAGTCACACCTGTGCTCTGCAAGTCCACATCCATAAACCTCAATGTTTGTCTTTCTCTTCTCCAACATGGTCCATAATTCTACGGATCAGACAAGATCCCAGCTGAGGTGTGAACGGGTTTCAGACAGCAGACAGTGAACTTCCTGACCAGACTGTTTATAGATCTTAAAGGCTGAGAGGATGAATGGATAAGTGTTCTGGCGTCGAAGCTTACGAACAACGGGAGGCTCAGAACTGTAGCAGCTATAACGGACCAAGCTGATGAGTCACACCACTCAGGTGAGGCAGTGAGTCGTGGAGTCCAGGCTTAGAGGAGAAATCAGCATCAGACAGCGGCATTGTGGTTTCATGCTGAGAAAGAGCAGCACAGATCCATTGTTTGCTCTGAGGATGTTGATAGAGAGGCAGGAGAGGGTTGAGCAGGACGTGTGTGAGGAGGGTGAGGCATGTTGAAGAAGAGTCAGAGGAGTTCAAGGTGAGAGTAGCTAGTGTCGCGGAGAGACGGAGAACGTGCACCATGATGTTGGCGGATGATACTGTGATCTGAAGAGAGCGTAAGGATGGGTTAGAGAAGAAGATGGAGCGGTGGAAGTGTAAATGAGAGCAAGGCATGAGGGTCCGTGGACAGAGATTCAGAAGAGTTGAAGAGGAGAGCGCAGGCAGGGTGGAGACGACTGTCGGGACGGTATGTGATAGAGAGGCTGCAGCGAGAGTGAAAGGGAAGCTCAGCAGGACAGTAGCTTGATCTGCCATGATGTTTGGGTCAGAGACAGTAGCTCTGACACAAAGACAGGAAGCAGAGTTCCAAGAGTCAGAGCTGTAGATGCTTCGGAAGGACAAGATTAGAAACCACTAGACCAGAGCGACGGGGTTTGGAGATGAAGACGGTTCGGAGGTCAAAGGAAGAAGAGGACGACAACCATTTAGGTTCATGAAGGAGGACATGAGGAGGATAGACGAGACATAGGAGATGAAGATATCAGACTAAAGAAGGGGAGAAGCTTTGGAATCATTTCAATTCCGCATGACTCCCAGGACCTCTCTCACCATCTGTGACCAAATTATCACCTTGAAATAACTCCAGCAACTCACCACTGCCCTGAGATTTCATTTTCACCATCGACCTTTTCACTTTTGTTCCCTGACATCTATAATGTTTTGGGATTCCCAGTTGGTTTCATGCAGCTGATCACAGGCAGAAACACCTGAACGTTTCTCTACGACTTGTTTGTGTGCTATCATTGATTTAATGCTTTGTGCCTTTCAAAAAAGTCCCATTTTGACCAGGGTTCGGTCTGTTTACCTTCCAAGTTCATTCCAGCCTGGAGGCATTTCCTGAAGCGGCAGGCGGGACAGTTCTTCCTGCGGATCTTATCAATGATGCAGTCGTTCCTCCCGGCACACAGGTAGTTGTGCTGGCCTGCGAGGCAGAAACAGAAGGAGAGAAGAGGCAGCGCACATTAGCGAGAGATGCAAGAGATGGATTGGATTCAGCAGCAGGAATTACTGCCACCTGTTGGATCGACGTGAAGCCGGCGGCACTTCGTGGTTGCGGGCGCACGTGACAGTGAGTCGGGTCACTTTTATTTCACAAATGTTTTGATGCACATACAACTTTGAATTACCTTATGACTGAGAATGTTGTTATTATTGCCCTTGAATTTGTTCCTTTTTGTTTTCCTTTACTGGGCCGCCTTTGTGTGCGCGTGGCTTCCTGCGTGACAATCTATAGTCATGTGTAAATTATCTTCAGCAAGAGCAGAAGAAGCTCCTGTTGACTTATATAATCTCAACATCTCTGACTCACCGCAGAGGGCTCATTCCATCTCACGATTGGTCCATGCGTTATATACTTAAAACAATTCTATAAAGGGGATGAGAGGAGCAGACGACTGGTGTCTCCGATAGCTGAGCAGCGCGGTTTAGCTTGTAATCTCCGACTCTACTTTCAGTCCAAACACATGACATTAACAGTCCAGTGAAGAGAATGACTAGGAATCAATAGCGTAGTCTGTCAAATAAACATACTTGTCTTTTTAGCCTGAACAACACAGGCATGTAGCGCTACGGTGGCCTCAAGTGGACAAAATGCAACTCTCACAAGAGACAGATTCAGGAGGTCCGTCAATCGGTTTGAGAAAGGATAGATTACATTAAAATACAAAACAGGCCTCACCCCCCAAACAATCAGCCCAAATCTAAACTTGCTTCACCGTGGTGATATTTGCACAGCTGCTCGTGGAGATGTCACAGTTTGATTTAAAGTTTCACAATCTGATCGAGCCAAACAAGCGCAGCAAACTGGGGCTGATCGGTCAAATGATCAAACTATAACTATGCCCCACATGACCGCGCTGAAGTTGATGGGACTAGAAAGCTAAATATGAAAGGAAAGAGGGCCGCGTCCATGTGATCCTCTGTCACATGAGTCACGCTGCAACTCGCCAGCGGGTAAAATAACTTTCATGTCGGGATAAAAATAGTCCTGCCTCGACGACTGGATGACCAGATGCCATTAGGATGACCATCAAAAGCTAGTTCCAGAGCTCCTGTCAAAAGGTACAAGTCCAGTTCAGTCGCAGTAGGTGGTCCGGATCTGTAAGTCATTTATGCACACGGGATGAGGACTCGATGTTCCTTACTAAGCGCCCATGTTTCAGCACACGCGTCAGTAATGTCTGTGTTTTGGTGATTCATCGCTTATCTAAATATAAAGCATATGCAAGAGACGTTTCCTCAGTTTTCCTAAATATTTTCATGTCATTTTTACTTACATTTTACATGAGCAGCGCCAATGTAAAAACAATAAAGCTCCCTCCTTTTGCCTTGTTTTTCCCTGGACTGCTTCCTTTACTGTTGTGTCCGGTACTTTCGCCGCCATTAGAGAGCGGTTCCTCCGCAGCGAAGCCTGATGCATCATTCATTAGAATGCAGAGCTGCGGCGCTTAAATCGGTGTTTGCTTTTGAATTACAGGAAAAAAAATAATTGCATCATTAAATGTGACTTGTACCACTGTTTTGTAAGACACATCAGATGATGCACACTGCACTAAACCATTCTGTGCAAAAGCTGTCCAAATGTATTTTCTTTTACATCTTAGATATTTTATGTTATCATATTGAATATTTTTTCTGACTGTCAACAGCTTCTCTCCCTTATCACTTGTGGTTGATTTTAATTTTTTTTCTTCATAATCTTGCATAATTTTTCTTAGATTTTCATTTTCTTCCTTTTTTTCTTGTCAAGTGAACTTTTATTCCCCCCTTTTGGTCATTCACCGAGCATCACGTCACTCACCCCATATCTCAACATTTTAATGTGATGTTTTCCGCCACTGTATTTACTCAGTATTTTATTTCTCAGTCGACAATTTGCATTTCATATTGTCCAGCTTTTTTTTTCCCCACCGATATTTTCATACCGTGATGTTTTATGAGCGACTGTTTGGTGATGACTGTCTTTCCACTGGCATTGCGAGCGTGACTTTCTACCTCCCACAGCAGTGACATAATCGCCGACGTTTGTGGGGTGACAGCAGTTACAGACATCACAGCAGGACGCCAAAGCAAACAAAGACGTAAACAGCCATCTGTAGTGGCAAAAGACCTGACAACTGAGCTGACAGCGTTCACCATCGCTCCTGCCACTGGTATCTAACGGCGTCATAACGTTAAACACAATATCTATTCAGCCCAAGGCAGCAGATCGACAGCGAAGTCTGAACAGGCACGGACGACAATCACCACTAGGGGGCCAGAGATAAATCTCCAGCTCACATATCAGCATTATGACCCCTCACAATTGATTTCGAAAAGCCACTATTTATATTTGTAGGTGGAAACAATTCTTTTCAATTCAAACTATAAAATAGTCAGAAATATTTCCTGGGTAAACCGTAGTCCGAATTTCCCTCAACCAAATAAGCTACGTGGGTCAACGCACGGCGCTTTCACAATATTTCGCCGGACGGATCAAGCGCCATCAGGAGGCCATCCAGGCTAATGTTAGCTGCGGTAAGTCTCTGGGGTGTTCCAAGTCCAAATTCCAAATTCTCCAAACATCTGTGCCCCATGCATGAGTGTTGTTAGTGAGAGTGCTCTTTGAGTTCAGCCAGATGTATGGAGGGTAAAAAAGCAGCCGCCTGTCAGGTGACAAGAAATATGTCGACTGGACAGGAAAAACGTAGCGGGTTTCGGAGGGCATGTTGTGACGCCGTTGGTTTGTTTGTGTTTTGTTTGCTAGCAACATTACACTGTTGTGCACACATTTGGGTGGAGTTTTCAGGAGACGACTGAAGCGGGATACAAGATCCGTTTTCTAGGAAGTCTTTATAGAATTTGAAAAAAACCAAAAACTTTTTGTGACTCTAGCGTGCTGGGGAACTACGCTCTTGGAGTGTTAATAATTTTATTATAGTGTTTAATAAGTGCTTTGTTGCGCTTTTCTGATTCATGAAATGTTATCAAGAGATTGGTTTAATCAAAAAAAAAGTCGCTTTTGCTAAGTGTATGTTAGTTACCACGGTTTCAAAAAAAACAAAACAAAACAGGAGTGATCGGGGTGCACCCAGCACCTCCAGAAGGTCAAATGCAATACACACTTGAATGCTTATCAGGTTTGGACTGTGGAGGAAAACAGCAGAGTGGTGTTCAATATTGAGAGAAAAGCAGTTACCAGGACATTTGCATGCATTAATGACAGAGGAGTGAGGCCAGGAGTTTGGGTTGATTTCAGTGCTGAGGCCAAACAGGCTCGATTAATCAGTCAAAAAGAAAAAAAAAAAAAAATCAGGAAAGAAACCATCATGATCATGATTCGCTCAACGCCATTATTCTCATCAGCATTATTAAAGATGCATTTATTTACCATCGGTGTTTTGTCGCGCTCGCCATCCTTCACCATTGAGACAACGACCGGAAATGAAGAGGTTGGGGTCGGGGGATGGAAGGGGAGAAAAACAAAAATAACAGATGATTTGACTTTCTCATGGTGGCAGGACAGTTTTAGCGTGTGAGCTTCACACCATTATTACAGCATCAAACAGCAGCGAAAAGGTCAGAAAAAGCAGATGGTGCGGCTCATGTCCAGACCTCGTTTCGGGGGGTGGGGGGGTTTATAGGCCTGACATCTGTTTCTGGCCGTTTAAAAGGTCCCGGCACAACCTGAGAGTCGCGATGAGTGAATCAGGAAATTCACATTTCAGTTTTGAGTGAAAGATACTATATGAGGAAGCCGCCACATATTTAGCAGGCGGAAGGCAAGTAACTACAACATGGAAAGAACACATTACAATGACATTGTAAACAGGACGACGTGCGTTGTGCAGGCAAGTTCTGTCAATGAGACATCAAGGGTTAAAGAAGGTACAGAGTTCCGTATAATTGTACGTAATGAAGGGGTTAAATATTGGGGGGGAAATAAAAACGTGGTATGACATGGTGGAGGTCTGCTCTTTTTAGAGGGGTTTTTGGTTTGTATCTAATTCAGAATTATCTAGGTGTGTATACATCCACTTTTTCTGACGCGGCTGAACACATAAAAGCAACTGCATCATACCACCGATTAGAGACGGTTAT
Source organism: Synchiropus splendidus (assembly GCF_027744825.2). NCBI lineage: Eukaryota > Metazoa > Chordata > Actinopteri > Syngnathiformes > Callionymidae > Synchiropus > Synchiropus splendidus. The sequence goes on along the minus strand of NC_071350.1, from coordinate 15,447,002 downwards.
CAAAGGTGACGCTCAGGCTTTTAGCTAGGGGGCGTCTGGGAGTCCTGAAGACAAAAAAAAATGGACGCCCACCCTTTTCTCAGCAGGATGCCCGAAATGTCCGATCACTAGTGCCTGTATAATGCCCTACTCGAAGTGTCATCACATTGGTTCCCATGAAAAGGATGTTTCCGCACTGTAATTTCGTCGATCGTGATCAAAATTTCACTTTTAATCGGAGGAGCATTTTGGCGTTTTGTTTCCCTTTATTGGCACAAGCTTGCTCCTCCCACTCCTCCCGCTACCCAGTGCCATGCAGTGAGCTGCGCTGGGGAGCGTTGCAGTTCACGGCACACTGCGCTCGCCAAATGCAAGCAAAATACTTTAGCATGGATCAAAATTCACATTTTTCTACATATTACATCAAGAGGAACGCCTTCATGTTATTTTGTTTTAAATAAATGAACCTCTAAATGTGTGAAAGTTTAGAAAACAGACACACTCCTAGCTAAAACTCCTAGCTAAAGGCCTGGTTCCGCGTCAGATTTTGTCACGGCGAATCGTGGCAGTCAATGAAAGAGGGAGAACAGAGCGGATGTTCCACGTTTCCTTCTACTGGTAGCAGCCACTCAGAGAGGCAGGGGCCACCAGCAGCATGTGACTGTTAGATTCTGACTCGGAGACCATTCGGTTGCTGAAGAACTCAGTGACCTCCAGTGTTGACTTCTGATGTATCACATACCCACAGCTTTTCAGCCAGTCCCAATAGACATGCATCGCCAATACTGATATAGATTAGTGCTGCACGTTATTGATGACTATCAGAGAGCCTGCAATTATCAAAGGCACAGTGGCCTCCCAAGCACTTCTTCATCTGGACATATGGAAGATATTCAGCTGCAGGCTGGGCCCATCAGAAGACTCTATTCCCAAGTTTAGGTGCAGGAGGGTCTGTTGACCTGTTTAAGGCACTTTTTCAAGCCCAGTGAGGAAAAGCAATTTTAACATTGACATTTCCGTGAATGAGAAACTCACATTGGCATCTTCATTTCCTGGGAAATGGCCTCTTTTGTCTTCTAATCTCCGGGCTACAGACAGCGAGTCAAAGTGGAACACGTCGTCTGACGGGTGGAAGGTTTGAATCACAGTGATCGGATGTAAAAGCGGGGATTGATCGTTTATAATTCGAATCACTATTCGCTTGATGATATTGATAGCTGGTGACAAATATTTGGCGCTGTGTACTCTCGCAAGAAAAGCAAGAGTCAACATGGCGTCAAGGCTTTGTGGTTTTATCTGGTACGCTGGAGGGTCTAAGTGGAATGTTTGGGTCAGGAGTTTAACGTCTGATGCTCGAGTGACTGAAGGGTGAAGTGCGTGAAACAAACCTTCAACAGCCCTCTTGAAGAAGACTTTGCAGCTGCCGCAGGTCACCACGCCGTAGTGGCAGCCAGAGGCGTCGTCGGAACACACCAGGCAAATCTTCGGGGTCTGGCCGCCGGACTTGGGCTGGCTGGTCGCCACTGAGCTGCCGGTTTCTCTGGACCTGGCTGAAGTGCTGCAAACCAGAGTAGAAAGATCTATCTTCAGAACTGATCCTGGTGCATTAAAGTATAATATTTCTGGCACATATGACACAGATGAAGAGATGCTTGGCTGTTCTGTTGCTAGGCGACAAGCCATCCCTTTTGGACACATCGAGTCGATGAAGAAAAAGACCAACCATACTGTACGTCAGCGCTGCTCTCCCAATAAACTACCTTTTATAAGTGGTCCAGCAGCGATGGAAACAGGTTGCACGGTTGTGCCTGTTTCCAGAAGAGCTGGAGACAAGGAGGATAAACAAACTGCTATGGGAACATTTCACAATGCAACAATACCGTTTAGTGTTAATTTTGTCGTCCATTTTTCAATTTAGTCATAGTCTTAGTCTTTTGCCAACATTAATTCTTAGTCACAGTAACATTTAGTCATTCCCATTTCATTTTTGTTAGTCATGTTTTAGTCGACTAAAAGTCGTTTTAAACGAAAACTCAATGTATTTCAGTCACGTTTTAGTCTACATTACATTAGTCATTCTTTTCATCGCAGAGATGTTTATTACTTATTCCAGTTGACTTGTGCCCTAACAAGTGTATGAGGATTTATGCTGCATACTTGACAGCATTTCTAGATAATTCCATGACCTTTCCAGGTCGATCAGAGAGGATTCATTAGAGATGTGATGCAGCGCTGGAGCCACGAGGAATAGATTATGCCTGCTCAACAAAAGCTCCACTACACCTTGAGTCACTCACTAAAGTACACAAATGGTATAAAACTACAGTGAAGCTTCAATTTGTCAGCTAATAATCCAAATCCCACAGTGACAGCGGCTGGGTAAAGAAGCTCTAATCTCATTCCTGCCGCCCACAGACGTCGGCGAAACCTCAGAGGAACCTGCACGTACAGGGCCGTGCTCAGCTGTCGCGCTGCATTCAGACGGGCTGTGTGAACATGACTACTTAGGGGCGCTTTTCTGTGTTGTGGCGACGTGCCAGGCGAGGGAAACATGTCAGGACGAGCTGGCAAACACATTGCACTTATTCAAGGGACACAGGAGCGTTCACAGTGCCCTTAAATCTGTTGCCGGGCTTGTTTTGGCATGGCCCCAGCGACAAATTAAATAATGATCATGCACGAAGAGGGAAGCAACCCATGCGATTCGTAGAAAGACGCATGAAGGAACAGTCTTCATGTCGTCCAGTGAGCAGAATTCACAGTAGCTGGAGCCTCATGGTCGACAGAAAGACAACACTCGCTTATGTAAACAGGGCCGTGACTAAAAGGGGGAGCTAAGTTGGGGGATCTTGGACGTCGCCCAGCCTCAACAGGCCAAGATGGTCCTCGCTCCATGTGAAGAATCTAAGAGAGATTCAGAATGCGAAACCAGCTGCGAGTCTTGGCAGCCACCGGACGATATACAGTTCACACTGTTTTACAGATGGCAGGAGAGCAGGGAGCGTGTTCTCAGAGTCCAAACAGGAGAGAGGCACATGGTTGCACAATACAGGAGCGTGCAGACTGCCCAGTACTTCATCATCTGGTCCAACCTATCGCTATTCAATTGTGATAGAAAAACCCATCATTGAGCCAGACGGCGGACTTTTCATGACCCTCAAAACAGATGTCAAAACCACCAACTTCTTTATTTAAGAGCTTCCTGTGAAACAGCTACAGTTTCACAATTAGAAATCTTTTTTTTTTATTCATAACAAAACCATATACTGTATGAAGGTGACGCACAGGGCCTCAAAAACACGGATGACCTCTGAGGACAGGATGAATGAAATCCACTGATGTCACAGTGCAAGTGCTTTTTCGTTTTATGTAACCAGTTTTGGTTACTCAATATTGTGTCGCTTCACTTGTTATAGTCTCATAAAATGCCTCATTAAAATCGTTGAGTTGCAAATCTTGCGTTTCAGTGAACTGACCGCACGCTACACACCGCAAACCGCGACTCCTTTTGGTGCGAGTCCGGGATAACTATCTCTCCTGCCTGATCCTGAAAAAGCATTATCACTAAACCCGACACTCGGATCACACGTTCTACTTTGTCGACTGCTAACTTTAGGAGTGGAGGAGTCAAGTATTTATACTGCGGAGGTCTCTTTTGAAGTCAGGTTATGAGGAGCAGGGCGTCTATCTGCTCATCTCCCTGGCTCTCTCACAGCTGCTGGGATTGAGGCACGATGCTGTGAATTGTCAGGAACAAGCTTGACCTCTGACTGTTAAGGCCAGCGAGGCCTCAAAAAAAAATAAAAGTGGAAGTGTCACATAGCAACAGCACCAATGAAGCAAATGCACTTGTATCATACAGGAGAAGAAAGCATAACAGCTTGATAGTATTGCACCTTTTCAGCAATAACAATGATGATCAGAACTCACAACTCAATCTTCACCACCTCATTTCCGAGTCCAACACCCCCCCAACTCCCTTAGCTCTCGCTCCTCCCGTCAATAGATAACAAAGGTGGAACAGAGCCAGCGAGGGCGAGTTCAGGCCTCATTAGGGCCACCGCCACGCAGGACAGATAAGCGCACACATGCTCACATGGACTCTGCTAGTGAACACACAAGAGATGACTGGCATGTTACAACGACGATGGCAATTCAGACAAAAGAAACGATGGGTGATGAGATGAGTGTGATGTGCTTTTTGGCGCTAAATATGCTCATTGATGTACAGAAATAGAGCAGTTGGATGTGTTAACAAAGCTGGATGATAGTTGGAGTGAAATAAAAAGTAAATAATAATTCAAGACATTGCTTGTTCATTTCTGCATTAAAGGCTTAAAGAGATTTGCTGGTTTATTATCCATCAGGTTCCCTGCTCTGATATTATGATATGATGTGGTTTGCATTTCCTGCTTTAAAAGGCTTTCGATTTTTACTTAAGATTTCATGTTTGCGGCTTATAAGCTTGCAAGTTTTTCATTTTGCGACTGTTGCGCGAGTTGTTTCTCCGTTTTCCATGTTTATGAGGTCCAGTTTGCTCTCAATAGTTGCATTCAACTGTCTAAAGAGAATTGAGTGACTCATGGTTTGTGTTACGCAAACGCTTGATGCAACTTTTATTGTGATTTTTGCTGTGTTTTGCAATGCTGCCTTCCATCTCCACCCTCCATGAGAATACAGTTTGCCTCAACTCTCACTTCCTCTGTGCTTCACATTCATCTCTCGAGCAGATTCTCCGCCTCCTCCCTCTTCCTATCGCCCCACCTCATCTGCAAGGTTATGTAATATATTAATCGTATTACTCCTGACAACACTCCCTGCTCCCAACCCCCCTCCCGCTTGTCCGTCAGCCAATAGGGAATCACGACATGCGGGGAGTATGGAGGAGGTCAGGCGAGTCATGGGATTATTCAACTCACCTAACCAGAGATAAAGATGCAGCGAGCACGAGTCTGTGCTGATTTACAGTTTCAATCGCTGCATGCAGCCTTTGTTCTCCTTAAGTACCGCAAACCAAGAAAAGCTGCTCGGTGAATAAAACTGTTTCTCTTTTCTCCCAGTAAATTGCACCCACCCACTCGTCATTTTCCCACTGTCAAGCTGTCACTTCAGCTCAGCTAGATTTGCTGTTCCAGGCGCTGTTCGCATTCCATTTAAAATGACTTTTTTCCTAGTGAGTCAGCAGGTTAAATTCAAAGGGCCCAATTGTGTTCTTTTCTTCAGTAATCAAATCTCGCATTTCATTGTTGTATCTACGTTTAAGTGGGCTGTGGTCCTTCAAATAAGAAACTATTTGGTCATGCAATATAAAGTGCTGGGGTGGCTGCTGGGACACCGGTGCACACGTCCTGGAGCGTGAGGAAAGGTAAGATCACGGTCCCACTCGATGGCTGAACGATACATTATGTCACATCTATATTGCAATAGCAAAAATGTAAACAATATTAACATCACAAAAACAACAATATCAAATCTTTCCCTGCTCGCCCTGCAATGTAAAGCCAAGGCATTTAGCACCTGGGTACCGTGGAGTTGTCAACCACGCTATTTATGAGCACAAAAACATGCCTTTAGCATCATTCAAAAGCTAAGCCAAAAAAAACTGACTGCTTATTGTCCTTAAACACGGTGAACATGAGGAATCCATGTAGAGCACCCCACTTCCCATGAAAGAGGCTATTATGAGGCGAGAGGCCAGGACAACCAGGGTCATGACCTCTAATTCCAGCTTTGAAGAACAAATATTAAAAGTAAATTGAATGGAGTTCATGTTCGCTATCACCATCTACTTATTATTTTTGTGTTTCATGCATTAAAAACACACAAAAATTGGTGCGGTGTCTCTGATGAAATCTCCTTACTTCACTTGAGAGGAAAAAAAAACAATTTCAACAAACAAACATCTCATTAAACATTATTTTCTGTGTCATTGGCACTGAACCAAGGCCTGACTCGGATCTGTCAACAGCATCTGCCCTGAGGACTTTGCTTCAAGTCTGACTACATTTTTTTCTTTTTAAATAGTAGGTAAATGATAAACACTTAGGAGAGCTTTCAGCAAGATAATTATAGAATGGAAAAGTCTAATGAACCGATGAAACCTATCTCTTCACTTCACTGCACCTAGAAATGGAAAGGTTGTTGACAAGTATTACAATATTGGTACTGTGAAGGATGTTTAACAGGACACCGATGTGACACTCTATTCCTGTATGTTTAAAAGGAGCGCGTTTCTAACATTCTAACATTCTAACATTGAACTATTGGGATGTTATTGAGATGTTCTTATGTGAGACATTTTTCGACAGAAACATTGCTGTGGAACAACAGCACAAATTGTGGTCAACATCTGAGTAATAATACCTGGAAACTTGTATTGTTTCCAGGAAGATAAATGACGTGATCAACCTCACAGGGTGGTTGTTAAGCAGATTGTCCCACAGACAATGGAAACTGAAACGGTGATGCTTCACAAGAAACTGGACATTTTGACGCACTGTAGATGGCTTTCTAATGAAAGTGAAAGAACTTTTCTGCACTTCACTTCGCCTGCCGTGGTCAATGTCTACACCATTCTAGCCTGATAACAGATCAATGTCTTAATCTATATGGCTCTCATGCAGGAAGGATTCTGGGCCTCGCCTTGTTTCATGACAAGAAGCATGAGAGCTGATTGAATCAGCGCAGAACACGCCACAGTCAAGACATCAAGACTCGTTTTTTAAAGCTCACTACCTGGAACCAATGAAAAGTAGAAACACAGTGACTGTTGTTGGGTAACTGCACAGTAACTGTAAACAGGGTGAACCAGGATATTCTCTCTTTATAGGTGGTTATGGGTAGCATTTATAAATATATAACCCTCAGAACCACATGACTTTTGCGATGTGAAGCTTAAGTCTTTTTTTTTATCTTTTCTGCCGCCTACATTAAAGCACAAAATAATTTTTGAATTTGCGAATCAATGACAATCGGAGCTAGAGAGTTAGTTACTACTATGGGACTCATAAAGGCCATCTTGGAGCGGCTCCATGTAAAACGACAGTACACATGCCAGGCCTATGGGTGGTAAAACTATAGCAACAAACAAGAGAAAACGGCGTAGCTCATGCTCAAAGAGGAAGCTAGAATGGCATGCTATATTAGCATAACAACCCAGGCGCGGGAACAGAGAGTGGACCAATGATGAGGGGTTTTTTAAATATAAAAATCACAGTTACAGCGACTACAAATTGTCAAAAAACAAAAACAAAACGATGAAAAAAGACCCCATATGTTGGACGTAACCCTAGCAAAGGGGCTCCTCTACGCTCCGCTACAATGGGGAGTCCAAGTTAGACAAGATTAGATGAGATGAGGCCACGTGCTGAGTCACAGAAAACGATTCCCATCTGACAGTGCCACAGAGCAGAGTGTGCTACCATAGTGACGTGCACATTTCGATGATTCATTTAGTCAGTCAGTTTTTGACTGTCAAAAAATTCTTCTTTAAAAAAAAAAAAAAAAAACTTCCCGTTGAGTTCTTAGAAGTCATATAGGTCAGATAATAGACACAGATGATGAACTGATTTATCAAACTGGAATACTATTGCAAAACCAAGAAAAAAAGCCACGAAAGACTGCAAATGATGTCTTCCTTTTCTATCCAACCTCACTCATTTTCTTAGCCGATACTGGTTGCGATTTTTTGGAAAAAAACTTAAAAATAAGATTGGACGGTCATAATGTAAAGACACTTTTTCGGCGCACGCCCACTCCAGTCAATTCCCATTGATGAAAAACTTCTTGTGGAAGTTAACATGTTCCCAGCATGACCTAGATTCACTGAGACAAAACATTTCAGCATTCCACAGAGCGCAGCAGCGAGGGCTTGGTGGAGGGAGTGTTGAGTGTCAGCCAAGCAAAGGCACAAAATACAGTTGAAACTGGATATTAGTTCTCAGTATCTCACTGGGATCTGGCCTGAGACACACCAAGGTTTGTATTGGAGGAAATGAGACCATTATTAATAAAGGACATGATAGGGCCGTGGTGTTAAAAGAGTCCCACCAACAATAACTAAACCATTTTTTGGGATGTACACAGTGTGTGGTGGTGCAGCTCTGGCCAACTTGTCTGCTTTTCAGACATCATGTTTGTAAAAACACCCCGACACAAACATGAAGCAGAGGCCGGATGACGGCTCGTGGGCGAGTGTATGTAGTGCTTTTTAACAACAGCACAGCAGTGATGAAAGAGATGACTAATAGATGGTAAAAATTTACAGTCGCCCACCAGCCGGCTTTCCAAACACAACGGCAAGTCCACTGACAGACAGTGAGTTCACTGAGGTTCAGAATTTCAAAAGAAAACGCCGATCACATTCCAGACGGAGAAATTGGAGATGCTGGAAAAGTTCCTTTTCAAACCTGCTACTGTAGTTGTTGCCGGGAAGTACATTAATAGCAGCGCTCAGAGGTGAGGAACTTCAAATGAAAGTGTATCGTCAATTTAATGGCGGTAAAATTGAGCAGAGAGAAATGGGCCCGTCATTTCAATGCCGTGAAATGCAAATGCACTACACAAGGACTGGATTCCATCTAAAAGCAGCCGGTAAACGCCAGAAAAACACGACTGGAACATAATAATCCTCCACTTATTTGCATCACACAGATGGCATGCTGGGGAACGGTGGGAGGAAACTGGAGTGCCCAGGGGCAGCCACACATGGGCAGGAAACACTGAAAAGGAAAGAGGTCTATAACGTCGAAAAACCAACTGAAATGACGACAAATTCAAAGCGCTAAAGAGAAGCATTAGCCGGGACAATCATACTTCATAAATGTTGTTTATTTGTTTGACATTAGCTTACAGGGACATTTTAATTCTGCTAGGTGACGATCAAATGACACCCATGGGTGTGAACATTTGCGTGTATAAAGGGGAGGCTATGCTATACACTGTACAACCGTCAGCTCACTGATGCATAATGTTTCCTATTATGTGCCAGGCTGTCATTGTGTGTCGTCTCCTGGGAGATCACCGGGCGGTACGGACACCACAACACGCCTGGCGCTGAAATAAAGCCTGATATTTCTCTGCTTATTCCAAACTTGTTTCAGTTTATTTGCTTTTTATATGGAGCTCATGGGAAGACAAGCACTGAAGGAAATAGTTAACTCTGCGATGTGCGGCACATTAATATGCCTCGCCTTTGAGATAGAAAAGAGCTGTGATTTTCCACTCGTCGATAGCTCGGACGTAGAAGAAGGAAACTGATGAAATAGTGAGAACAGCCAGAGACGCCAGAGCATTGGTTCACTTTATCACTGGGTTCATTTCTGTGACTCATTTCAGCTGGAACGCTGATGAAATGTGGAAATGAACCAGAATCTTCACTGGGGTGCAACAAATAAAAACACATTTCCGTGCCAATTGGTTAGATTTCACGCTTAAATATCTGAGGCAAAAATCACAAAAAGAAAAATGTAGTTTAAAAAAGTCAAACTAAATAAATTAAAACATGAGTTTATGTGCCCAAAATAAGATTTGAAATATGCTAATAACCAGTTCACTAAATAAATACATTGATTAACTAAGCTGATCTTTGGCTTCTTGCTGCATCCAACCATAGTTTAAGAGTGAAATACTGCAGTGTTGAGCTGCGCAGGATGAAGCAGGTTCATTTCTAAATCATTAAAGGCCAAATGGCCGGCAGCCACTGACCTCTGCCCTTGGCAGTCAGCATTTGTACCTTCCTTTTATGAAGGCATCGGTAATCTTTGGCCGTGCCTCGGGGAGGGTGGGCCCTCACCATGTTGCCTCTCACCCAGGTCACCGATTTGCTCGGTGAAAGGATGAAGAACATTATACAGTTAGGAGCAGCATCTGGAGCCGGCATTGTCATTGAAATCCCAACATTTACAGATACAAGTTCTTGAACAGAGAGCGGAGGTGGGCTCCCTCGTAATTGCATGCTCGGAAAGAAAAAGGAATTTTCAGGAACATGGGCTAGGCGTAAACAAAACCATTAGATGGGAAAAGTAGACCTCAATAATGGGCCGGCCGTGAAAGGCATATATACTGCACGCGCTGAACTCCACACGCGGGGCGTAAACAACAACTCAACATCCACACAAGCGCTTCTTTCATCACATCTGTGGCCAGGGGAGAAAACACGTTTCAATCCACGAGCCTATATTTGACTGCAGAAACTAAAGAAATATTGTCAAGAAAAAAAGTTTGAAACTGGTCATGGAAAGCATAAAGACGGGAAGAGGACAAGCTCGACTGAAAAAGACAGGTTTAAGGTGGAAGGGGCAGATGAGCAGCATCTGATGAGAAATAGCAACAGAAGAACCAGATTCAGATCTGGTTCTTGAGAGCATTTCACCTCATAAGAGTCATAAATTCAGTCAGAGCTGCCTTTGTGTTGAAGCTGTTCCATTGTGAAATCTACTTTCTGCACACAGCGGAGGAATTTGTCAACTGGTGGAGTCGAGGACGACAGTATAATTCCAGTACCGTAATTATAGTCCTTTATGAACATGTTTGTCTAATGCTGGCTGTGTTCTTTTCAACATTAAATCATGTTTCATTGTGTTTCCAGTCCTTCCATATCTAAAATTATAACTTTACGACTGCGTTGGTTAGTAATCTAAATCCATCTTATAATGCAAAGTAGGAACACATCTCCCTGTTTGGACAAAACACAACCTGTATTCATATCTAACAATCACGCCAGCAAACCCTTGTGTTCATCCACAATTTCAAAATTTCAACTTCTCACAAAGCGGCCAAATAAGAGAGTTAACAGGGCAGGGATGTTCCAAATCGGCGTAAGTTGATGACACATCCTCCACTTTAAGTCTCATCTTTAAACAGCTTGTATGTTCGGATTCTTGTTATGAAAAACTATACATTTATTCATCCATTTGTGATTCAGCAAAACAAAGTATCACATTTCAAATCACTGTCTGCGACTGAACTGACTATATATTCACTGCAACAAAATGCCTCCAAAAATTACAATTCAATAAAATAATAAAAAATTAAATAAAAATAAAATTCTATTAAATAATTTAATAAGATAATCGTTTTTGAAAACGCATGATCCAAAAAAGAAGCAACCATCATTGTGCCTAAATTATTGAAAGGTTGAAATCATAACAGACCACAATTTTGGTTTTTAAAAGCCAAAACACAGTTTATAGTGAGCAACAACATTCATAATGTTAACTTTGCCACGCCGAAGAGCTGTTGCATCAAGAACCTTGCACAACCTTCTCGAAAGTGTCCGTCAACAGGTCGACACTTTCTATGATCCGACTTGAGCAAAGCGGCAGGGACGTGTTTACTTTGTCCGAGCGCAGGTGGGGCCTGAGATTATAGCCTCCATTCATTCCTCGTCTCAAGTTTTGTGACGTCTGGTGTCCTCAGTTAGCCCCGACGGGCCGTTATTTTCCGCAGTGAAAAAGCGATTTAAAGCCGTCGACCGAGCACCCGCACAGGAGTTTGAAGGGCACATGACTAATGCGAACCAGATGCTGAGAGACAGATGACGCTCGGCAGACACGGAGGAAGGCTGCAAACTCAAGTTCAAAATATTATTACAGTTGGATAATTTAGGATTCAGCTGCCGTTGGCTACCACTGAAATCATAATAATCACCAAATCAGGGTGATCTATGGAGGAATTAAAATAAAAAACAGCTCGGTTTTTGGCAGCAGCTTTAATGTTCCAGACTGACAGGCATTTATATGACCACTTATATGACATGGGAGCAGATATTTACGGATGGAAACTTAAAGAAACAGGCCACTTGTTTTCACTGATGCTTCAAAATAGAAATGAAATGACAGATGCTTTCACAGCTCTCCTCATACCAACCAAACACCATTGATCTCTGCTGACTGTTTTTCCAAATAAATACTGCTAAAATATTATATTCTTCTTGAATTTAAATTCACCAACGACATTTTAATGTCATATTTTAGCGATAGTTGTATTGTAACCTCTCACAACAGCACTATGTTCACTCTAAATTCAGCAAAAAGGCAAAGAAGTTGAACCAAAACTTGAGCACCATGGCAACGGCACAGAGAGCACGAGACAGCTAAGAGCAGTCCAGCTGTCTTATTATAACGTCTAACACAGTGTCAGACTCCAGCGCTCTCTGACAAACTGTTTGAAGGAGGTTTAATAGGCCTCAAGTTCTTGCGTCAGAACTTTGATTTCTTTATTATGTAGGACCTCAGTGGTTGTCCCACTTCTTCCTCCATGGAGAAATGAAGACACCAGGAAAATGGAGGAGAGGAAGATGATCATTGTGGTTCATGGATCATGGTGAGTTCTCGAGGAAACCCCTGTAGGGAAACGCCTGAACGGGTCGAAGCAAATGACCCGATCTTAGTGATAAAAAAGGACAATTGTATTCATGTTTTTTTGGATAAATTTTCATGCACCTTTTTCATCACTTTGCTTCGTATTCCTGATGATCTTGCCCACACACACTAACAAGACCTCCTTCCAATGCCAGCTAATGTTCACCAGACTTGGGCTGATAACTCTCTAAAAAGAACTAAGACAGAGCGCCACCTGTCAGCAAAGAACAGCCACACAAACAAAGCAGCAACAATTACAACAAAAAAAAAACATAGTGTCTGGTACAGCATCAGGTTTTTCCTTGGGACTCCTCAGCGTAGGGGGCTGTCTGAGAAGCCACGGAAAAACATCAAGGACCTGGCGCCCGGGACACCACAACTGGTTTCTCTTGAAGGTACATTGAGCTTCTAGGGAGTGGCTTCTCAACCCTTCAACAACATCGTGGAATCCAAAACTTGTGGTCAAGGAATGAGGGTACAAATGGCTATGTCTTCTGGCTCCGCTCCTTCTTCACCATGACAAACTATACCGAGTCCTCATAATGTCCAACCTGTAGCCATCTGTAGATCCCGCACTTCCTTCTCTCACTTGTAACCAACACCCAGAGTCTGTCTTAGTGTGGAGCAGAAGGAATTTGGCACAAAGGAAAGAAAAATGTATATTAATTACCCAACAATAAGTAAGTCAGGAAGGGTGACACAACTTCAGAAATGCAGACTTTAGCGGGCCAGTGTGTGAGTAAGAGCCCCTCCCACCCTCAAATACAAAAATTCCACTCTCTCACATTTGAACAGAGGGCAGGATTCAATTCATGTCTCGGATTGAACACACAATTCAGTTCCTTTGTGCGGGGAAAGGAAAGTCAGAAAAAAAAAGTCAGTGACCTGAAAAAAAAAAATGATCGGAGGGGAAGCGCGTCAGGAATTTCAAGAAGAATCCAGGTCTGCTGCTGCTCTACAAAAACATTAACAGCAGTGACATGTAAGCGTCTTCAGCAAACAAGCCCAGCCTCGCACAGGAGGACTTGGACAACTCCTGGCCACGAGGAGGCCGAAAAAACAAAGTTTAATTCACAGAAATGGAGGCGGGGAGGGGTGAGTGATAAAAATACAAGCTGGGAAAAGAGAGGAAAGTGGAACGCTGCAGACCCACATGATCACACTTTGGCCCAGCTGGACTGAGGCCCATTTACAGTAGAGCTCATCTGGCTCCGACACTCCTCCTGACGGGACACAGTAATCTCCACTGAATCGATTCAACTGGAGATGTGCTTCTATTTTTCCACGCAACTTCAAAAGACTGCCACAAACACTGACCCAACAAAGGAAGTTGTCACAATTTGTCATGTGTAATCTTGAGAGTGGAGAGACCGCCCACCCCCCCTATAGTCTCATGACATCTGATCACATTCACGTGGTGTGTGCATAGCAGCTATACTCTGTGAAAGTGATTCGCTCTCACTGGCCGTGATGAAATGCCAGAGAGTGAGTTATGTCGCTCCAGTCAGTCAGCAAGAGAGCTCTTTAGTTCACTGTGACAAATCTTCAGGGTTTTTGTTGGGCTGCCTCTTCCACTGTGCATTTAAAGTCTACATTTCAAGACGTCCTATTCTAAAAGCCTCATATTATTGCTTTGACACCAGCAACAGATTCTTCAGATAAACAAAGCCAAACTTGTTTCAAATGGTTTAAAGTTGTGTGTTGCACTCTCACCCTCAAAAAAAAATTAAAAAATCAATAAGCAAACTGCTGCTCAGGCAAACTCCTGTCAATCATCCCCAAACTGACAGCAGTTACAGAGCCTAGGGATCATTCTGTCAACCTTCAAGTCTTCGTGCCTTCAAATGATTTAAGCAAGTGAGTGCAGAGAGGATGATTCCGTCTGAGCCGAAGCGTCTGGGGTGAGCACGCCAAACTTGTGAGGCGGGTTGAAAATATGCAGTTGGGATCACAAAGTGTGTAACTAATTGAATGTCTGAAAAAAAGAAATGCAGACAGGTACTCTGACATGGGGCCATAAAGAGGGGGAAAAACAAACAGAAGGCGAGTGCAACCTTTCGGTCTTTAACACAATAATCCCTTCACCATGAACAGGGATGACTTAAAAGTCATGTAGCAGCATTCATGTCTTTATTTATTTGGCTTCAATGATGTGCAGAAGATGGAACAGATTACTGCAAAAGGATGATTAAAAAACAGATGCAAAGATCCTTTGGTCTGGGGCCCAGACTTCAGCTCTGGCAATGCTCCCGGTTGGTGCTAATATGCTAAATGAAACCTTTCCTATTAAATACATCTTCCATCCAAAATCTTTTTTTAAAAACTATATACATATTTTGCAAATTTATCTTTTCATATATTATTTGACTTCAGCTCTGGCAATCCTCCTGGTTGGTTGCATTTGCAACCTTTAATATACCAAATGAAACCTTTCCTAATAAATACATCACCAAAATCTTTTTTTTAAAACTATATACAGATTTTGCAAATTTATCTTTTCATATATTATTTTCAAAAGAAACATCCAGACACCACATATACTTGATCTAAGCATAACATTCATTCAACATCATTACCTCAAGAACTACACTCAATCTCAGCGTATTTACTGTGTAATAATAATAATAAGGCATTCATTATCATTCTAGTCACCTTTAATTTAACCTTGAAATTCCAGTATCGTCAAATGTAATAGACTAAATGACTCCTGTGGTCTGTGGCAACAAATCAATCCCATGCAGAGATCAGTATCTGTGCAGACCAGATTAAAAATGAAGCACAGATGTGTAGCAGTAACCAAGGGCCACTCTGTGTTGTTATGTTAAGCACGTAAGGGCTCTTATGCTTGGGTGATCCATCTTGCATCTGGCTGTCAGAAGGAAGACTTAAATGTTGACGCAGACAAAAGCAAACAGGTTGAATTATGTATTCTCCAAACTTGCTGAATGAGAGGACGAACATGTGCTCAGAATAGTCATCTGGATGCTGCAATGCACCTGTGCATCATAACTACTGAATGACGATTGGGTTTGGTAACTTCTCCGGATGGCAGGGGGGTAACATTCTCAGACTCACTGGTTAACTGTAAGTCTAAACGGTCAGTGCTGCAGGGGGGCGAGAACGAGGTCCTCTCCCAGGAAAGAATATCCAGGTAACCAGAGCTGGTCCGGTCATCGTGACGATGACCTCCAAATAGTGTTGGTGGTGCGCCCAGGTGAGTTTGCTGAGACATGCAAAGGTTCGAAATATAGCCAGGCTATTCATGTGACTAGATGGATCACATCTTAGGGTCATTTCCTTACAGCACACAGACCTGCGTCTGACATGTTCTGCACGACAAATGGATGCTTTGTTTGGAGCATGGTTGTGTTTTCTACATACTTACCACTGGCTATATAAAGACTCTGTCGCTGTTCACACGGTACTGAGACATTAACACTCAAAGTTAAATCCAAGTTATAATCAGGATCACTAACAAACAGTAACACTGACTAGATTTTGTCTGCATTTGTTTATAGGATGAACAAGCATATGTTTCTATGTGTATCATAGGGCTGGTGAGGTTTGGTATTTCATTGTGATAGCAATTACTATTTTTATTTTAAATATTTATTTGCTTGAAAAAACATAATACATTAGAATTATAATAGTCTTGCTGTGAAAAAAAGAGTGTGTTAATATTGCTGAGAGAACAAGCACAAACAAATTATAAATGACGTGATATGAATAAAATGGTAAATATTATTGACTTAAATAAAAAAAGAAATTAAAAAGTTAATAATAAACCATGATAGAAATGTCCATACATGTAAAGAATAGACTGCTAATTCAAAACAAACCGGGCTCTAACATTTATGTAGCAGATGTGATTTGTTGGGCTTTATGGGATTTTGAGCATGATGTTGATGGTGACGATAATAAGATGTTCTCTCGACAACTCCTGTTCAATAGTTGCCTCACTCTGGGCAGAAGGAAAACACTGACAAACATTTTCATCATCTAATAACCATAAACATTGAATATCAGCAAAAGAGAATTGAACAACGCGTTTAGCAGCCCATTACAATTGAATACAAGTCAGAAAAGATTTTGCTGCCCACAGAACGGTCTTACACATGCAGCCCAGTTATGGCGGATGTTTTTGCCAAGTGCATTAAAACACCTTTTTTCTCTATTAATACACTGAACAAGACCAGGAACTACACTGTGACTCAGACAGGAATCAGATGCATCTCCGATACTGAATCTCAAACATGAAAGTCTTGAGAAGAAGGAAGTGTGTAGGCGGTGTGGACCATGCAGCTCACAACTTTTGTTCACCATGCTGTCAATGAAAAGGGCAAAAACAAGAAGACAGAGAGATGAAGATGTAAGGGCTTTGCTGCCCTTGCAGAAAGAAATGCTGAATATTAAAGAAGCCTCAAGGCATCGATGATGAATTACACACACAATTATCAAAAATTAATATTAGTTTTGGGGAGAATCTCAAAGTGAGAAGAAGAAAGCCGGGTGTTGAGGAAGCACAGTGCTCATTATGCTTCGGGAAAAACCTTGGAGACTAAGATCAAATGTGCTGTTCGCTCGTAACTCAGATCAGGGTGCAGAGCTTCATGTTATTGATTTGAGATGTTCCTGCGGCAGACGGGCGGTGCAGAGGGACTTGCATTAAAAACACTATGGATTAAATTAAAAGGAAAACTATAAAGAACAAACATGAATTATGCTGCACCAAAAAAAAAACAGCAAAAAAGTCAATAAATGATGTAAATATATTGTTGGGTGAATGATAAACAGAGGAAAAACAATAGATTAAATTGAAATTTCACCGAGTAAAACCAATCTGAATAAGCGCCAATGGCGTTAAACAAGTTATTGCTTCTTCTCAACAGCATGCACTTCATTTATAATTGAAAATGACAAAGCAATTATTATCATCATGACATAGAGCTAAAAAAGACATCTCCAATTCAATACTTGTATCGATTTAGCCAGAAGGCAGAGTGTTTAATTTTTCCCTGTATGCCAAGTACTAATCAGCTTGTGATGTAATTGCGCTTCACTTTGCTGAGGACATTTAATTGAAATACAAAGAGCACTGCGTGGAAACAGATTTCCCAGCAGCTCTGACCAAAAATATAGAGAAAAGAAGAAAATACTCCGACCCAGATATAGGGGAATGTCAGACATCTTAGCGTGACTAATAAATAAATAAAATAAAATAAAGACAAATAATAAACATAGTGCTGCAGATCAAACTGGACAATAAAATACTGTGTGTTGACGTCAATGAAGCGGCCACAGCGGCTCGCTAACAGCTAACAGCCGCAAGCACGAGCAAGAATTACACTTAGTGTCAATAAGTGCCCAATAAATGTCATCTGGCTGACAAGTCGATTCCACAACTGTAAGGGTCTATTTCCAACGCTCCCCTGGCAGGACCCACACCGGCTGTCTGCAATTCAGGGCGAAGCATGAGCAACACAAGTTACAGCCATTTTAAAAATAGACCTTCAGCCTCGGAGGCCTGGATATAGACGAAGTGAAGGCAGAGGGAGGAGGCTGATCAGCAGATGATGGCAACAGGTCAGTGCAAGACAAGGATATTTACAGAAGTATGTCTGACAGAAACTGAATCAGTCACATAGAAACATCAATTAAACTACACTAACAGTGTAAGTGTTTTCAGTCACGTATGAGGCTGAATTCTCCCTTTACCAAGCTTTCTGAAACCATGCTTATGTGTTTTTTGCCAAATTTTTGACAAGTCAAATCACTGAAAATATTGCATGCCGAGAGACAAGCAAGTTGTCGAAACAAAGGCAGGGTTTCAGGCAGAAAACCCATTGTGTCAAGGTGGTGATGGAACCAGAGGGTGAGACGACAAGTGAGAACGAGAGACGTTTGTGGCTTCCTGACGACTGACAAGATGTTGTGCAAAATATTGAAATTGACGGGGGCAGCAGAACTGGTAGCAAAGCTTATTTTTCAATGGCATGAGGCACATCACTCTTGGACACTAGAGTCAACTTTTGAAAGGTTGCGATTTTTTAATAGGCTTAGGAGCGTGAATGTATAGGGAACTGAACTGAACTTTGTTTAACATTATTGTTTACTGTGTATTCTGCTACGCCACACCCTGCACATGTTGTATGTCGCTGATAGTTTCCGCTCAATAAATTCCCTCTTTCCATCAACCAATGTATCCACCATATGGAACAGAAACACCACTGCTGAGACCCTCCGCAACACGGCTTGATTTTGCATCAGCGTACTGGATTTATTTTCCGTTGTTGGAACTTTAGATTGATTTAAACTGCTTGCTCCTCCATGAGGAGATGGATGCAGTGGTATACACTTTGGCTGCAGAGCTGCTCTACCACAGTATCATGTGTCCAAAAGTGGGTTTTCTTTGCAAACCACTAAGTCTGAAGGATACAGAGGGTAGCCACGCTGACAGCCAGATATATATATACTGTATATATATATACGTACATAAGAAGCACTTTTCCAAAACACGTCTCGTATTGCCATTCTAGGAAAGTTTTCACCACTCTAGCAACATTATTCCCAATTCTCTTGAGTTCCTGCACCCGGCGAAGCTGGTCATCTGAAAACCAACAGCAGAAGTCTGACCTGCACTTTACCAACAAGCATGTTCCAGGAATGAATAAACATGACCCACTTTCACCTTTCATCTCGTCAAATAACATGTAGCGAAGCGTGTGCGTGGGGGAACAAAAAATAAATAAATCACCACGGCCATGATGGCAAGTGCAGTAGAACAAAAAAAAAAAAAAAAAAACGCGAGCAGGTGTGATGTGAGTCAGACGTGTTTACCAACGTCTACTTCCATTTGAGCGCAAAGAAGCTCGTAGATAAACAAGCGCGCAGAAGTGGGTCACCTCTGACTGACCGGGCTAAACCTGTCCACAATCTCATTATTGGTCTTGTGCTCGGGGGACATATTTTCCTACAAAAAGCAGCTGGCACCGACCATAAGATTACATAAAGTGTAATTTGGCTGCTCAAGCTCGCTGTGGCGACTGTTTGCCTCCTCAGGTACAGTAACCTTGCCCTGGTTAATGATCGACTGGCCTCTGGTGACACCGATGACATGTCCATCTGGGCGCTAAGAGGCTATTACGTCTGACTTTCTGACATCTTACAGAACAAATCATCAATCTTCATCTGTATTTAGCATAGTATGTCTATTATGCTGCCACTCTCCATGGTACTTTACTCAACAGTATTAAAGACATTTTCGACAGTTTTAGGTAGGGATGAAGTAGGCCTACCACTTTTTATCAGTCCAAGTACAAGTACTGACATTTCAGTACTTGGTCTGATAGCAAGTACAAATACGAGTAATTCAAACCACCGTAAGAACCATTCTAAACTATG
The DNA here is from genome assembly GCF_027744825.2 of Synchiropus splendidus. Classification (NCBI taxonomy): domain Eukaryota; kingdom Metazoa; phylum Chordata; class Actinopteri; order Syngnathiformes; family Callionymidae; genus Synchiropus; species Synchiropus splendidus. Next base: position 15,427,260 of record NC_071350.1, on the reverse strand, counting down.
AATATTCTGATCATTGTTTTTATCAAGTTGCCTAAACAAACATAACACCACTGCCACCAATTTCGCTTTTAACATTTCAAGTTAAGCCTTCACACCGATTTCCTCTCTGAATGATCCTCGGAGCAGCACAGAGCTCGGTAAAAAAATATAAAAACATCTGCCAATTGAAGCGCTGCAGAGGTTCTGAACCTGCGGAATATAGCGAGGCGACACTGTAGCTCCAGTATGAATTAGGCTTCAATGATCACTCATTTTTGACTGGACCCGATCCCAACTACAAGCACAGACGGGCAGGGGACACACTGGAAAGGTCACCAGTCCAGGGAACGTCCATTAAGACCATTCAGCACACTCTTACGCCTACGAAGCCTCAGTGGGAACAAAACCAAGCTGTCCACCTTTCACATTCAGTGAGTATTAAAGTGACAGGTTGAGATATGAAGCTAGAGAACAACCAAGCCACAAGTGGCAAGGGCTCATTTTAGATCCTGGCTGAGTGGAGTCCGTACAAACATCTGTTGGGAGAAGGTCAAGATTGAACCACATGACCATATAAAGCACTGCACTAGTTCACCTAATCTCCATCTACGTGGCGTAATAATGTGGAAGACTTTGACACACACACCCCACTCACATGTCAGGCACAATTGCGGTTGAAAAAAACAGCAGGTTTCTGGTCGTTTTGCAGCATAAACCAGGTTACTAAAGAAGAACCTTGGAGGAGCTGGGTTGTGAGTTAGGTACAGAGTGCAACTTTTCATTATGACTTTTCAGCTTGCCAAAGTCCTGGGCTGGTCTGAATTCTCATGAGATCATTGGTGATGACTAGGTAGTTCAAAGTACTCACAGCAATGCAAGGTCAATTAATATGTAAGAAACAAAAATAAGCGGTTGCGATCAAGACTCCTCAGGAAGCTCACAAAGCTTTTAAAGACATCTCAAAATACCAACGTGGAAGACCAGATTGAAAAGATTGTGCGTCAGCCGGGATTCATTAAATGCTTGAATAGAAATGGAAAAAAGGTGCCCCGAGATAGACATGTGTAAAACACACACCCCATCAGGTTTCGTGACGTCCCGTAGGGTAGTTCCAGTCCAAACCTGGTTGAGAGATAGAGATAAAACCAGGACCAGAGGGCTTGGAAAGGCTGTTAGGGGTTAGTAGTTATTTTAATGCAGGTCAACAGGAGAGAGGAAAATCAAATGAATGACAAGCCCATGTCTCAAGCACACACTTCAGCCAGAACCTGAGGCCCCCTGCCATGAGTCTCTCTAGTTACTCCGACACCCCACTGACACTGAAGGTGTATTTGCAGAAAGGCAACAGGTACAGTTTCTATTTGATGGCAAAATAAGGAGCTTGAAACTTTCTGGCGGCTGCGTTTAACGAGAGAGAGCAGGTCACGGCGGACGTGAACATGCCTCTTCAACGAAACCCATTTCAGCGCTCACAACAATAACACAGAGGTAGCTCGCAGCTCAGGGCCTGTTTACAGTCGAAGACTATCATTGAACGGCAGCGAGGACAGGAAATTCCATCGGCTTGATTCATCAATCGAAACAGCAAGTCATGACACATCAGAGAATTAACAGGAAACACTCCATGCTCAAAAATCCTTTTGAGGGGTTTGGCCATCATCAAAATCACCAGAACGACACCATTTTCATCTTTGGGATTTGAGAAACAAGACAGAACAACACAATACAGTATGCATCATTCGAATCCTTCGCCGTCAGATTGCGAGCAGGACTGAGCACGTTCATGGAACCCACAAAGGACCATGGGATTGATGTTTGTGCGCAACAAATATTTTATTCATGTAAAAGCAGTTAAATACCTGCGATGAACCGAGGTCACATGTGAAGTTATAAATCATTTGAAACAGGCCAACATGCATTAAATATTCACATTTCTTTTTTCTTTGATGGAGCCATCACTTCCCTAAAGGGCCGGCAACGCTGCAGTGGCCTGGCTCTTCCTGTTTCCTGTCAGAGCTGTTGCCAAATATAACAAACCAATTCTACTACGTCTATTTGTGAAACAGTTTTCCACATTTGTTGGTAACTCATTTCACCGGTCGGAGCTCGCCACAAGTCCGTCAGAGGCGGAATTTAAATGGCGGCGTGAGCTTAAAGTGCTGGTGTATGAAACAGACAATCACACCATCTACCTGCGCACAGCCATGCATTCACTGACAGAAACTTGACGGGACGTTTCAGAACCTTTGAGGACTTTGAGGCAAAAAAATACCTATTTCCAATGGTGACAATACAAGGCATTTTTTTGCACTTCTCATGAGCTCCGATTTGGGGTCAACCATGGAGAGCAACAGAGGTGAAGAAGAGAGTGCAGGCAGGGTGAGACTGGCACGTCAGAATAGCAAAAAGACAGGAAGCAAAAATAAGATACGAGGAATGAAAAGATGAAAAATGAGCCCATCAGAGGCAAAGCTCATGTGGAGAGGTTCTGAGACCAAGTTTACGTTTATCCTAAATGAGCTATGTCAAGGTGGAGGAGGCTGACTTGACCAAACCCAAATGAAATGAAATACAAGACACGCTTATGTACCTGGTGGTCTCTTATATTCCAACTCATCTATTGGTCTAACATCGCACTTCTTTGGAGTCTCGCCGACAGAAAACTCAAGCACAATTGTGTCTCTTCTGTCCATAGTAGACTGAGAGGGTCATGAACTTCAATTATGAAGCGTAAATCTGGCGTGCAGTTCTGCTCCGTCCGCTCACTCGGTTTCATCAACATCAAAAGTCTGAGCAGCGACACTCAACAATGGCCCTTTTGAATTGATTCGATCTGTTTTACTCATGTTGTTTATCCGGTATTTTCAACAATAAATCAGGCTTGGAGGACTCAAAGGGATAAATCTATTTTCACACAAATGTACCATCTCAACTGGCAGGAAAATAATCTATTGTGTACATTTTGATGTATTGAAGTGGATACATAAGGCTGCGAGCAGGACTGTGATATTTAAATTGCACACACAAGCAGCATAATTCCACATGACTGGCTCATGGGATATGATATGATATATGCATTTTATCAGCCCTTCTTGTTGTTTACCATCTTGCACAACGCATACTTGCACTGAAATACATTTTTGATTTCCTCCCCTATCAGTCCTCTTAGGTCACTAAAGGGTCGGGTCCACCAAGTAGATGAAGCCATGACACCTAACACTCTGGCAAACACAGATGAAAATACCCTTTAATAGGAACCACACTGCAAAGACTTTCTTTCACACTTCGCATGACGCGGGCCTCCGACTAAAGCCTATTACAAAGGCTTGGGCTCTGGGTGGAAGGTCAGGGACGCACTGAACTAATAATTAAATCCTAGCAACGGGGCCAAAAGTAATTCAGCCCAGTATGTATTCTTACACAGGGAAAACAAGGTCGTGTAGAGATCGATAAGCTTCGGCCTCATGCTCTTCTATATGGGAGAGTACAACTGTCTAGATGGTGCTCAGTAGTATATATTATGTCCTTGCTTTTATATGCGAATACACTGTAAATACAGTTTTGATGGTTCTTTTTTATTTGATGTGAGCAGTATATATTATTATGTCTTTATTTTTATTTTTATTTTGCATGTTTGAGTAACATTCTATGTTACCCACTCTCTCTATTTCTTCATAACTATTTTATTTTGAGCAGCATTTTGAGTTGTGGGTGTAATGAAAAGCAGTTTCCCTCCGGATAAATAAAGTGATTCCGATTCTGACGACTGGAGGAGCAGACTTCTTTAGGTTCATTGTCACGTGAGCTAACGCGGCAGATAATATTCTCCACATGATTCAACATATTTTTCAACAAACGGACGGCAAGAAAAATACTCAAGGAGGAAGGTTGCCTGTTCACTACATGAGTGCTTTTAGGATAGAACTGTAATGTGACCCACCATCCGTCGTATTAAGATTGCAGGGTTCCAGCTAGTATTTTTCCAGAGAGTGCCCACACAAGCTGAGTAAAAACAAACAGTAATGCACCGGTGTTTTAGATATAAATTACCGGTATTAAACAGTGCAAAAACTAATCTGGAATGTAATTTCAACAGCTGCATAAAGCACCGCAGCGTTGAACCAAACTGGCTTCATTTGGCACTTCAGGTGCATCGTGACAGGACATGAGTTTAAGACAACCTCTGCCTCACTTTCAGGTTCAAGGATCCGGTTCAGGTTCCGCGCTCAGCTAGCTATGAGCTGTATCGGTTGACACTTAGTAAAATAATAACAGGTGGTTAAAAACACAAAACACTCCAGACAGGGACACCAAATTAATTTAACTGCAGGCATGTCAACATTTCTGACTAGAACCACGGTGCAGCATTAGCAAGGAAAACATTCTCTCAACGTAATGTCTCAATGTTAGTTAAAAATACATTACATTCTATTAACTGAAATAATTATATGGTAACATGGATTAACCACACAACCACACAGAGCTGCCGAGTCAAAGGGGATTGACTTGCAAAAATCTTTTCAGAATCGTACATTTCTAGGGAAGTTGAATTTCAGTTCTGCAAAAATACATCATCTCCTGTATGGGTGGATTTATTTATATTGCACAGCGACGTGACCTTCAACCCCTGTTATTGCCAGGCTTTTTATGTCCATTATCTGTCAGTGAGAGATTCCAGAGAAAAACAGCAATCCCTCGCCACATCAGGGAATAGATGCGATGGTTCTTGCAGTAAAAGAAGAATGCAGTTTAGTAAATAACGCTTTTAAATTCATTTATAAATAAATTATTTTTGCAGTGAAATGTAATTTATCGCTTGATAACTGAGTACAAATACAGCACATTGTGATGACTTGTGTTTTGGTTTGGATCCTTTTGGCCATTGCTTTGAATTTCCTCTGTCTTGTACTGGTGGGGATCTGCAGACCGTTTTGTGTGGCTTCAGTTTGGTGAGCCATAACATGACCAGACAGCAGTTCAAAACGTGCACCGACATGACAAATAAGAGCAGATCATGGTGAAGGAGGATGTGATTCAAGGGCGAAATTTCAATTACACAAGAATTATATATAATCCTGATCCCCATTTATTTTAAAATATTGTGGTTTTCCAGAAAGAGAGAATTCCATTTTGTTTTTCATGTTGGTGCCATTGTTCCTGTTGGAGCATCTGACATCAATAAACAATAAAAATAAAAATTAATTTCCTTGGTTACTTTGACTAATAATGACAAGGACATCTTCTAAAAGTACCCCCATTTTGGGGGGAAAAATCCAAAATGGGAACAACATAAAGTGATAAAGGAGCGAGTGGGTATAGTATACTGGTATTGTCATTATTTCTCATAGTTAAATGACCATTAAAACAAATAAATTCACACTGTATACAGTACCACCAGCCAAGCATGAGTGGCTCTACATGTATAGGAAGGCTTCACTAACAAGGGCTTCCTAAACATTAGCTTAAAAAAGTCTGTATTTGCGTGGTCTGCCAGCGTGCACAGCTCCTGCGTGCACTTCAGGAGGCCCATCAGGGGAGCAGAGGTGAGAAAAAAGTGACATAATGACAGTCTGAGGGATCAGACAGCGGTGAGGAACCGATCTGTATACGTGGCCTCCTTGTGTACACACTCCAGAGCACCCACGTCTGCACCTACTACACACTGAGGCGCGCAGCAGAGTTTCAGTCCAAGTGAAAACCATCTCCAGAATCGACAGGACTCACCATATTTTAGAGGGGCTTTACACGTTATTAAGCAGGGTGACGCCGAACTGTGACTTCTGTTAGACGGATCCAAAACATGGAAGGGTTAAACATGTGTTATATAAGTGGACGCTGGAGCCGACCAGAAGGGCTGAGCCAAACTGAATTCCAGTGATGTGAAGAATTCCCCTGGAACAGCTCAAGGGGCTGGTGGAGAGGCGGACTGTGCGAAACCAATGGTTCGCCTGCAGAACGCACTTCAAGACGTAGCCAGCTATGCAACTCAGAGAGGAATGTACGCTTAAAAAACTGTATTTCATCACTCTCATACGCATTCATCAACCAGTCGGCACCTATTTTGTATTTATATATTTATAAATAATTTATTATCCATTTACTTATAACTACTTATATTTCATTTATTTATTTTAACATGGCATTTGACTATATATTATGGGTAATTATTTGACTTCAATTTTTTTAATGTAGGCTGACGCTTTGTGGACATCTTTGATGTTTATGTTTTGTACTTTTAATGTCTCTAGTATGTATCAGGGTCATTGTTGTCATTGACTGCTGTAACACATTGAATTTCTAAATCTTCTAACTTTCAATCTCGCTCTTCAGACAACAAGGCAGGGCTTCAATATTATGGCCAACATTGTTTTAACCGATATTGTAATCCTGATTATTAATCGCAAATTTTCACAACGCTAAGGAAAACTCCTGTTTTTAAAATTGATTTAATAAAAAAAATGAATTACTTTGAAGGAAAAATATGAATATTGATACATAAACAAAAATGATAATGAAAATGCAGTGACTTCATAAGGGAAAAAAAGGAAGAAACACTAAAAAAAAAAAAAAACAAAAAACCATATACAGTAGTTATAAAAGGCAGCTATTAAAGTTGTTATTGACAAACACTTCAGCAACTCACGCTAAGGGACAGTGCTGCAGGCCTGGAAGAGCCAGTCATTAATCAAACATGAGTCCTGTGTGTTATTAGGTTAGGTTGTATTCACTGATAAGGTTGATAGGTTTCCTCTCTGACACATTTCCTGTGATCCTTGGATAAGTGCCCATAAAACATCTTGAAAAGTACACAGGCATCAATACACTGCACTGTTGAAAAACTGGACTCCATTCAAAGTCCAATGTTTTGTAGATATCTTTTTATGACAGTCAGAATCATACTATCACTAACACACACAAAAATAGGCTTCAAACACCACCATTTATAACACTGCATACTGAAATAATATGTGTGAATGTTGTCGTGATTGTGTGTGTGATGGCGGGCTATTTAGGGCACATGCTTCTCCTCCAAACCGTCCTTTAAACGGACCAAATTGAATGACCAACACAGACCTCGCGCCAACTAAATGACTTGCAACAAATTACACAGCCAACAAGGTACTTTGAATCCAAACACACAACTCAGACTGGTTTGTCTTGGCTGTTGTCTGGCTTGAGTCACTGTAAATGTCACAATGTGGATGATGTGGCTTGAGAGAAAATATGAACATCCATCTGAACAAGCGTCTCCTTTTACCTCACGACAGACCTTCCATAATGCGCCGGCCAATAAAATATTATGAGTCAAATGCGGGTGAATTGGAGGAATGTGTGTCCTGCTGTGACAGCTTTGCTCTTCAGCCGCTGCTTCTTGACAAGAAAAAAAAAAAAAGAAAAACAAACTGCTCCCTCCTCTCCCCCCAGGGCCCCTTGCCATGATCTTTCGGCAAAACTGACAGACAGTAATTTGTTTACTGCAAATGTCCTTTGGGCAACAGACGCACCTTCATTATTTTCATCAAGCTCCTTGTCTTTGCCGCTAAAAAGTTTTAGAAAAAATCAGAAAATAGCATATCGCAATCGAGTAGGGGATTTTGCCTGTTAAGGTAGACCCTTAAGGAGGACCAATAAGGATGTACAATGCGGAAGAAAAAAAAGTCCCGTGGAAAACCCGGGATTTGCAGGAGAAAATCAAGCCAAACTAAATGGGAAATACATACCAAGCCGTCCTTACATACTCTGGGAATCGCAAGTTACTTCTCAGCTCTCATTTCAGTAAGTCTTTACTTAGGGAGAGCACAGGTTTGACGGGTTCAAGGGACTAAAACCGCACAGAGATCCTCGACCCTGCACATGACTTAAATATAGTTTCACCACCATACAAAATTACTTACAGAATACTATTTGCTACGACATGACCAGTTATATTGCAACTGTGATTCAAAAGAATTGCATTATAAATGTCACAAACGAAAATCAAATTCTTTTCAATCAGCGCTTGAGAGGGCCTGTGGTTTTGCTGCAGGCAAACTGTGCGTTTTTGGCTATAAACCACCCATGAAAGGTGACACACCAGGTTTTATAACAGCAGAAGAATCCTGCAGTTTTCAAGCTTGTTCCAGCTGGTAATAAATCATCCTTGTTTGTCAATATCATGGTGAGACACGATCAGATGTCCCCCGGGTCGTGAACTGGATTAGCTTCAGTGTTTGATGTAGCTCAAGACAAACGCAAGCACGACACGTGAGAAAGTAGGAAATCACTCATTTCTGGGGGCCTTAAGGGGCCGCTTGAGAAGCTACACATGGACAGTCAATAAAGAAATGCTCCGTATTTTGTTTACAAATTCTCACATTTTCATTTTATATTATTATTATAATGGATGTGCAAAGGCCTTTTTTTATTTTAGCCAACACCATCCAACTACATAGTCATTGTGGTGAGCTATGTGGTGAGCTAGCAAGTCATCACACAAGAAACACGTACCTACGCAACAAATCCATAAAACACCAAAACTGGTACAAGTGCAAGTCACTTTTACGCAAGCTCGTGACACTGCCGTCACGACGGCAACTCACGGCAGCCGCCAGAAACAAGGCAACAAGCTGACAAACAGTCAACAAACCTTTGGCGTCGAACATTCAACAAATTGTTTTTTCACAATATTTAGCATTCCTGTTTACAATCGTTCAAGAACCAAGTACAGTTGGTTGTTTTGTGAAGCTAAACGCAACAAAACTAACTAGCCTCGCAGTTGCTAACCAAGAACGTATTTGACTTTCCTCGTCAACTGTTTTAACAATGCTTCAGTAATTGTTTTGTTTATGCGTCGTTGTTGCTGGAAGATATGCCGGAAACAGCCTTCAACTAAGATTTTTTTCGGCTTGTGCGACTGTACAGTTGAGCCACAGAAACACACTGTGGTCTAGTGGCAATCCGAGGTTATAGACGGTTCAAACTCGTCACTGTTCCATTACTCGCCACCAACTGTGAGCCAGGCATTTCAAAAACATTCAAGTCGTAATAGAGAAAAGGTAGACTGAAGCTCCTACCTAGGAAAGTTGACTGGGAAAGTAGGCAACGCAGCGGTGGAGGGAAAACCATCTCCGGCCCTCTTCACTGCGGTGGACTCCTCAAACCTGTTCCCCCGGATCCAGCTAACTGGAGTGGCACCTGGGTATGGAACAAAAGGCTTCTGGTCCACCATGGAAGAGGGGTTGGCTGTATAGTGATAGACAGATCCATCTGCAGCCGGGGCTGTAGACATCGGGCCCCCAGTGTGGAGGGAACCCAAGCTGCTCTGCAGACACTGAGACTGGCAGAAACTGTTCCTCGCCTCCTGCTTGATCACACCCGGGGTACAGATGCTGATGCAGGTGTTTTCTGGCTCCTCCTCCTTTATTATCACACTGGAGAGGAGTGACGGGGCCTGCTGCGGATGGAGCTGCTGGTGCTGAGGCAGATGATGGGCGATCGGGAGCTGCTGCGGCTCTGTTCTGCTGGAACAATTCACTCCATTGCCAACAAACTTTGTTTCCTTTAGTAAGCCATCAATGCCACTGCCACTATCATGTGGGAGGCTATCGAAAGGGGCCACGTCAGGATCCAGTTCAAAATCAGGCAGCGCGCTCGGCAGGTCGATGTTCTGCCATATTTCGCTTTCATTCATGAGCTGGCTGCTGCCGACGCCCAAATCACAACCGCTCCCAGTTTCTCCGAAAGCGTTCAAGTCCAAAGGAAAACAGCCCTCCTGCTTGATCGGCTGCTGGAAAAGGTCAGGCAAAGGCATGTTCCCCAGGACGGAGCCCTCCGACGTCGAAATCACAGAGGTGGGAACCTGGTTGAGGTCAGGGATGCTCTGATTGAACAAGGCCAGGTTGTCGTCCATGCTGAACAAACCCATGTCCTGCTGTTTGTCCTGCACCGACATCATTTTACCCTCCTTCATGTCCGAGTTCTTGCCCAGCTGGGGCTGGTGCAGAGGGCCAGAGCCAGGCAGGAGCATGCCCGGCTGGAGGAGCTGCCCAGCGTCGCTCCGACAAACTCCAGCTCCCAAATCCCCAAACGGCAGACCGTCACCTTGATTTCCGTTGCACTTCAGCCGGCCCTGATCCATTTTGTGATCCTGACGGAGAGGGGGATTCAGAGGATGAGACTGGGGTGGAAAATCAAAATATTCAAAAAGTGGCAATGCAGACACAAATGACAGGTAGCTGTTACCGTGAAAATATTTCAATATCACCTTTTAGCTATTTAAATGTGCTACTAAATAAAAGACATCTGCTTTGCATTCCAAAAAGTTTTGCTCAGCCTTTTTATTTTTAATTTTCTAATTTATGTGCCCGGAGCAACACAGCCCATGCCAAACTTGTCACACCCACAAAGACATGGTGCAACACCGAGATAGACAGACAATCACCGTCCAAAAACTGTGGTTCCTCCTCTGGAAATATTGGCTTTTGACGCGCGTCACTGAGCGCGTGTGCATCTCCACACACCTGTCATAACTGTTGCACATGCTGCGAGGCCTGAGGGCCATTTCACAAACTGTCTCCACTCGCCTCAACGTGGGCAAAGACCTCTCGAGCAAGGTGGTAACTGTACTAAAAGGTCTCCATCGAGTTTCTGCATGTGGCAGCAGCAGAGTTTGCGCGCTGATTCTGGAACTATCGTCGAAGGTTTCAGAATAATAAGGACTTTTTTTTATCGAGGAAGACTCTGAACTGCGATTTTTTTTTTTAACGTTTAGATTATAAGGACGGAATGTGACCTAGATGTTGAACGCCGCATTACTGCTATTAGACACGCAACATCAGTAACGTACACGGAGGCGGAATGTAGGAAATAAATGAGGCTTGAGGTGCAACCTGTTGGCTGCGACTGGAAACGACGCTGCCCTCATAAATTTTTGCGAAAGTTTGAAACAGACTCACACTGGCAACAGGACGTTGCCAAGTGTATAGAAACGAACGCGAGGAAAGTGGGTGTCCCGCGAGCGCTGCTCGACCTATTTGTCATGCTGTGACTTCCACGGCTGTAAGCGGCGGTCCTACCTGTACTGAGGCGCTATCCACCGTTTAGCTCATTTCCTGACAGTGAGAAGCGAGTAAATGGCTCTGTAAAAACAAATCCTCGGTCGTGTGGACCTGTCGAAATAGTCCGCTGGAGAATATCCTGGTCAACTTGAGTCAACAGCTGACCGAGCTGTTGAAGAAGCGACGACTCTCAGTCGGCGGAAAGAGACGTGTCCTCCGGCTTAATCCGCACGGCTGCGACAGAACTACGGTGGGACGATATCCCGCCGCTGCGCCATTAAACTCCGCGCAAAGTTATATAATCCGACCGAGGTGCCCTCGCGCACTCGTCTGCACACACAGGCACGGCAGGGCGGACTGTTAGCGCTCAGCGGTCAAGAGTGCGGAAGCGACTCTTTTCGCTTCCGGTAACGTCTTTCAAAACAAAACATGTTACAGTCAAAACCACGCGTAATATCAAGATATACAAAGGGATAACGCTATATAGGACGTAAACTCCTTTTTATATAAATGTGGATGGATATTATTGCAGCATCCTGGCTCACTTTTGATGTCAATTGACGAAGTGGCATTGGGGAATTGAGGCATCCGCTTTGTGTCGGCGTTAACATGTCTCGCTTGATGGGTAAATGAGTTTGACACTTGTCGGTGAACGCCCCTTTCCCCGTCGAACTGCTGAGGAATCTGTCAAAACGTGTTATCGTTTAGAGCAAGCCTGCACACATGCATCGCGGGGCTTCACGGCGACTCCAAAACCGGGCGCTTGACGCGACGAATTCAACTTCGTTTCTAAAAGTTCCAAAAGGGAAGTCGAGTTGTGTAATAGATAGTAACACGTTTCCGTTTTGAAGAGCAAAGATTCATGATGAACTATAGATATTCTGTCACCCCATTAAAGAAAATGTGACCAGAAATTCGTCTGAGCCAAACATATCTTAAAGCAAGGATTTGCAGATACAGGAGATAATTACCATGTAATAACAATCTCTCTGCTGGAGCCATCAGAAACTACGCATTCCCTGATGAAAAAGGCAAGAAATGTTATGCCAAACATCACCAATCCAATCTTCATTTGAATTGCGATGCATGTTTCTCTCCTCATTTCAACTTTTCCTTCTGCTACTCATGTAAACTAAACTTTAAAAAAGCTGAGCACATGACTTCTCAAGAGCAGCATCACTTGGTTACCCTAAGGAAACTAGTTCATAAGGGAACTCATTTATCCCTCCCCAGTTGCCTACAGTTCCCAAGCCATGTCACCATGTCAATGTGAGGCACGGGCCGCAGGGCAGCAAATAAAGAGGCCTTATAAAGCTTTTCTATGGGGTGTCTGAGGCGCTCCTAGGCAGGCCATTAAATCTATCTCTGGTGTACAGCAGAGCCTCGTGACCTCACAAAGGGGGCATCATAACTATATGCCATAACCTCCGCAGTTGACTCTTCTCTAAGATACGGCCCAGAAAAGGCAACCTATGAAGCATTCTTCCCTCACTCCGAGCACACAACACCAGGATGCTTCAACCCCTCTTTTTATCCCCGACCTGACCAGGACAGATCCGCCTTATCCGCCACTGCACCACAACAAATGTGTCTGTGGTAGGATGCTTATCGTCCCACGGTGCCACGGCAAAGGGAAAATGATTCTGCAGCAACCTCTAGTTCAGAGGCCTGCAGTCCTTCCTGGTTAGAGAAGGGTGGTGTGGAGTGCAGCTCACTCGGGAGGCGCAGAAGACAGGAGGTGGGGAGGGGAAGGAGGGAGCGGATGAGGGGTGCAGGTGTGGCCTTACATGCAGCTGGTTTGATTAGAAGTGGGCGAGTGATTCCTGCGCATGCAGATGTTTCATTTAAGAGGAGCATGGCAGCAGAGGGGCAGGGGCTCCCCAGGGGCACAGAAAACCACACTGTTCTCAAAACATCACAGGGAACACGGTGAGAGCTGGCCGGGTAACAACGGGTGATACTATGAGCCATGAACGCACGGGACATGTGGAGCTCCGTGTGGCTGTTTGTGGAACAGTACACTGTAAACAGCACAGCGTGGTGGTACACATGTCTGTGTTGAATATTAATAAGCCGCCACAGCAAGGAGATGATGGAACGGTCTCATCGATGTTATGAGTAACTCGGCTGGGGTTCAAAATTATTTAATGTTGTATTATATAATTATTTAATGTTATTCCTTTCCAAACGATAAGTGTATTTGGTTACATATTAATTCAAGCACAGTGAAATTATAAGACATGACAATGCATTTATATGGCTTCATTGAAGATGCTAGAATGTTCATAATCATGTATGACAACTTATAACTGTTTTCTATTTTCTAGAGTTTGAGGTTCCATAGTCTATAACTGGATTCTGTCCACAACTTTGCCATAAGTTACAATGCATAATAATGAACATGTTCTGTAAAGCCTTATAGATGCTTCATTATGTGTTAAACTGCTAAAAAAAACTATTAAAAAATGATAAGCTCGTAGAAAAGACAAAACAAAATAAGTGTGAGCAGAAAACATATGGCTGAGAAAAAAAACATGCCATGTCTGTAATAAGCTTTGATGATGCATTATGTTACAAGAATGAGTAACAACTATAAAATGTTTTCACAAGAAATTTTAAATACAGTAAAAAAGTTAAATATTGTTTCTTTTTAATTGAAGACCAAAAATATAAAAAAAAATAAAATAAAATGAGCCCTTAGGTGAAAATACAATAATTCATCAAGAATATTTCGAAAGGAAAAACAAAAAAGCAATGGATATATCTGTCATTATTTGTCAAAATATATTCTAAAACTGAAAGATACTCAAAATTGAGGACCGAGGTGGTATGAGCTGAGATTTAACAGTGTTTAATTATATTAATTTAAATAGTTGAATTTATCATAAAAAAATACCAGTAGTTTAAATGTGATGGTGACAATAAAACACACTATTTTAGATATCTTTTAATATGAATATCAAGAGGAAAACATGACAAGACAGCACTTTGAATCAGATATTGTAATATACTTTTGGTTAAATAAAAATCATCAACGAAAAATGGGGAATTAAAGAAAATGTAAACAAATGTGGGAATGCACACAAAAATAAAACGCATACAAGAAATAATAACTGTGAGTATTGCACAAATCCATCAAAAAATAAATCATCCTTATCTGAAAACATCTGTATGGCAGCAGGAACATTTATCAAGTGTTGGTCATACACAGTAAATTATTTTGGCGGTGTGGTCGGGCTTTTAGCGTCTTACATAATTCTCAGCTTTTGTATTGCCTTTTTTAAGCAGCGACACTCAGGAGATCTCCCAAAAATATCCTCCACAGACACATGTGAGCAGTCCATTTCATTATCTGTGTCAGAGGAAGCAATCTTATCAGCTTTTCTGCAAATAGAAAAAGTATCTGCAGGGCTTGCAGCGTCCTATCACGGGGAGGGAAGTGTTGTCTTTCAGTCGCCGTACTGGCCTCCAGCTGTCGATTCGCATCGCAATGCTTAAATCACGAAAAACACAACCCTACAATTTAGATTGAAATGTGCTGAACAATGAGGATTTTCGTGACCTAAACACGAGTGATGGGCTGATGAAGCTTCATGAAACAGTGCCCTTATTTTCACAGCCCACTAGATGGCACTAAAATCAGTGGTTTTCAGCAGCTACAGATGAAGCGGTTCAAAAGTTCCCAGCTTTCCACGGACTTCAATGAAACCTTGGTGATGCGAGGAGATATGATGATGTACATACCACGTAGATGGTTGGGACTTCTTGGGTCGAATTTGCGGGAAAGTTGGGGTGATCAGTCAATATGGCAGCACCTTGCAAAACTCATGGGGGTTGGCTGATCGCGACTTCCTGCAGGAGCTGAATTTTTAGGCTGAAAATGACCTTGCAAAGCTACTTTCTACGCCGACAGCCATCACAATCCATTGATGCATCTTGATCAAATTACAGCCCAATGAACAGTTTTCCGAATGCACACAGACGGTAAGTCAATATCCAGGTCATAGCTCAAGTCAAACAAACAAATGAAAGGCTTGCGCTGAGGCCGCGGGGGCGCTGACGGACTTCACAATTACATTATCATCGTCCAGGAGGGAGCCTTATTTCCGTTTCTCCGGACGTATTGGCTGCCCCCAGAGGAAGAAACCTCGGCAAGGAAGACAAAAATGTCAGGACGGGAAGTCGATGGAGGAAGGAAGGACTTCTTTTTGAAGCTAAGCACGCTGCAGCAGGGAGACAAAGAGGCCTGATAGTGTAACAGGATTGGGGAAATTCAAAGGGGCAATGCTAGGTTGATTGGTTTTCCTCCCTGGTTTTCTGTGCATGCGTCTCTTTAAACTCAATTTCCTCCCTCCTGAAGGGATTAACAAAGTCGTCCGTCTGTCTGTCAGTCAAAAGACATGTCACAAAACTAAGGAGCCACATTATCGCAGCTTCCTGGTTCAAGTTGACCTCCACATTCCCGTCTCTAAACTCAACGCTGTTCACAGCCGAACAGATCACGGTCAATTGAGGACGGCGAGAGGCCTCATTGTTGTAGCTTCCAGCGGCCAGTACTTCCTCCTGAAAGCTGTGTGCGTCGAAGGGGCAGCCATACGTCACTGCAGCAGCTGTGAGGCAGGAAGTCTGTGCAACAATTTTTCTCTCATAAGGACGGCCACTTCACTTCTATGATGATATAAGTGCAGACGTGTTCGCGTACACGACTCCAGAAGCTGGGCATTTTAACAATATGAGCAGAGTGTATTGACCTCAGCAGTCCGAGTAATTTCTCTAAATAAACATCTCTTAATCTGAGGTTAAATTTGGTCTATTAGGTCTGGAAAATATGATGAGCCAGGGGACGTTTTAAAGTCTGTTTTACATCATGAGCACAAGCTGCTCTGACCTTTGGATTCAATAGCTGACTGAGCAATCTGATCTATTAGCAGCTGACCAGGGTTTAGGACGTGAGTCACACAAGCATTTTATTATCGAGCAAAAATGGGAGCGACGAAATACTGGACTTTTACTGTCTCTACGACATTACGCATGCTCTTCTGATCGAAGACACTCTTGAATTCATTCTCAGTTCAAACCCTACAGAGCATAACTATGAGCTGTGATCGACTGAACAAGGTGCCAATCGGGAGCTAGGATACTGAATGGGTCAATAGATTTGGACAAATGGGCAGAGGTAAGAGAGGGGGCGCTATGACACTGTTTCCCAAAAAGTAGTGTTTTGACAAGCCTCAGAATGGCTTTTAGTCGTGTCGCTCACGGTCTTAATTTCAGCAACACTACTGACTGAGCCAACAAACGCCAAGAAGATAAACAAAACACTGGATGGTCCGACTGGTTTCAAAGTTGAAACCGAGGAATAAAAGTCGTGCTGGGAGGACGCTGTTTGCACTTCTAGTCAAATATGTGCACGAGAAGGTTAAACAGACTATCCATACAGCAGCGTGTTGGTCTTCTGAAGGGTCAACACCGTATCACAAACATTCATTTTATTTAGCTAGCAATTTAGCATTAGCCACTCATGTTGCAAATGAGTAGCATAATCAATCAATGAAGTGCTGTTAGAATAAATACACTCGAGCAGGTTTTCATTTTGATTGCATTTGCTAAGCGGTATTAGCAATTCATCACAGCTTAATCAATCACAGCCAGTTTGGTTTTGAAAAACCTGCTCTGAAGGTGTTATTTTCTGACATGAACTGACAGTGATTCAGTATTGGCAGCTGTAATGTTCACAGGTGAAATTGGATGCAACCGGAGAACAAAATTTCGTTGCCATGTTTTTGTACAACGACAATAAAGAAAGTCTAAGTCTAAGTCCAAGTCAACACAGATTCATTTAATGCAAATATGGATGACTCTTTTTGTCAACTGAATTTTACACGCAGCTTTAGCAATGTAGCGCTAGCGCTGAATCATAACGCTGTAGTCGCAAATAAACAATCGCAAATTTAGCGCAGATTCCAGCGGTTTAATGCGCTTCACACGGCATCAAGTCAACATGCTATTGGCCATACATTAAATGCTAAGCTAATTAGCGTTAGCATCTGTGGCCACTGTAAAAATTCAAATTCTAGATTTCGCGTTCAACAATATTTCACAAATCCATTTTCAGAGGTAATGTATTTCTGGAATGTGGGGCGGTGGGGACTTTCTTGCCATCAGTGATGATATGGTAACGCCATCGACTCAAGCCTGAAGCAGTTAGCATTTGACTTCAAGGGTCAAATAAGACATTTTAAATACAACTGAATGATTCTTTACTTTTTGGCTTAATACTGGCATGAGGTTGGCTTGGCTTGCAACAATTAAATTTTGGGTTTACGGAAAGCTAGATTTGGATTTCAGATCAAATCGCAAGACATACAAAAAGCTTTGATCATAAATCGCGCACATGCCGCTAGGAACCATCAACAGATGACTGTTGAAATGAAGAATCGCTGAATATAAGGTTATATTGACTGACGTTCACTGCAGAACTGGAGTGTTCCTGTGCCACAGAGCTAACAGCTAGCATGGCATTTCAATTCAAACACTCAAAGACACACATAAATCAATTGGAATATTTTTACCACACCATCCAACCCTACAAAGGAGGTTTTCTTTTTTTGGTCTGGTCACAAAATGACGACCCAAAACAAATGCATTCAAACACCCTCAAGAACCAACTAATGGCTAGCACCATTAGATCTTTAAGAGCGTAGTAAGAAAGATATTCTGGCTGGTACACTTAAAATCCAAAAAGGAAATTAAATACCTTTGCTTGGTTTCGGAAATCGGCAACCGGTCTGCCGTTGACAGAAGAATGAACCTCCATGCTGTGGGAGGCCTTAAAATCACCGCAGTTCGTGTTCCTAAAAACTGTAACAAAGTTCACAACATTTTTTTTTTTTTTTTGCTTTAAAGTAGTACACATCGTACCTGAGTGGAAGATGATGTACTTTTAGAAGCTCTCAAATTAAATGCTTTGTAATAAAGTGTACTCTGGGAACAATTTGTCCTTTCACATATTATTATATGAATTAATATTATGAAAAGATTGTGCTTGGTTATCAGGAACAAGGCGCCACAGGAAGTGATTTGATGAATCATCTAGTCTTGGGGTGGAAACAGATTCACTTCACCATGTTGAAGAGTCCAAGTAGAGCCATATCTGAGCTCCCATTACATCGGTCCATTTCTTTCCTCCGCCCAAAAATCCCTCTTTTTTTTGTTGTGCAATTTGTTCTGCGGTGGAACAGAAACGATTGGATCAGCTCACCACGCAAGTGCAGGATTCTTTCTGCTGTCACATCCTGGTTGGAAGCGTTTCATTTTTGGGTTCAAGAATTGTTCACGTCCCCAGATCTGCAGTTTGTACCGGTGTGGACACTGAAGTTAAGGCGTGTTTTTCCATCAGGAATTTAAGAATGAAGGAAAAAAGGGCATGACTCTCAACCCAACTGAGGAAATTATTTCTTTCCCACCCTGGAACAAATTGCCTTGCATGAACTCAAAACAACTCCTAACTAGAGGTGAAGTGACTTCAAGACATTCGTTGTACAGACTGCTGAGGACTTGAGTTGAGTTCACCCCGGGACATACTAGACCATGGGTTCGTCACCTTTTTGACCTCAGGGCCCATCTTTCCCAGAACAAATGGGGAGCTAACCATACTGAATCTACTTACACGTAAACAAAGCAAAACCTTGAGAAATGTCATGAAACCATGCGATCATCTGTAAGATTTATTTGTCATCGAAAATTGTAACCCGCAGCAGAACCAGGTGCAAGTCACATTTATCAAATTTACCAGAGAAAAAAGAAAAGTAATACACTTATTGCAAACTGTGACGAAATGTCATGAATAAAATTCAGAATGAAATTGATATAATAAAGCAATGTCAAAATATCATAAAATAAAATAATAGATTCTATTTTCAAAATAAACTCGGCATAACATTTTCAAATTAATGTTAAAAACTGCTTCCACCAATGCTTTCATGAACAGTTTCTACTCTTGTGGAGGTAGCATGGCTTTCTTTATAATTTTTTTCTTCACACTTGTAACTATCACAGATTTGCAGCTGTCAAGTAAATATAATGGCACACTTCTGTCACCATATGTGGCAAATGCATTAAAGCTGAGCGTCTCGCGGCCCTCTCACAGCCCAAACATGTAAAATAAAAAACTTTGAATGGCCCAGTAGGAGCCGTTTGAGGCCCAACCATGGGCCCCGGCCCTGTGGTTGAGACTCACTGTGCTAGACTATGCTACGTAGTGTGTTTCATGGGGTGGAAACTATATATATCCGAGGCATCTTTTGCAAGGCAGTCTGTAACACAAATAATCCACCTTCTGGTGGTCTGCTCCAGGGTGGAGACACAAGGGGGAATCAGTTCACCTCGAGCCTCTTATCGACTCACTCTTCAAGTCTTGTTCTTCACAGCGAATAATTGGTCGTAAAGCCGACAGTAGCTAATCGCCTGCTCCGCAACAAACACGATGATTTGTTGCGACTCACAGGTTCACTGAGAGAAGACGTGTCCTGTGACTACAATGTCCTGCTCATCTCGCGTCCTCCGTCCCCTTCCTCCTGCGCCGGCCGCGACGCTGAGAAGCCGCCCAAAAGCAAGGGTGTGATTACGCAGCTAATTCGCAGCGCTAATAAGAGGCTTGTTTACCTAGCAGGAGCAATTAAATGTGTCAATTAGTGTCAATTAGAGCAGCAGCCTTTAAACGCGCCATTAAGATGCAGGAAGAGAGAATGTTCCCATGCCTACTCCAGGTTGGACACGGCTATAATGAGCGCTGGCTTGCACAGGAATAAAAGCTTTTCCGTTGCAGTCGGGGTCAGAATGTTTAGTGAGTTTCAGGAGGTTGTGTACCTTAGACAATATCCACAGGGTTTGCAAACACAGGATCAAATATGTATGTCGTGCTAACTCGCATGATGACATTATTAGCCTGTTTGTGGACTATGGGAGGAAACCGGAGTGCTCAGAGGAAAGCCACATGAGAGGAAAATATACAAACCCCACTGAGAAGTTCCAGTGACCTAATGTGGCCTTGAATACAAAGAAGTGCAACATGTTTGTTTTATATTTGTTGTTCTCTATATTCTGGGAAACAAAACAAAAAAAAGTCATAAAAATGCTCAGGTTTCAGTTGAACAAGGCTGTGTGAAAATACAAATTTGAGGTGTATCAACACGCTTGGAATGAAATTATTTCTCACAGTTTTTACCAATAATTCAGCTCATTGATTTCAAAACTTTTGCTTTTCGCAAAACAGCACCTGTGTTCGGGCAGAGTAGCATGATGGGGGCGAAACCTGATCGGGAAATGCCAAAAACACAATAACAAAGTTGTTGGCAACAAGTTTAAAACTTATCGGCTGCAACACCGATATTGAATTTGTCAGTGCAGCAGAACCAATGTCCGAGACCAAGACAGGAAGACAACAGTCCAAGCCCAACTCTGTGAAACGATCAAGACTCAGAAAAGGAAGTTCAACGGCGGAACACAGACTCTCGGTGAAGCTCCCCGGAGTGAGGAATTGGTCAGTGACCAATCAGGACACAATGAGCCTTTTGTTGTCGCCGTCCTAAAAATTCCCGCAACACAACAAGAGATGTGAAGCTTGGTCCTCTGATGGCGGGATAACCATTGATGTGATGGAGACAGGAAAATAGGTGGTGACCACAGACAGACCCCAACACACGTGCACCTTTTTTCAGTGTGATCTTGGAAAACAGTTTCTTATTTAGTAACATGTTCATCATTGTCTTTCATCCTTTCAATTTCTCTGCCAATGCTTCCCCCAGTTCATTCTTCCTTCCAACCACAGAAGCATCCGATTTTGCTCTCATCGTTCTTCATTATTCTCTTTAATCCTTCCTTGTTTGTTTTCATCTTCCTCTGATCCTCTCCTCTCCTCTCTCTTCTAGGTTCCTGTGGCTGTTGATCCTGAAGTCTGTTTTTGTTTGTGACAATATGTTTGTGTTTCTTGACGTGAATTGTCAGGTCAGGCTAATAAAGTTTGAACGTTCAGCCTTCCTTTCTCTTGGATGAGTCACATTTAATTTCCTAAGCTCCACACTATCAATCTTCCATTCAGTCATTCCTCTCCTCATGACCTCAAATCTTTTATTTTTCTTTTCCCCTGTGATGTTTGTCCATTTTTTTGTGGCGTCTTTTCTTCCTTCCTTCCATTCACTTCTGCTCCTCTTGTACTTTCTAAGCGGGAGCCTTGTGTCTCTTGGACAGTCTCATTGCTGGAGTTGGATCACAGAGTTCTGGTTTGGGCGTCAGTGGAGTCGGCAGAGCAACCAGAGAAACAATTAGCGTAATGAAGAGCAGCATCGAATCACACTCAGTTCACTCTGAATATTCATGCGTCGCCGGCGCCAGCATCGACGCCGCCGCCTTGTCGCAGAATACCAATCGTCACATTTCCACCTTGACAAGACAACAGCAGTGCAGTCAACCTCTCGAGAAAACAGCTTTTATTTTGACCTGAGGGGATGATGACCATTTTCAGAGGCAGTGTGATGTCAACAGGTAGTTAGAAACGGGGTCACACAGGTCTGCAGTTGTTCATTTTCTGCCTTAAGTGGAGACGTTTACGTATCTTGGGGGTCTTGTTCTCGAGTGAGTGACCCCCCTAGCCAGAGCTGGTGGATGTTGCCCTGGAGAGGGGCATTTGGCACAACCTTTTGAAGCGGCTGACACCGTGACCCGTCAACGGTTAAGCGGATGAGTTATACTTATTTTAAATTGTTCTGCCTAAATAAAAATCCATGGAGCAAAAAGAATTGTGAGCAATAATTACAATTTTAAAAATGACGCCTGAAAATATATTAGGTCGATTTGGGGTTGGATTGTTTATAATAAACAATAACAAAAACGTTTTATAGAATAAATGAGCCATAAGCAATGGGTTAAGATTATTATATATATTTTTCTTTTTACACATTTTCCCTTCTTTCCCTCTGTGAGTAATGTAGCTGCAGCCATACGTGCTGCTCAGCAGTCAGCAGAGATAATCTGTAACTACATAATGGTCGGGGGGATTACAGCGTCCAGCTGCTGCTGCAGAAGAGGCTGTCTGCCATTAAGAGGATCTCAACGTTGACTCACTATAAAGTCCAGGCTGATGATTACAGGGAGATTACCGGAGTCAACTTCCACAGATTAAATTATGAATGAAAGGATCGGCTGACTCATACATCAGACAGGGAGATGATATGACTGTTAATCCAGGAAAGCTACAGCTCCTTCCAGACTGGTTTGGATTGTGAGTCCAGATTACAAGACTAATTCTGTTTAAGCGCTGGGAAGACGATGAAGGTAACGAATCCTGACAAACACCGCCCTCTTGTGACAGGCAGGAGAAACTGACTTAACTGTGCAGCGTACGTACAAAGATATTACATAGACTTCTTATTTATTTAAATTAATTTATTTTTTGGTCATTTATTTCGCGAAGTATAAACCTTTTTCTTATACATTTATTTAAATGATATCTGTTTATATTTGTCAGATCAACACTGTTCGTGTCACTGAAAATACTCAGAGCACGACTTTCATTTGAAGCTACATTAAAAGCAAACTATTTAGAGGTGAATAAATTCACTCTGAAGCGTTCTTCGAATACCTCAAAAAGGATTTGAACACTACACATAAAGATATATATATATATATATATATATATATATATATATAGTCTTTGTTGTCGACTGGTCAACATGAGGAGGGAGACAAGCCTTGATGACCACTTTAATGTGCAAGTAAACACTCAAACCACGGCGTGGATCACAAAAATAAACAAGATGTAAATCCAGAGACACCTGCTAGAACATGAGCTGAAGGTTGTCTTTATTAAAGGCATCAGATATAATAAAATAGAGCAGACGGAGTTGATGTTGATTTTTACAAAAATGACTCGCCGTTTCTCATTCCAAAGAAAACCCCGCCACTTCCGTCCTCTGAGCTTCCTGTTGTTTTCTGTAAAGAGTTGTGACGGGTATTGCTGAGGAATGGCGCCGTGTTTTTCCACTCCTTCTTTCCTTTCAGATGGGACCGAACCTGAGCAGATTCTTGCGGTTGGTTACTAACAGCGATGATGAATCCGAAGACAGATTGAAAAATCAGGATGAGGGAGGGGGGCGTGTGTTCCGGTGGGTTTGTGTGCTGCAAATGTTCCACTCAAAAGACAGAGATGAGGGCAAAGACCCCGTATAGCAGAGCGCAGGGATACGCCACCAGCAGCTGCTGTCCGTCCATGGCCAGAGCCGAGATGAAAATCTTTGACGCCGACAAACTGCACCAGCCGATGATTGCCGCCGTTAGTATAATTCCCATCATGCCCCTGTGCAGGAGGACGCGGGGGAGGAGGAGGAGGAGGTGGTGGAGAGGGAGGAGGAAGGGGTTCAAAATCATCAGGAACATGTTTGAAGTGACGTGAAAAGGTTTTACGAAGCTACTTTGAGCTCCTGAATGAGGAGAATCCGATGCATTTCAGGTTCTTGTACCTAAAGGTGCTATTTAAGCCTCAAATTCAGCCATGAAATATCTTGATAATCACAGCTACACCTTTTCTTAATGATGTCTCTCACACACACACACATGCACGCACGCACGGAATCTTTGAATGACGTTAGTCAGGTGACTCTTCATAATCTCAACATCACATGCACTTTTTCCAAATAAAAAAAAACTAGGGGGTCTTTTCTGAGGCAGCGGTGACCATGAACCATGATTTTGCACTCATGACATGAAGAGTGATGACATCATGTCTTGCTGACAGCTGAAAGTATATTATGGAGCATATGTTTTGCTTGTCAGATCAAACCATCAGCACACAGTCTATACATCCTAGTTGAGCACAGCTGATACGGCAGCTGGAAAACAAGTTGCTCATTTTTCTGATCAGTGGAAACAGTAACAGAGTAGCAGTTTGAGAACATTTTGAAAAAAGAGGATCTGTGTACTCACTGTAAAGAGAAGAGGACGCCAAAGCTGGACAGAAGAATCATGGGAAGGAGACAGTACCCCAACACGCTGGCCACACACCCGAAAGAAACGCCCGTCATGCTCATGAGGTTGAGCAGACAGTACATGCCGAGGCAGCCGATGGCGCTGATGCCGTAGACGTAGCCAAACTGAATCTTCCCTGACTGTGATTTTAAAAAAAACATTTTTTTACTGCTCAGACTTGTGAACCATGCGTTGGCGGGTTCAGATTTACCAAGAGGAGTGTGGCGCCGAAGGCTAAGCAGAAAACCATGGGGCCGGCCAGGTCTGTCTCGTTCATGATGCTGCCGTCTGCCACCTTCAGGGGATGCAGCACCGTCAGAGTCTTCTGCCAGATGTGGTCGAAGTTGATCCCCAATTCTAGATGCGAAGGAGTTGGTGAGACACAAACGCAGTCTTTCATAAATTCTTCAGCTCATTGTAACCTCCCATGACACGCGAAGCTTTTGATGCCACAAACCTTTATTTACTGAGCAGCGCAGACTCCATAGTCTTATCGAAAGCAAACAGGATTAATGCTCATGCATTTGTTGGACTGAAGACTCGAGATGTATCACCAGAGTGCAGTGCATGAATAAGCCACAGAACTCACCTTCCAGCAGCGGCGGCTCGTCATCAAAACTACTGCTATACATAGACTGTGAGGCGGACGGGGTGTAGGTCTGTGTGGGCTGGAAGATCTGTCCCGTGTAGGGCTGCTGCGGCTGCATCATTCCTGGGGAAGCGTAGCTCATCGGCTGGGAGTAGTCATACTGGCCGTATTGCCTTGAGGGGGAAGGAACAATCACACTGATTATAGCAAGACTCGGAGCAGATGTAGGAGGATTAATTAGGACAGTTCATCGCTCAATTGTTACAGACATCAAGCTCTAAACCAGGACAACACAGAACACAGCATCATGCACGGTTGATGATAAAATGATCATCTATTTCCCCAATCTGTGAGTTAATATTCCCAACATCTATCACATTCAAGTACATAAAAAAGAGCGGTAGGTTAAGATGTTGCACGGCAGTTATTCCTTCGTCACGTTTTTTTTCTTTGGCGAATGAATTCTGTGAATTTCCACGCTTCTCTCCAAAACTGAGCAGGTGTCGGCCAGTAAGATTATCAGACACGATGTAACATTTGAGATCTGTATATTAATGTCAGCATGAGAGGGAGATGAGATGGGGACTCTTTGTTCAATATTTAATATAATTCCAATACATGACCCTGATGTCTTAATATTATCACAGCTTTCCAATAAAAGATGACTCTGGACATCATGTCAGAAGCAGGCTGTTATCTAGCAGTCATGAAAATTAGACGCCCCACTTTTGAGCCGTTAATAAGGCCGATTTTCACCCTCGCCATTTCCACGGTAACTTTGCTGAATGTGATCGAAAGTCCAAGCTGACCTCTCACTTTCCAAATTTCCACATGACAAAACTCATTTATTCACTTACTTGTTATAAGGGTTGTCGTTGTTGCCGTACCCATATGCCGCTTGGTTCTGGTCATCTACACTGTAGCTGGACTGATAGAAGTCTGTGTTGAAGTTGTCAAACCCCGACATCTCGCACTCTGTGAATTAAAACCACAGAGGAAACGCATTATCGAGGATCTTATAAATTAGAAGGGCCAAGAAATGTCTCTTTTACTGTCTTAAATAAAAGACAGATAAATGTGATTTCAAAGTTTATTTTGATAAGCCAGTCTATGACGGGCAGCCAATACTCAGGTATCTGTCACAGCAGTGATGATAGAAAAAACCTTACTTATCAATTCCAAAACAAATTATTCCATATGACTTAATGCATCAAACATTTTTAAAGAATGTCTTTAGGGCAAGTAATTTGCACACTAACGGTGACCCAAGGGCCAGGAGCAAACTTATTGCACCGAAAATAAAAAGTAAATACAAAAGCATATCGTCATTTTAACATTCATTTTGTGGAGACAATTTTGAAAACTTCAAAATTGAAGCCGATCACATATTTTGAGAAGATTAAATTTAACATTAACGTTCTGTAAAACGTTAGTCCAGAGACACGTAAGAGTTGTGCATATTTCATCTGTTGTTGCTCATAACATGCTCTCACTCAAGTCTTTTGCAGTTCAGCACAAGATACAGACTATCAAACAGTGACTACGCGACAACATGCAAACCTACATGACCTACATTCTAAAACAAAAAACTCGATGCAATACATGGCATGAAATTGCATTCCGAAATCACTGATGCCTCTTGTCGTGTCATTTTCTTTTTCATTTTAACGAACTGTTGAAATTAAACATCGCAGTTAAACTTTATTATTGAAGATAACTTCTGCAAGTTTTGTTTCGTCACCATTGTTATAAATAGTCTTTCGTAAACATTGACGCTATTTTGGACGCTATACACTTTTATCAAACGGGGAAAAACAATACGAAACGACTCAAACAGAAATGCAATAACTTGCCAGTTTACATATAGTTAGTTATTCACAGCATTTAGAACAGTACGTGTTAAAACGTACAGTGAAAGTTGCTAATCTCTGGGAGGCTAACGCAGATGCTAATGCTAACTAGATACGCTATGAAGATGGGGCAACAGCGACTTTGCCAAATGTGAGTCCAGCTCATTTCTGATCAAACAATAGAAATTACATCGATTTTGAATCTTCTTATCGCTCACCTCTGGCGTCTGACAGTCGTGAACTGGCTCCTGCCAACTCGGCTCTGGTTGCTACGTGTCAGGAGAGGAGAGCTAGCGTTTCCGAGTCAACGGGAAGCTGAGAGGGACAAACATATGCGACGAAAGGTGAACAGCGACTACTACTGGCAGGTGGTTGTAACAACAACAACAATAACAACAAAACAAGAAAATATTTTATCCTTTATTTGCCCCACAGTGGCGAAATACTACTACTACTAATAATAAAAATGAACATCATTATTATCACTACATGATTGTGAGATGTGTACATGTACTCTAATACTGTTTACACCGCAAAACATAGCTAGAACCTCAGGAAAAAAAACAGGAAATAACTACTAAAGATCTAGGGAGAACTGATATTCAAGATAAAAGCTTCTATTACTCAACTCTAATAAATGAAGTAAATGATTTGTCGCTATCCGAATCTCCACGGAGTCGAGAGAGGCAGATGAAAGACGAGTGTGTAATCGTCGCACACGCAGACAAAGGGCAGGATGATATGAAAGGACAATCACTGAGCCTCGGGCAAGAACAAAGGTAGTCGTTTCCATTAGCCAGTGGAGGAAGAGATCAATCATGGCGGCTCGTGCTGGAGAACACACTGCAGGGCTCCCAAAAACGACACAGAGCTGGCCTCTTTGATGATGACAGATAATGTAAAATAATACGTCGCCGACCTCTGTGGAGGGCGAACTTCAGAGGCACAGAGGGAAGGATGAGAGGAGCTGGAGACCCACAGCGACAGACAAGGTAAATTGACAGAAACAAAGTCCGTCGAATCAGCCTGGTTATTGTATCATTTGTTGGATGGCGACCTCTCAAAGGTGCATCTTTAGAGGCGTCTTCTGTTTGATAACTCAATGACTAGAGAATGTAGTGGCTGCTCATTCAGTCTTGCTGCTACTCAGATGTGACAGTGACCTGTTCCACCCTGGCTGCACTCTCTTCTTCACCTCCATTACTCTGGATGACCCCGAGCAGTTTTCCTCCCTCATCTTCCTCCATGTAGGTAATAAGCAGCAATACTGCCTCACTTCCTGGAGTTTTGGCATCGGCTCTTATGTGTAAAATCATCTGGACTTCAAAGTGAAAGAATTTTAGCTTCAAAAAAGTGAGAAATGACACAAAATGGTGGGGTGGAAATGACAGCCTTCCTCTGCCAAAACATGTACTGGCACACCTGATGTGGGGAATCAGTCAATGAATTTGAGGCAGGAAACTTGGCGACCATTTGCCACCTCTTCTGTTATTTCCCCCTGTTATAAAAAAACAAAAATAATATGAATATGAATAACACGAATGACCGTCATGAAAAAAAAATCGGGATTATAATTATATTATATTATTTATAATCGCGGCGTTTCTGGACCGACACGCTCATATTTCCGCTTAATGATGAGAAAAATCAATTAGAATTTCTCTAGTGAGTCGAATCTTGAGAAGCAGCGAGTCGCCTCCTCTTCTTCTCCAACACCTTTCATCTTCGTGCGGACTTTGAACCGTCTCTATACGCGTCTTCCTTCTTAATCCACTTAATGAAAGATAATTGAAAAGTGCCACGGACGGTAATTGAATTTAGGGCAACGTTTTCTGTCATGACTGACTTCTTTTATGAAGTCTGGCCTGTAATCCTGCTGTCACACTGAGCGCCAACGTGTGGATTACACTAATGAATTTACTTTAGTGAGGTTTTTTTTTTTCCCCCCAGAAAATGATAAAGCAACAAAATCCCTAATTCAGCACAAAATATAAATGGTATTTTCCCTGAATAATCATGCAAATGCAGCGACGAGCCTGTTCTCATTTCCCCGCAACACAGACAAGATTGCATTTCTTTCAATTAATCGAATTAAATGTTCCTCCAAACCCTCAGCTCCGCATGGATTAAATGAGCTGGCATCTGGTGCTCGACACTCACGTACTCTCCGGCTTGATTTCTCCGTCTGTGATGGAGCTAAATGCTTAATACAATCAGCAGCTGCACAGTTTTGCAGCAGATTTCCTCACCCTGAAAAACAAAAAAAAGCACCTGACAGCATCAGAAGAGCGCTGGGGGAAGTGTGAGCAGAGGAGGAGGTGAAGGGTCGAGGTCTAGGAAGAGTGAGGGATGATGGGGAGCGGAGGCAGGAGGCGTGTTCAGGATGCAGCAGATTGGTTTCCACTTCATTATGCTGAGTCAGGAGTGGAGAATTTCTGGAGATGATTGTGAGGAAATGATCACGTCCATGAACCGAGTGGTCACGCTATCAGGCCTTGTTCGAATGATGAATAAGTTGCTCTTCCAAAATGGAACGTCTCCCTCACATTGGAAGGTCGATGCGCTCCAGATGTCCGCGCCAGAATCGGAGAGCCACTGGAACCACGAGACATTACTTAAAATCCATGTAAAAAAAATCATTTTGCAAACAAGAAAAGGCTATTTTATTATGCGTTCAGTCACCCAGAAGACTGGGCGCCTCCACATGAACTCTCTCCATGGTGGTTCAATGGAATTGCACCAGGTGGGATTGAGAGAGCAGTTGGCCGAGCTCCGGTAGTGGGAGTCGTGGAATGAGGGAGGAAGAGTGGGAGTCGGCAGAGTCTGTGCTGATTTGATCGAAGTCTATCTGACTCAAGAAAAATGTGATCTGCACGACCACCAACCTCTGGATTATTTTAAGTGTTGTTGACCTCTCTGTTTTACCTGTTATGTTTTCTTCAAGGCTGTTGTGTATTTACTGACCTGACTTTCTGGGTGCAGCCGGGGTGAACTCTAACTGACTCTTCAGTTTGATGACATCATCACAGCTAAGTCGACCCTTCACTTAGCACAGGATCAGGATGAGGATCAGCTCCTCTAAAGGCGTGGGATGTTGCAGAGGAATTCCTGCCGAATGGAATGGTCTTTTGTGGTAGAAAAGAGAGCTGAGCTAAAAGACACTGACTCGTGGTTCCAAGCTTGGAGCGTTACATTTTCTGCTGTATTTCTCACTCTTGAATACGGATCGACATTTCTCCGGAGCAAAACCAGCCATGGAACCTTAAAGACTCCCACTATGGAAAGACCAGAGTCTGACTCATTGATCACAGTGGAATTCCATGTCTTGGGAGAGTCGATGTGCCCAACCATGTGGACGTGATGTTGCTAAGCACCGGCTCCTGCTCCATAGGAGGCCAGGAGGGAACAACGTGGGAGGAATGGACCGGTGTGCTGCCATGGTTGTCTCTCCTGAGGTCTGCTGATGCAGGGAAGTCCCCGCGCCTCTGCATTTCCTTCCACGACGGCCAAAGCTTTAGACAAGAAGAGAGAGCTTGCCATGTCCTCCATCAACATTCTGCTGGGAACATCTTCGATTGACAGACCTTTAAGAGGCCATGACAGGTCATCTAGAAACAGACAGTTGCGAAGGTTGAGAGAGTTGGTCATGTGACCGACAGACTCCACAGTGAGTCGTTCTATTTATAACCTACTATTGTAACATGTTTTTCAGTTGTGGAGCCATTCTTTGGAGAAACAAGCCGCTAATTCATACCTGCAACTAGTGATGGGCTGATGAGGCTTCATGAAACAGCAGCCTCATTTTCAGAGCCCACTAGGTGGAACTCTAGAATCCTTGCTTTTGAACAGCTATTTTATTTTTGAAACCTCACATTTTTGTTGTGACATTTTTGGTCCGACAGTGCCACCTATTGCAATCAAATACACTGTTTCATGAAGCCTCATCAGCCCGTCAGTACCTGCCACCTTCACAAGTCTGCACTGAGTGTTGCCATCTTGGTGACTTTGTCTCTGCGAAAAGCGACAATTTTTGCGGCTTGTTTGCATTTTGATATAAAGGATGTTTCACTGCTGTTTATTAATGACGATTCCTGAGTTTATTGTCTATTTTTATAGCTCAGTCAGTGTTTTAATGCCGTCCGTAGTGGCTTCATTTGCTTTTGTCTAGTGATGGGCTGATGAGGCTTCATGAAACAGAGGCCACTATGTTGCACTCTCTGGTCAGCATTTGCTTTTTGTTGCGATGCATTTTATTTGGTTAGTGTTTCGGTACCAGAAAATGTCAGCTCCATATGTGACTATAAACATTACCGTGGGGTGGGCTGAGGTGAGCTGAGTCGAGCTGTCTCAGAGAATTGGGCTGCAACTATCAGCCCGTGAAGGACGTGAGGAACACTAACTGGTCCTGTGAACTTGCCGCTCCGTGTTCTCGACCAGCCCTTCATGCCCACAGACAGGCTGACACCAGCACGCTCTCTGCTCACAAGCAACTTGACAGCTCTGCTTCCTTGTTTTGGACCACCGGAGCACCTCTGCCTCCTTGATGACTCCAAGACTCGCTGTTTATCTGACACAAGGAGTCGCTTGTGTTTGGCCGGCCGGGTCTGCTCCAGCTGCCAGAGCCTTCCGTGTTAAGTGGGCTTCCGGTTGAAGGCCAGGGTCTCTGGGGACCGGACCCAGTTTAGTCTGGCTCACTGTGAGGGATGAGGAGATTTTGGGAAAGCAGGAGGCATCATTTGGGTTACATTCATTTCTATTTTCTCACACTTGACCGAACAGCTAACAACCGTGGAGAGCAAAGACAATTCAGAGGAAGTTTATATTCACCACATTGAAGCACTCTGTCTCTTTATTCATTAACAGAGGAGAAGTTTTATGGATTTCTCCACATCGCAATTGTGATACTTGATCAGCCATGTTCCCGAAAAGCTGGCAGGAATTTACCAGCAGATGACGACTGTACCATAAAAGGGAAGTCCTGCCTGCTCCTGGGAGAACTCTAATGAAAGTTTGGAAGGAATTTGACACTAGATGTGACAGACACCTCCATCAAATCCATTCAGTAATGTTTCCTTTCTGATCTTCATCCTTTGACTGGTTTTGTCAGACCATCATAGCTGACTGGGTCAGCAGCATGGATCACCTGGTGGTACCTGCAGTTGATGTTTAAATTGAAGGTGAAGAGCCGCTCCACTGATCCAGGACCTGCTTTGGTGAGTGTCTTTCCAATGAATCCTAAAGACTCAACTAGTGCAGTAGCTGTGATGAATCCAGTTCATGTCTGATTCCGGGATCAGACACCGGTCTGATCTACTTCCTACCTCTGTCTCTGTCTCCAGTGATGATTCCCAAACTGCCCTCAATTCTGACGTGATCAGCTTCCTTTGTGAGAGTGCGCACAAAGTTGTCATGATTTGTACTGTCTTTCAGTAGAACAAGTCCTTTTGTAAAGTCCCGGCTCCTCCAGGGAGGTGGATGAATAATAAATGGGCTCGTGGTTGAGTTGGTGTTTGATCTCCAAATTTGAAAAGCTTTGTAAGGCCAAATTAATAAAACTTGAAAATCATAGCGGCCCTTGTCTTGAGCTGTGTGCGTGACAGCTTAAATGCCTTGAAGCCAAAAACTTCTTGTGGGACGGAGAGTCGGATTTCTTCAGCCCAAACGGGTCAAACTCGGTGCAAATCGTCCATCATCTGATCTGGAAATAGCAGGGAGCGGCGTGGTGGCTGCATGTATTTATGATGAAGCGACTGGCCTACTTCTGCGTGAGCGCTCAGGTCCGGGCCGAGCGCACCTCCTGCACCCGACTGTTCCCCTCTTACTGTCACTTCTCCCTGATAAGTGTCTGAGAACTCCTACGTGTCATGTTTAGGTACAACATGACAGAATATTATGGGAGAGCCAGTGATCTTTGAGGACAATATCCAACATTTTTACTTCACACTGTTGATATTTTCAACTGGCAGACATATAGAAGAGTAGTTTTAAAACTGTGTAATACAACAATTACCTGATTCTGCTTAGACATAACCAAGGGCAAAGAGGCAAGGAAACATTAATAAAAAAAAAGTATATTAGAAAAACTGATTTTGAAAAACCTAATGCTGAATGTCTTTACTGCTATAAATAACAATAATAACCATAATAATAACAGGGACTAATAAAGGACTTCTAATCTAATCCAATACTAATACTACTAATAATAATAATAAAATCTCAATAAATATTATTTAGATTCTTTTTCCATCTCAAGGCTTTTGAAATTCATATTTGGAATATGAACTATGCAAAGCTGAAACAACAATAGTACAGCAACTACATTTGTATTCTTGTAATCATTCTATGAAATCAAAATAAATTATGGTGGCAATAGTATTTTAGAAAATACAACTGAATATTTTACACAGGATTTATTTGTTTTAGATTCAGTAACTTTCTTATATTAAAGGAAAAAAAAACATAACTCAGAATCCTGACAAACAAGCAACTAATAAATAAGGGTTTCCCGAATTATTTTGAAAATTATATACATTGAAAAAAATGATGAAAAAATGGAAAAATATCTCATTAAAATAAATATTTTCATTCTACTGCAACTCTATAAAGATGCCAATAAAAACGTCAAAAACCGTTCTTCATATGAGGTAAAAACAAGTAAATATATTTCACGAGGTAAGTTGAAAATATGAAATGGAGGTTTATGTGTAGCAATTATGTTAA
Source organism: Synchiropus splendidus (assembly GCF_027744825.2). Classification (NCBI taxonomy): domain Eukaryota; kingdom Metazoa; phylum Chordata; class Actinopteri; order Syngnathiformes; family Callionymidae; genus Synchiropus; species Synchiropus splendidus. Next base: position 15,394,066 of record NC_071350.1, on the reverse strand, counting down.
GTCGTTATATTTACCATAGAGTTGACGTTTAACTTTGAGTGTAGAGATGACGGTCCACACCAGTCTCAACTTCGCGTCCAAAACTAGAATCAGAAACTCGCGATGTATTTGTATAACATCTATCAACTGACAGAGGGGGGCGCCGTTGCTCATCTCACCCGGTTCGTCGCCCTTTTACTTTAAACTTGTAACTGAAAGACGCACATTTAAATATAAAACACATGTCAGTTGTGTATCGCCTCTGACACGTTGATGACTTTTGTTTGTGGAACAAATAGAAGTAGATGAGAGGAAATACGGAAGATGTGTGTGTGTGTGCGCGTGTGTGAGAGTGCGCGCGTGTGTGTGCGTGTGCCACCACAGAGGGGGCGGTACAAGAGGAAGGGCGAGAGAGGAGAAGTAAAGAGGGAAGAGAGTGTTTCAGCACCGCGGACAGCTCCGGGTGAACCACCAGCAGCAGCAGCAGCAGCAGCGCTGCCTCCGCTCAACATCCTGCGCGCTTGGATTTGGGAAACCGGTTTACTGGAGGAGTGAAGACGGATATTTCCTTTGGTAGCGGCCGGGACTACGAGAGACGTTTGCACGCGCAACCTCGGCCAAGTTTCAGGTGAATAGCAGACGCTCCGCTGCAGAAACCTCTGCCTCTGCTCCCAGGATCCTTCCAAAGTCCTTCTGCGGAGTTCAAAACTTGATTCTCGTTGGATCGTACCAAAGCGAGCGCTCGGTTCTCGTCCCGCGCAGGTGATGGAAGTCCCACCGGCGCTGACGCAAGCGCTCCAGATTTTTACGCGCTGATCTTTCCCTCCTGTTTCCTATCGAATCGAGCAGACCTCGCCTCAGCTCAGATGCCGGAGGCGATGGATCGATGACCTCTGTGCGATGAACTTGCAGAATCAGCGGGGACAACTCTGATTATTTCCAGGTAGACGCGGTGCGCGGTTCCTCACGATGGCGCTGAGCGCGAACTGTCGGACCAACAAAGAGCAGGTCCAGAACAGCTTCCCAGATGTGGTGGAGCTGAACGTCGGCGGGCAGGTTTACTACACGCGTCACGCAACTTTAGTGGGCTCCCCGAGCTCGCTGCTCGGCAAGTTGTTCTCCAAAAAGGACGCCTCCAACGATCTGGCCCGGGACCCTAAAGGTCGCTACTTCATCGACAGGGACGGCTTCCTCTTCCGGTACGTGTTGGACTACCTGCGGGACAGGCAGGTCGTCCTCCCGGACCACTTTCCGGAGAGGGGTCGGCTCAGGAAGGAGGCGGAGTACTTCCAGCTGCCCGACCTGGTGAAGCTCCTGAGCCCGGAGGAGCTCAAGCAGAGCCCGGACGACTACTTCCACAGCGACTATGAGGACGCGTCCCAAGGCAGCGACCACCGGCAGTGCCCCCCGCCCTCGCTGGTGCCGGCGGACCGGAAGAGCGGCTACATCACGGTGGGATACCGCGGGTCGTGCACGATGGGCCGCGAGAGTCAGAGCGACGCCAAGTTCCGGCGCGTGCCTCGGATACTCATCTGCGGACGCGTGGCCTTGGCCAAAGAAGTTTTTGGGGAGACCCTCAACGAGAGCCGGGACCCGAACAGGACCCCGGATCGCTACACCTCCCGTTTTTATCTGAAATTCAAGCACCTGGAGAGATCGTTCGACATGCTGTCCGAGTGCGGCTTCCAGATGGTCGCCTGCAACTCCTCGGTCACGGCCTCGTTTGTCAACCAGCACACGGACGACAAGGTCTGGTCCAGCTACACCGAATACGTCTTCTACCGTAAGTAACGCTTTGGGCCGGCCCCACCCATCAAGCAAACTAAGAAGCTTGCCGTGATCTGTCATGGTGAAATCTTCTGTAATTACACTTTTCTCCAGTCATCCTGAGCCGTACAGGTCCACAGATCCAGGAGATGTTCGTAATTGCAGCTCAGCTGAAGACAGTGTGTTTGGCTGCGACGTGGTTTGTGTCGCTATCAGAAGTCTGCTAGTGAAATGTGTCGTGAGTTGAGTTGGTGTGTTGGCGCTGGGGGCGTGCCCACTCAGCAGCTCCATGTCGAAGTGGAGGATATTATCTGACACCCCTTGTTGTTTTACCCAAGACTGAAATCCAGACTGTTTCAAGGTCCATTTATGGTCCAGTTGGACCTTATAAGTCAGGTCTCTGGTGACGCTTGTGTAGCAGCTTCCTGTACAGTTGGATGCGTGGTTGTTTTGGAGTTGCTGTGTGACACCTGGATACAAGCAGGATTTTGACACAGGGCATCTCAATGTCTGTATATATTCATGAGATACCATGAGATTTTGCCCAAAAACATTTGTATGAGTTTGAATGAGTTTGAATTTAATAATTCGAGTATTTTCAAAATGAGTTTTTTTACACATATAGTTTCACATTCCAATTATTCAAACAAATTTAATGTTTTTAAAATCTTTTCTAAGCTTCATAGCTGACCTTAAACTAATGGCCAACATGTGCTCAAACATAGAAGACTTTCAGTTATCATTCTGCTTCTTCTTCTTTTTCTTTCGGCTTCTCCCTTCAGTGGTGGCCACAGCGGACCACCTTCCTCCATCTCACCCTGTCCTCTGCTTCCTCTTCTCTCAAACCTACAAACCTCATGTCCTCCTTCACCACCTCCATCAATCTCCTCTTTGGCCTTCATCTCCACCTTCTGCCTGGCAGTTCCAACCTCAACATCTTCCTACCAATGTACTGGCTCTCTCTCCTCTGTACATGTCCAAACCATCTCCATCTAGCCTCTCTGACTTTGCCTCCTAAACACCTGAGCACATGTGCTGTTCCTCTGATCCTATCCATCCTGCTCACTCCCAGAGAGAAGCTCAGCATCTTCATCTCTGCTACCTCCAGCTCGGCCTCCAGTCTTTTCCTCAGTGCCACTGTTTCCAAACCATACAACATTGCTGGCCTCACCACTGTTTTACCTTTCATTCTTACGACACCCTTTTGTCACACATCACACCTGACACTTTACACCAATGATTCCACCCTGCCTGCACCTGCTTCTTCACCTCTTTCTCACACTCTCCATTGCCCTGGGGAGTTGAGCCTCAGTACTTCAAATCCTCCACCTTCATTATCTCTGCGTCCTGTAACAGTTATCATTCAATAAAAAAGCCATATAAATATGAAAAGATATTTAAAATATTGCTGATGAAGCAAATGTTCTTGCTCAGTAATTTGCATGAAAACACTTGTTGGATTTAAACACGTATGTGTATTAAAAGTTAAAAAAGGAAAATATGACAAAAAATGAAAAATAAAAAAAGGGCAGCAAAAACGAAAAATAAAAAAGAGAAGTGATATAAACTTGAATGTAAAAGCTGAAGCTTAACCCTCCCCAAAATAGAAATAAGTGATAAATAAATAATACAAAAATGTAAAAGATATAATTATATACAAACAAGCACATAACTCAAACAAAAAAAAAATCATGATTAAAAAACAAAACAAAAAACAAATGAAGACAAAAAAAGACACAAGATCCCGATAAATATGAAGAAAACATCCATCTCCTGCGTCAATGAAAGGAAAATGCATAAAACACAGAAGACAGTAAACAGAACTTCCTCATGAAACTTTGTCAGTCGCATCAAAGTTTTATCTTCCGCAATGATGTGGCACTAATCATCCTCCGTACGGCTGCGCTCACCTGTTCTAACCTCCTGCTGCTCAGGTAGTTGAATCAGAACCAGGAGACGTAACTGGGTCAAATCCCACAAGTTCTTTTTCTTCCTGAAATCAAACCCAAACATCTCCGTCGCTGTACTTCCTCCTCGCGGCCTCCCCACTTACAGCAGGTTGCAACACTCGGCTTCTCCTCCAAAAACGCTTTCACTGCACGTGAATAACTCGCCGCCGTCTTTAGAGCCGCGATTTGTCAATCTCCCGCTTCTCCTTATCAGGCAGCAATTTTCTCCTCCACCTCCTCCCTCCTTTCATCCATCTTATCCTTTCTATTTCCGTCCTGCCTCCTCCCAAATCTCTGCTGCCGAGAAGAGACATCATCGAAACTTTGTTGATGTTTTTGTTATCCTGGATTCAAAGTAGTCGGCCGCAACATTATGACCACCTGTCAACACAGATTGTTCAGGACTCAGTTTCTGAGATTGTTTCTCTGACTACATAGCTGCTCTCACTTCTGTCCTATGTAGCTCTTGCTTTCCACCCTGCCTGCACTCTCTTCTTCACCCTTCATATCTGGGTGATTTACCCTACCCACGAGCTTCACTCTTCTTCCTGCCTCCTTCTTTTACTCCTTCTTTTATCTCCTCCTTTCTCCAGCTTCCCCTTACTCACACTACAAACTACTTTATCGTCTGCAAACATCATCATCTCACAGATCCTCAAGGCGAGCCTCTTCTCTCCGTCCATCATCATCCTCATTTTCCAGCAACAAACGCGCTCGTCCTCATCTTCATTTCGCCGTGACAACTGCCAAACAAACCCACCATTGTCTTCTCTCCTTCACACTCCATGTTCCAGCGCTCACACACTTTGCCAAGTACATGCTGAAATTTATGAAACACTTGCAAACAACACTAGACCGTTATTTGGGTCATAACTGCCGTTACCATGGCAACTCACACTCCAACAACTTGTGGAAAATCTATTTCTCACCGAACCCACAATCCCAAAAGAAAATGACTTTGCTGCATGATTGTGACGGAACAATGAGGAATTATAGTCTGAAAGGGAAGTTGCCGACGGCGGCCACGGAGGTTCTCGGGGCGACAACATTTGACACACCTGTTATTATAGATAACAGAGCTTCTCTTTTCTTTAATGTTTTTCTTTGGCATGTTAGTTGAATGTAGGGTTTAAGAGTATAACGTGACCTTGTTTGTTTCAGGATTGGCACTGATGGTTTGCTCTGATATTTCAACTCTCTGTGCACAAGCCGCTCATATACAAGATCAACACACTCTCCATAACAATCATCTGACATTACTGACCAAAAAAAAGGCTACTTTTCTGATGAAATGTGTTGTTTTAGGGTGAGTGAAGGGGGTTTTACTGATTCTAAGTCATTGTTTATGGGTAAAACATCCAACATCGCGGTACATTTTTACATATTTGGAAGTATAAAATATGATAGAAATGTATCTCAATAGTGACAACTGATGAGGCTTCATGAAACACTGCCCTCATTTTCAGTGGCCACTAGGTGCCACTCTCTGCTCTAAAATCATTGTTTTGGAACAGCTACTTCAATAAAACCTCACGGCATTTCTAAACAGACAGCTCCACCTACTGAACTCTGAAAATAAGTGAAGCTTCATGAAGCCTCATCAGCTTGTCACTATATCTCAGCAAAACACAAGGAGAGTTCGGTGCTGCAGGCAAGTGTCTTGCAGCGGTGTGGTCAGCAGACTCTGTTAGTCTTTGTGCTTTTTCCTGGTCCTTAAAATTATTATTTTCTATGGAACTTTACTTACTGTTAAAGGACTCCAAGAGCAAGCAAAAGTCCTTCGACGGCCTTCGAAATGCTTCAGGGGAACTCCTTGGTTGCTTTGGCTGCTTGACCTTCTTGCCTGGTTGCAGGGGTCAGACTCCTTTTTTCTGTTTTTTTTTTAAATACTTCAAAGCCTTTTGACCTTAAATTTAATCTCTTCAATAAAGTTATCTATTAAAATCACCATTTACGAATCGATGTTAAGACTAGGGAGCCCCCTAGTGGCCGTGGCAATGATGAGGATTTGCAATGCACCTCGTGGTGCAGGCTGCCTCCTGAGCAAGTGACAAATATAACTTTTATTGTCTGCAGTTATCTTTTATCATCCAGTTTCGATGTAGCCCATTAATGGTGACGTCGCCCCCCCCATCCCTCCCACACGTCCCGCCTCCTGTCACCTTCCTCTCCTCCATCTCCATGATTGTTTATTTACCTTCACCCTTCCACATCCATCTTTCCGCGCGTTGCGTTGGAGCTCATGCGTCTCCTCTGGCTGCCATTGCCTCGGCAGTCTCTGCATCATCGAGTTGCCTATCGACGCCATCTGCCCTTTTTCATCAGGCTGTCAAGCACCCGTGCTCCATCACGACCTGCCGAGTCTGATACGGAGGCATCAAGGCTTCAGGTTCTAGTCTCTGTCAAAGCATCCAGCGATTGAAAACACGCCAACATGAGGAGGTCCATGTTCCACTCAGAAATGAACCTTTTATTAACTGATCAGTTTTGTCTTCCTCCTAAAAATCTGGTATATTGTCTTGATGTTTTTGATTCTTTTTTTTTACATGGTTTCATTATAGTATTTACTTTTTTTTTTTTTAATTATAGTTAATTCTTTGCTAAACAGTGTATTCCATTGAACCTTTTTTTAGGCTTCCGTCCATTTTTATTTTCATTTATTCATGTACCAAACATGATGGGTCTTTTAGTAATAACTAACTTACACAACTTTTATAACAATTTTTCTGTTTCAATAAAACAATCTTTATTATTCTGCACCTTTTTATTCTTATTGTTAAAGATTAAAGAGTAAAAAAAAAGTAAGAATTGGCGAGATGGAAATGAACTAAAGTTCATGGAAAATTTTCAATAGTTTGCTTAAAATGTTCTTGTTTATTTAAGTTATTGAAGCACAGTTATTGAGCTAAATATGACAACATTGCAATATTTACATGAATTTAATCAAATTAATTTTATAATTTAATTATCATTTTATGTTCATATAGTTAAATATTTATTTTCATTCCAATAGTATTTTTTCATTACTTTTTTTTTCCTGAATAGACTAGTTTCAAAGAATATTTAGTGGATATTTTTGGAAACACTTTACACTTGTTTGTGTCACCTGATAAAAATAAGATAATGAAAGTACCCTTTAATGTGGAACAGCAGGAAAGCAGAAGTGGAAAGTGAAATCGAGCCTGGTTGAGTATCAATTTTTCGGCTGCCTGGATGTTGATGTGTATTTCGCCTGTAGTTTTGGATCCCTACTCTGCAGCAGTGTTGTGAACCAGGCTGACCTTCCGTCAGCCTCTGTCAGCGCGAGCTCCAGGGCGACGCGTTTGACGCGAGACACACTGGAGAGCTCACATCTGCCCGTGTTAAAAGTTGCCCCGTCACGTCGGGCCGACTCGCCACTGGCTGCGATTGTGATAATAATGGTTCGATGAATCCAGCGAGACGCTGCTGACGGAGGATTTATTCGCTCCAATCCAGCACTAACGGTTGTTTTGGACGGCCGTAAATAAACGGCTGCTTCAGACTGTGACCCTGAGGCTGGTGCGGCAAACGTGTTCTGGCAGGTGAGAAGCGAAGGGGTTAAAGAGATGCTCTTTGTGACCTGCATTTGCAAAGCCGCTGGCGGAACACATCAGAGCCGGGACACGCTCTCCACCGTGGGTGCACGCGCCCCGTCTCCCGGCCCAGCGGCTGACAGCGGTGGCAGCGCCGCTCCCACGCTGCATTGCTGCAGGAAGTGATTAGCCGGAGAGCAGACAGGCCGTGACAGCTCCGAGGAGAGTCTTGATAGGGACAGCTGCTACCCGGCCCTCCGCTCCACCGGGGAGGACGGCACCTGAATTCTGGATTATTCAGCTTATAGCCGACGGAAGAGAGCAGCAGTCAACGCTCCTTTTCAGCCTCAGCACTTCTATTTTTAAAAATGTAGCTCATAAATCAAACCATTTTTGCATGAAAGTACTTATGTAAATGGTCACTTGAGTTGACAGCGCAGGTGAGAAGGACGTATATTAAGCTGATTTCTAGGTTCTTTGTCGACTCAGTATTCTTCTCTCAACTCAAGCACATGATTATTCATCTCAAGAGAGATTTTAAAAGCGAAAAATTCTGTATTCCGTCTACTGAAATTGATCATATTAAACAGAAAAGGGTCACGATTAAAATAAAATAAGCAGTTAGCCGCATAAATACCAAAATATTCTGGAATAAAATTCACATTTTTCTGTCTCTGTTCTCTATTAGAGTCTGGGGTGCACTAGCATGGAAATCCAATATGGCCGCTGCCAGACTTGTTTCTTACTTCTCTGCTGACGGAGCAACAGGTCTTAAATATCTCATATCATTAAACGTTTTCACAGTCAATATTTCGCAACAGCAGAGCATAAAAATGCACCGCAGTGTGTAGTTGTGTTGTGATGAATTAGTCATAAGAGGACAACATGGAGGACGGCTGAGAGGCGAGAAGGTCATGTGGAAAAATATGGGCCCTTCTCACTTCGCCTCCCCTCCCCTTGACCTTCTCCTCCGGAGGCTTAGTGCATCTACGTAGTGTAGATTCCTCTAATCCTCTGGCTCTGGAGAATACAGCAGGATCTCCAGGAGAGAGGCAGGCGGGGTGGTGCGGCGGGAGGGTGGGGGGGGGCTCCCTAAGCCCTCACTAGTGACTCGCTCCTCCGCCAGCTCTCCTCCCGCGGGACTCTCCTCCTGTTGTGGTGGAATGAAGTTCTCTGCGCTGGTCGTAACGGCGGAGGGTGAAGTTCATGGAAAGCCGCCTGACGCGAAGGTCCAGATTGGCGGGAAACGCGATGTGAGGGATTCAAGTGGCTAATTGCGTTTTCTAATTATAAAAACAGATGTTTCCTCTGTGGGAGTGTTGGTCATGGTTCACGTCGTCTCGCCAATTATCTAACTTCCCTCCACAGCAGCGGAGTTTTGCACCGAGACGCGATGGTGAATGGGATGTTGAATGGCAGACTTGCTTTCAGAAATAGCCGGGTCACGACCAGACGTGTGTCTCAGCAGCTAACAGGCGCTTGGTCTGGCTCCAGCTGGAGGCAGCACTGGGCCAATCCTGTGCTGCGCTGAAATGTGCCGCCTGACGCTCGTGCTCCTCCGCCACTAACCATGCAGATGATTGATACAAGTACATGTTTCATCAGTTGAGCTTCTTCTACTTTTGGTTGCTAAAAATAAAGCAAATAAATAACAAAAAACCTCTTGAACCTCAATAGTACTTGAAAGCAACAAAAAATAAATTGCTGTGAAAAAAAAAAACGTATATAACAGAAGAAAAAAACAAAACAAAATGAGTGGAAAAAAATATAAAATAAATAAATAGAAAACAAAGAAAGAAAACAAATATGTAAATGAATAAATAAATACTGAGAAAAAAGAAAAAAGAAGAGAGAAGAAAAAAATGCCCATGCGAACTAATGGACACAATAACACATGACATGAAGTCTTAAAATCTCAATAGTGTAAAATAAATGAAGAATAAATTGCAATAAAAAATTGAAACGAAAAGAGGGAGAAAAGACATAGAAGAAATAAAAGAAAGAAAAAAATAGACAAATATCAAACACATTTTGAAAAGAAAAAAAAATCAATAGTATAAATAGTAAAATAACAACAGTGGTATTTAAAAACAGTAAATAAAAAGCTTTTATAAAATAAATAGCTTTTTTTCAGTAGCATAAAAATGTAAATAATAATAATAAAATAAAACAGAGTGTCTATCATTACCTCACAAATAAGAATATTCCTGAAGAAGCGACACCACCCGACAGCTGGCCGGGGTCAAAGGTCACACTTTTCAGAAGCAAGTGAATCGATGCGTGTGGGTTATTGATGGCAGGCGCTTTGGTGGTCAGTGACGCAGACTGTGATCATCACCAGCGATGATGCATGGTTCCGATCAGCGTCGGCCATGCTGGAGCCATAATCAACTTTCCCGTGACCTTGATCGTAACGCTCATTATTCATCATCAGCGTGATGGATACGGTTTCATGAAGCCAGTGAGGGAGTTTCGTCCGACGCTTCCCAGTTTAGCGCTCACGAGTCGAAGGGTGGCGAGAAGTTCCTGAGCCATACAGCAGCTGAAGCGTGATTTTTTCCCCCTGTTTCCGCTGCTAGTAAAAGCTGCAGTGAAGACAGAAGTAAGCAAGTGTGAGGAAGGCACGTCTGGCTCTCCACTCCACCTGCCACTTCTCACGCTCCGACTGAACATCTGGCTGCCAGTCACACCATTCATTCTCCAAACTTCATGACGAAACTTCTCACTTTGGTCGTGTTTCGGATTGTTTCCAATTCCTCCGAGTCTCATTAAAACGTCCATTGTCACTCCGGCGGCGGCGGCGTGATGGAGTGTTTGGTCACGCTGCAGTAGTTCCCTCCTGCTTCCTGTGTCACCGCCGTTTCATTTGCAAGTGGTAATAAAGTCTTTACGTCCATTAAGAAACCTCCGGGCTCTAATGTAGCAACTCCAGTGGAGAAATGCCCAAAGCACCAGTGGTTACCTGAGAGAGAAAAGAGCGCTTCTTATGATCTCAGTTATCTGTGAGGTTGAGCAGTTGGAGGCCAGACGCAGCCGGTGATAACATTAAATGAAGATTGCGGATAATAATGTAAGAGGCAGTTGCGTAACTGCTGTATGAACAGACCTGAGAAAGTGCTGTGATGTTTGCTGATACAAAAGAATGACGGCTATAAACTCAGACACCATTGCTGAATTGACCTGAGCTAAAGGTGCGTCCCACTTGTCCTCATCATTGAGAAGTCATTTGTATTCACAGCACCATTTGTTTTGGCTTTGCGACTTAAGACACCCATCCATTGTCTTCCTCGTATCGAGGGTTACGACTGCCGTACAGAGGAGCAGACTTCCTGCATGGTGACTGGGTCCACCCCAGGATCTCCTCCCAAAATGCCACTTCACTTGACTTCTCTCGACATGAGAGAGATACTTCAAATCTGTCCTGGATGACTGCGCTTCTATCTTCATGAAAGAATCCAGAAGAATTAAAGAATAAAATGACACAAGAAAACTAAACAAACTTGACAGTAAGAATAAGAATGAAAGAAAAACAGACAACAAACCAAACGTCGCAAACTAATGGACAAAGCGATGCTTAACAAAACAATATAATATTCATACATGATACATGAAACTGAAATTCCATTATTAAGAGAACAAAATCTAAAATCCAAAGAAAAATATTTCTCACCCTAAGAGATAACAAGATATAAATATCAAAATTATAAATAGATGTGATGTGACAGTAAAATTGGAGAATAAATTGCTGAAAAAAAAACATAAAACACATGATAAATAAGTTAAAATACTAAAATAAAACTGACCTGTTAAGGCTGAGGAACCAGTGTTGGACTAGGAGGAGCTGATCCAAGTGTAAAGCGAAAAGGAAATTGCATCAAAATAGCATTATGAATGACATTATTAAACAAAAAAGGGTAATCGTTTTTAAATCCAGTCATAAAAATGAAAAAAAAGAGTAAACAAACAATATGCTTAACAGCATAGCATCACATCCACATCGAGAGGAACCAGCTGAGGTGGCTCGGGCATCTGCTCCGGATGCCCCCTGGACGCCTCCCTGGGGAGGTGTTCCGGGCATGTCCTACCAGGAGGAGACCCCGGGGAAGACCCAGGACTCGCTGGAGAGATGGTGTCTCCAGTCTGGCCTGGGAACACCTCGGGATCCCCCGGGAAGAGCTGAAGGAGGTGAAGGTGAAGGCTAACAGCAGAACATTCAAAGCATTAGTGGCCACTCTTGTGTAGATTAAACCTTTCTTTAAGCTACATTGAGAACAAGTGCAAAATGTGTGATTAATTCACCATTAATCTCAAGTTAACTCAGCTTCAGTGCGATTAATGTAGATTAAAAAATAATCTATAACACTAAACAAAACTAAAGAAAACTGCCGTGGTGACAGCTTTATTATATATTCTGTGACATGGAACGACTGTCTTAGAGAAAAAATAAAAATAGTCCCAGTGAAATGGTTCGTGTTTCAGGGACGTGTGCGACTGAGATCAAGGGAGGCGAAGAAGCGAGTGCACGTATAGACGACAAAGAGACGTGGAGTAGTTAGAAAGTTAGAAAAGCCAGGTGGTTTGGAGAGGAGAGACAGAGGTGGAAGAAGAGAAGAACAACTAGTGAAGGCCATGGTGTGTGACGGTAGGGACCAAACTAGGATCAAGGCTGAGGTGGAGGACTTGCTGCCGAAAGAAAAAAGATCTGAAGGGTGTAAAGTCATTTTGACTTAGTGTAACAGGAGACAGCGTGTGCCAGCAAACACAGCAGAGATCATCAAACCTTCCGTTCACTTCTGGGAGGTAAATTTATATGAACAGCTCGCTGATGAAAAATGACTCTCATTAGAGGAAAGATTATGGATCAGACTTCACACCGACACCAGCTCGCCGATGTTTGCAGTCTATCTAATTGCTGCTTTGAATCATTTCGGCCCGTTTATGTAAAGTGGGCGGACGAGAGATTTAATTCGCACAACCTGTATTTCTCTGATGGATGTCCTCAATTTCTCCAGAAGAGTTATACGCCGGGAAACGCTGGGTGGGTGTGTAAATCTGCTCACGCAGTCTGAAATGACTGAATCCTTCCCTCCAGTGTGAGCGCAAACATTCTCGGAATTGTTATTGAATGTTAGCAGAAGCATTGGTTTCTGTTCGACCCGGTTTGACTTGCTGCACCCGGGACTTGAGCTGTCAAGAAATGAATAAACAGAGTTTGAGCGACGCGACACTGAGCCGATAAGCTGACGTAAAGATGCAAGGTCAGAAAGATAAGCTCGTTTTTTTCTTAGTGTGCGACAATTATCAAGTTTAACACGATGAAAAACAGAAATAGACAAAGAGAAAATATACTTCCATAAGCTACTGAGCTAGCTGTCAACATGGTTCTGCCCGAGAAACTTGGAATCAGGAGCCAACTATATTATTTCTCTCTTTTGTTTTGCTCTTCAACATTCTGAGGCTTTTTAGGCTGAACACTTTACCTGCAGCACCAGAGTTAGAGTTAGGGTTAGCCCACGCTAAGCTGAGAGACAAGCCAGGTAAAACTGTGTGGCGCTGCATTGGAACCTGTGCCAGTTGACCCTTAAAGACAACCAAGAAATATCAACCTTTGTATCCTCGACCTTGTTTTCGACACCTTCTAAAGGTGCCAGAATTACTTGCTGGTCATGTAAAAAAGTTAAAATAAAAGAGGTGAACCCAATTCTAACTGGTCCCACACTTCTGAGTGGGTCCCCATAAGCCTCACTCCCATACAAGCGTGCTCAGGATTTATTTTCTCTAGAAAACGACGCCCTCACCAAGACAACCAAGATGTAGGGACCTGGGTTCACCTTGGCCATTGCACGGTCCCTCATTCTGGAACACCATACCTAGTCGGTTATCCAACCTTGTCATTCAAGAGAAGACAAGTGAGTGCTAGATGCGCAAATTTATGGCCTTGTCTTCATGCGAGGGATCAAGAGGGTCTCCCTGTGGTACCATTCCCCTTATAAACAAACCCCTAGTCTGTGCCTGAGCCAGCACTTTTCCTGGGTAAGGAACCTCAAGGCTCCAATTGAGTCAATACATCCTTGTCAGCGAGCAAACAATGATAACTTGGCATGGAACTGCGGCCTTCTAACCCCACCTGGGGCGTCTACTGGTTTGGTTTGGGAGCAAGATCCCGAAGGTGGGAAGATCTCAAATGGACTCAGATGTGTGGCACTCTGAGTCTACCATAGGTGAGACCCACTTTCCACCCAGGAGTGATTCTTTAACCCACAGCAGGTCGCCCTCTGGTGCGTACCAGCGCCTCATATATGTTCCAGCCAAGATAAGGTATTACTTTCCTGCGCAGTGAATCAAAGTGAGAAGAAGCAGATTTGTGACTCACACTGAACTCTATTATCAAGGCAAAGATGCAATTTGCTTATAAATGACATTAGCTTAAAAAGTAATTCACTGCTGAGCTCGTAGCAATCACACTTAATTTTTGTTTGTGTTGTATTTACCACATGCAGATGACGATGCGTTTCCTTTATCCAAATGGAAATGACACATTCCACTTCACCACAGGAGGACAGGGAGGAAAAACATATTGTAATTGGTGCTTATGACAAAGTTAGGGGGAGACATGCTAGCGTGCCGTGTTGCAGCGAAACACTGAATTACTGGAGTATAATTTCTGTGTTTGTGGTAGAAACAGACGCTTAGGCATAGTGATGATGATTTATGGAAAACAGAGCAAGCGCTGTTATCGTGTCCCTCCTGCGCTGCTGTTTCACGCTTTAATGAATTATTGAGTGCGTCTTGCAGAGAAGTGTGTTGTCGCCTCACTGTTTGTGTCTTTCCTGAGCCCCTTAATACGCACAACCTGGATGCCAGCGTCCTGAGCGCACGCCTATGTATCAACAACAGGTCGATGATTTTGGATCTCCGTGGGGGACCGGAGGAGACGCTTCAGTGGGTGGGGGGATGCTATAGGAGCATTGGGACACGCTCAAAGATTACCCTGGCAAAAGCTAGCGACGGATTAGCGAGTGTTGTGTGTCTTTCTGTTGCAACAAAAAAGCAACTCCGCTGAATGAACTGTACAAAAACCTGATTAGCATAGCCACATTTCTCTGGGAGCTAGCACGTTGTGTGAAGGGTGGGTCGATATCAGGGTCCTACAATCTAAAAAGAATGTCTCAAAATGTAGAAATAGGATCCTAGAAGCGCAGGGTAAAATTGCTACTTATTTCTGAAGGGCAAGTTGTGCGTCTTGATGAGGAGTTGAGATGAGTGAGTTGGTTCATCCTTTAGTGTTGAGCTAAAGATGTTAAGTACTGATGCTCACTAAGTAGATTTGACACAGCTGTGTTTCCTGATGCCGTCGCTGGCGTGTCACCAGGCTGTCTCACATGTCTTCATCTGAACATGTGAGAGTGGTTGGTTGAGGGGACACTTCCTCACTCCCATGCTGCAAGATATTGACATAAGCACATGATCCGCCTTCCATGGCATATCCTGATGCCATGTGCAGTGCGTCGCATAAACATGGGGGTTGAGGTCAGACATGGGATGGGTGGCGCTTTTTTTTTTCGTTCCCCGATGGAGCCTATGCGTGACTTCTGCGTCAGCTATATACGCAAGCGTCCACTTGACGACAGTTAACATGAGACGCTGCAAGAGTGCGCATTCGTTGGCTTGTCTTCGGAAAACGTTTTATTGGCTCACAGGATATTCTTAATTCTCAGTGAAATACCAGGTACTATTCCTTCCTCCACGATTGAGGGTAGTTTAGACAGTGAATCTCCGAGTGGAGCAGAATTCCCTATTTAGGACAGGGACTCCCGTGACAAGGCACAGCACATGGGTCTTTTATTTGACATTCCTCTGGATGGCGACTGAGTCTTTTGAGTAGCTTTACCTTCCTTGAATTGCTACGAGAACGTGATGTACGGGTTAAGGCAACCCTTTTGAACAGGCGCCATGTGTCCAGATGGATTGTGCCCATGGTAAAGTCCAAGGAGTGTCATGCGGGACCCCATCCTCAGTCAACTTAAACAGAACTGTCATGTTTTCTCTAGGAGTCTGACCCAAGTGTTTAATCGTTACCTGTGTACAGAAGGCTCAGAACAATGAGAGTAGGTTTGACAGAGTTTAATACAGACTTACGATAAATAATAGAATTAAGAATCGAAGGAGTGGACACCAGAAGTGCAGCGAGGAAGACAAACACGACAAACTCACAAGGCCCAAACAACAAACTATCAAGGAAAAAACAAAAGGTGAGTTACACAAAACACTCACACACAATCGTAGATAGCAGTAAGATTAACAGAAAACGAAGCGAGGAGAACAACAGAGTGGGAGATGGTAAAAAGAACAAGCTTGCACCAACAAGAAACAATCAAACATAATGGAAGCCATGAAAGGTAGAGTTTTATCATTGGAACGCGGAGTAACCATCTGGCAACACGAACTGGCACCGAGGTGTAGATATACAGCTAGGCTCATTAGCTGAACAGGAATCAGCCGCGTTGCGAAGGAAGCTGGAGGGAGACAAACAGGAAACAGAAACACAACAAACGGAGAAAACGCCAAAATAAAAGAACAAAAACGAACACAACAAGAACAGGTCAGTCGAGGTCTGCCTCTAGTGTTGAGAAACATATGAAGGGGAATGGCGTGACAAGGGAAGAGGCACAGGAGGCCGATTTGCTGAGGCACCTTCTGATGAGGAATGGTGAAAGGGGAGGTTTCCTCATTCAATAATGATGCAGCAAAACATCGAGATATTCTAGATTCAATTGAACATCCTCACTCAGGCGAAGAAATGTCTCTAGTTCCATACTGCTAGTCACTAGGGGTCCAAACCAAGTAGCAAGGGATGAATGCCGTATAAGTCTGAGAGCCAGAATTAGTCCCAGTCCATGGGTAAAACTAGTCCCACCTGCAAAGCTTGTTCTTGAGTATCAGCGTTCGACCTTCAACCAAACCTGATAAGAAAACATTTACCACACAGCTTGTTAGTTTTTTGGCAAAGAAAAAAAAGAGTTCTGTTCCAAACCAAGATCAGCACATGCAAATAGACGCAAACACACAAGCATCAAATAGTGTTTGCGTAAGAGTTTTCCTGCGAACTAGAGTCATTTATTGGGCTTATCCGTTAATACCTTGTGTTCTCTGAGGACTGTGTTTTGTTTGATTTGTGAGTCCCAGTGTGCTTTAGCGATCGGTAGCATTGTGTTTGCACAGCAACACTTGCAGCATCCCAACGACGGGACGCTCTTCCCCTCATGGGCCCACGGGGTGATTGTTAGGGGAGTAACTACCATGGAGCACGCAAACAATGATGATCACCCATCCGAGATAAGACTTCTTAGCGCAGACAATTATCCGTCTGGTTTTAATATTTAGCATAAATGAGTTGACGAGAGTGAGCTGAGGACAATATCAGTGTTTGTGTCAAGATCCTTGATTCCGTTTGAGGTCACATGCAGCGTGAGCGCTTCCTCTCACGTTTATAGTCGGAGAATGAAAGAGAGGAGTTCAAGCAATTCGCCACAAACACACAAAGGTTTTTGGCTCACTGGCAACGTGTAAATACACTGGATCGGACTCCACACGTGGGTTGGAAAAATGGCTGTTCCTCTCCTGCTTTTCTGATCTCACCTTCCTGTCCTGGATCTGCTGCCGCTGCTCCGAGCGATTGATTCCCTGCCAGTTGTGTGGATCAGAAACCGTTTTAAGCTTCAAGGATTTTTTTTTTTTTTTTTCGTGGGGATGTGTTGATGCAGTGCTACGCTAGCTGCGGATGCTTCCCATGGCTGTTCGGTTTGAGTCTGTTAGAGTGGAAAATGCAGGGAAATGAATGGGCTTTTTGATTGCTCTTGAGGGGGTTTGATGTTTCCTTATACTCTGTTAGAATACAGAAAACTTGACGAATCAATTCCGCATCAATAAAGTTCTAACCTCAGACACAGCTGCCCTCACCACCAACTGCTCCCCTCGGGATACTTAAACGGTTCCAGGCTAAATGAGATTTGTGTCTCTCCCCCTTCAGGGTGTTGTGGGTCTGTCCGATCGGTCGGACATGACCGGAATACCTCCGGGTTCTCGCTGTCCAGCTGGCATCCTGATTCGATCACCCGTCCTCAGAGCTCTTTCGGTGGTGGACAAACACGAGCGGGACTCTTCTGCTCAGAGACATTTCCGTCACGAGAGACTCCGCGGCTGCACGTGATACACGTTTGGTCCAGTTGTTCGGGTAATTGGAGGGTTTGCAGAAGAGAAGCAGACAGCGGGTGAAGTCGACTGTGCGTACTGAAGCGGGTTCAGGATGATGATAAGACGTCCGGGCCAGTGGAAATGGAGCCGCAGTCATGCCATAATAATAATACGATTCTGTTTATGGGCTTGTGTTTTCTTGATAGTGATGCACAACCCAGCCAAGTTTCAGGCTTAGAGATGAGATGAGTAGCCAGAGCTAACCTCAACATCATGAAAGCACTCGCTTCTTTAAATACCTCTTAAATAATGCGACCGGATCAGTGGGTTTGGAGACACGTGGATGGGGTTACGGTGTGAGAGGGGGATCCATCATGGCGGCGTGAGTGATGTGGCACGAGTGGGCGTGAGCTCTAATGTGAATGGATGCCACTCGTGAACTGCAGCAGCCAAGTGGAGTGATGACTTTGTGCATTCAAGCTCAGCGGACGACTTCCAGTGATCGACTTGGTTACGCTGTGATGAATGCCGCCTCATTTTATAGTCGGGTGACGTGCCGCCGCTGCCGCCGGGGGCCACTGCCACGCGGCACAATACCGTCACATTGAAATGCGTTTTCTTGTAAATGACAGCAAATTCATTGCTGTGTTGTTGTCGAGTCAAAATATGTTGGGTTCAGGTCGTTTATCTGGTGTGAAGCCAGATGTGAGTGTGACTCAGTCAGGATGAGGACTTTCCTTCCTGCAACGTGACAAGAATGTATTCATCCATCCCCGCACTCATATTTCAGTCACTTTTAATATAGTTCAATTTCCAGTCTTAACTGTCATTTTTAAACGCATTTCCTCCGCAAATAAATACACTTCACTTTAAAAATGTTTCTAGTATATTAAATGTATAATGTTTCTGTTTATTTTCCCATATTTTTATACAGATATTTTTCCTGTATATATAGTCTTTCGTTCGATCAATATTTGATATTTTATGCAGGTAGCTAATCACACGTATTCCTCCCTGTTTCAGTGTACGTATATTATTACTCACATTATTAGCAGAATGTAGAAATATTATTTAGTCTAGATTTTTTTCTTTTGAGCACTTTCTCATTTATTTTATTATGTTATGTGTATATACTTTTTTTTTTTTACATTATATTAAAAAATATAATGATATAATCATATTCCCCTCCACATTATCCTGTCTTTCATTTTTGTTGAACTGAAGATGAATTTATTTATTTATTTTATTTTAATCATTAATTTTGAGTATCAGTTTAACATTTCTGTTATTGCTTTAAACAATGAAAATGAAAGTGTAACACACAGACACCGTGATGACCTTTGTGTAGCCTGTGACTTTTTTAAAAGTGCATGTAAACCAGCAGTTTTGTACATGATCTAGTGAGCTGTGCCTTTGTGGTGGAGCAGAGGTTCATATCTTTGTATGATGATGAAGATGATAAAGGTAAGAAGACGGCACATATATATATATATATCCAGTCCTGGGGAGCATTTTCTCAGCAACTTCCTTTGTCAAGCCTCATATAAGCATTGATCGTTCGCCCGCGCAGCCGCCAACTTTTGTCCTCATTCGTCTTGCGTTTAATATGCAACATAAATTGCAAGGTTATGCGCTTTGAGAGAAAGGAGATGGTCTGGTATTATCTAGTCATATTTCCACTCCAGAGGATGCTCTCAGTGCTGCTTCACGCACTTCTGCATCATCAGATAAGACATAACGTTGACAAGGACGTTTTGGGCTGGCAGCGGACGCGCGCGGACAAATGACGCATCACCGCGGCTATCGTGAGGACGGACGCGGATTTAGTCGACTTCAACTGGAACTTAATTTGACTTTTACGCATTGCAGTCAAGAGGGCGGTGACTCGGGTGTCAGTTAAATGGCTCGGGTTAGTGTGTCCGACAAGAAGAGTGAAGCTATAGTTAGTGATGATTTCTCAGTGTTGGGAGAGTCAAACCCGGTAAACAATCTGAGTGACTCCAGTCTGCGTTGAACAGCAGGGAGGATTTTCTTCCTGTGGGATTCCATGTGCTTCACAGTACAGCTGAAGCCTGAGACGAAGAAGGTTGTGAGTCAAGCTGAGTGGACTAGATTCAGCTGGTTTCCATGAGAGACTCTGGTTTCCTCTCACAGTCCGAAACATCCTGTGGTTAACTGATGGTGCTTCTCAGCTGCTGATGTTTGCATTAGAATCTTTTCAGTTTCTCATTATTTGACTGGTTTGGTAGCTTTGGAAGCCCTATTCAAGCTCAGTTTGCTGAATTCTGATCCTTTTAACATCACTACACCTGAAGGATAATACAGAACAAAACAACATGGCGACTTTAAAGGAAGGTGAACTGCAAATACACTGTAATAAGTTAGCCGTTAGCGGTTTCAAAGCGCACAGTGAGCGCTTGAATGAAGAGCTTCTGCTTTGCTTAGAGAGAATATGGGGAGTTAGTGTTGAAGGACAGAGGCATGGCGACTAGAGGGCCGTGGAGACACAGACTGGCCAGTTAAATCAGAAAAGCTATTTTGTAAACACGTCTCCTGGGGGCCATCATGTTCATTTTGTCCTCTGTGAGAATATATTTTACAAAATTGCGGTCCATTCCACGCCGTGCTGGGAAGCCGGACCTCAAGGTTCTGGCCTCAGAAATCACCCCAGGTGCCGGTTTGGGGACGGAGCCCTTTGATGTTGTTCGTCGTTTTAATATCGCGAGCGCCGACGGCTCCGGGAAATGTCTGCTCCCAAATGGAATTGAGTTAAATTGATGTGCCTCAGCGACGCTCCTGGGACCACTGGCTTCACTGCTCTTGGAGCTCGCCTCCCGATGGTTCGCTCAGATTTTCAGCTCGGACTTGTTAGACTTGGTATCAAAATATTCAAAAGTGCTATTGACAATGACATCATGAGGTCATGCGATTATTCTCTCAACCTACAAGATGGATTATGTCCAAAACAAACAGCCAGAAGATCCACTCGTCTTTGTGCCTCACAGTGCACCGCTCAACACGTGTTGCATTTTTGAGTCATAGATATGTCCATATGTCAAAGGCATCACAAAAGTAGGTACATTTAATGGGAAGGTGGTTCTTCAGAGAGAGAGCGTGCTCTGAAAGCTCCACTGCACTAATGACTACATTCAAGGAACAATAGAGTCCATTAACCATCTGATGCTTTGATATGGAAAGTGCCTTCAACTCCACTTCACCATGAAGTATCGACACTTCTAGAAGTGCTTGATGTTTATCACAAAGTTTGCTCATTCAGAACATGATGTGACTTTGTTGCCATTGCTATTGTTATGTGCCATGTTTGGTGTCGGTTCTGGTTCTTCCATATCAACATGAAAGGAGTAAACAAACTGGACTTTCATTTAATGTGCTCTTTTCCACAAAAATATATTTTTTTTATTTTATATACATACAAAGCAGTTGGAGTAGCAATTGAAGTATTTATTTGTATTTTTCAACAAATTGAATATATATTATGGGAATATGGGATTCCATTAAAAAAATTATCTAGTTAATTATAGAATTTGTGATTAATTAAACTCAATAAATCGCAGTTTAATGGTATAAGAATATTTGCCCCAAGAAGCCACATTTTTCAGTTTGAATTTGAATTCGGTATAGTACTGAATCAAATGATGGACCCATACATTTAAACAACAAAATATTGTTTATTTAGCATCAGTTTGACAATAGCACAATAAATCACAATGGTGAGTTTTTATATTATATATAAACTAAAGCTCTTTTAATATATATATATATATATATATATATATATATATATATATATATATATATATATATATATATATATATATATATATATATATATATATATATATATATATATATATATATATATATATATATATATACCGAGGCACCACTGTATATATATATATATATATATACCAGTGTGTATATATATATATATATATATATATATATATATATATATATATATATATATATATATATATATATATATATATATATATATATACACAGTGGTGCCTCGGTTTTCGAACAAATCGGAATTTGAACAAAAATGTCTAGATTTTTTTGCTTCGGATTTTGAACGAAAATCCAGAACTTGAACGCCCCCGAAATAAGCCGGAAAAAACATAACATGCGTGGACCGACCAGCTGACCCAGGACGCGCTTTGTTATTGTGCAGCCTCTGTATGCAGACGTGTCCCATTAGCTACATTGACAGCTACATGACTGTTTTTTCTTCATATTGAGGTGTAAAACCTTTCCTGTCTCCGCACTGGACCGTGGTAGAGTGTCACAGGGGAGGTGCTGGAGCGCTCACTCCAGGGTTTAATGTCCTGTTGTGGGCTGGAGCTGGGACAGGGATGAGGCGAGTCTGGGACAGAGCGTGACTTGGTTTATGACTTTGTCACAGCCAAACTGCACAGAAGCGCACATTCAGAGCTGGACACGCACCGGGCACCTCTTCACTTCTGGAGAGACGTCACTCACTCGGCAACCCCTCCCACATGCAGCGGCCACACACACAGAGGAACAGCCACCTGCAGCAGACACTCTACATTCACTCCTACAAAAGCCTGTTTTAAGGCTTGGAACGCATTCTTTCTTTTTCCATTCATTGTAATGGGAAAAATCCATTCAGATTTAGAACAAATCGCTTCTCGAACGGCCGTCTGGAACGGATTGTGGTCAAGAACCCAGGTACCACTGTATATATATATATATATATATATATATATATATATATATATATATATATATACCATATCCATGGCAGTCGTGTGTTGAACTGACTAACCTCTGATCACAACTGTTTTTATTTCTTTAAACATATCAAGAACTCAATTACAGGACTTTTCGCTCTCGAACAATGCAAATATTGGCTCCATCTGCTGCCTTTAATGAGCCACTTCAAATGGCAGGAAATCACAAGTGAGGCAGTTTTCGGTGGGTACACACAGCCGAGCCCCCTCCCCACCCCGCTCTTCGCCGCTGATCCGCGCGGGATTCACGCTGATTCTTGATAAGTCGAGTGTCAGGAAGTCTGCCAGGCGCCTTTGAACCACTGAAACTTTTTTCCTGCAGGAAATGTAAACAACAGATGCAGGCGGTTTATGGGGAAAAATACTGCTTTCATGTGTTAAATATGAATGATGAAACAAAGATTTTTGTCTTCAAGCGGCACCAGTTGCAAAAGCCTTTAATGCCTCTTTGACTTTTGGAAAATCTCATTTTGACTGTTTATTATATTCGATCGTGGAGGTGTCGGACTGCCTTGGAAATAGCGGAGAATTTAATCGGTAAAATATTCTTTTCTCATCTATCATCATTTGTCAGCGCATCGATTACGAAACCCATTAAAGTTGTGTTAGAATTTATGCAGCGCAGCGTCAATAAGAACTTATCTGGGGAGATTCATGGAGGATCCAGCCATATCCTCTCCTCACGCTTCCCTCCCTCACGACCCCTGCACTTGTTTTCAGTGACACGGAGTCGAATATTCCTGCTGAGAGGAGAGGTTTGCCGCCCTCATCAATTTCATATGAACTTCATTTGCATAAAAGCTTAATCGTGCACGTCCGCTAATGGCGCCACAAATTTGCATTGCAGGCGCTCGCTCTCTTAACAAATCATGAGCTTGCTGAAATGCCACCAGTTTTGTGGGAAGGTTTTAAACAAGAAAAAAAAAAAGGGAGGTTATAGTTTGACTCATTTGTTGAAGGCGGATATCATTGGAATGCCGAGGTCGGCATCTATTTGTAAGCACCTTGTGACACAGTTCTGTAGTGATGTGAGCGTAAAGTGTCGCTCATCCATTTATTGTATTTTCCACTGCAGTGCTATAGAGTCCAAAATACGTGTGTTACAGTGTGTTTTAGATGTAGCAATGTTGGTGTCCAGCAGGAAGAAGTTACGTGCAACTCTCAGCCGCCTCTGTAAATATTTTTATATATTTGTCATTGTCAATATCACATTATTACAATTACACCTCTGCATAACATTGTATCCTTGTTAACATGAAAGAAAATAGATAAAATAGATCTGCTTACAATAAAGAATAACTTTATTATCATCGCTCCACGCCCCACTATTTGAGAGGCACTGGAATAGACCAAGGACAGTTATGTGTTTGACTCTTCGGGCGCCAGAGTCTTTTCAATGAAATATTCAACTTTAATATCACTATTTCAGAGGGTTGAAAATGGTCAGAGATAAAGGCCTATGGTACAGTAACTGAGAAGTGACCTGGAGTTTGGGATGGGAGGAAATACCTGTGTGAGTCTCTCAGTCAAGGCATTTGTGGGGGGGGGGGTGCACCCAGCCCTCTCTTGAAACAACTTCCACTTCATGTCCTCAAAGATCGATCGTAAATCTGGTTGAATTCAACCTTGAAAGTCTCACCTCAGACGCTTAGCCAATGATTTCCTCGGGGTCTGATAAAAATCGAAGCCCACTGATCTATTTTGGGGGGTGAGGACGGAGGGGAACAGACCGGGGAAAAAGCATGAGAAAGATGTTCTCTGAGAACTAGTATCTCACTTAATGATAGGACATTGAGGTGGTGCGCAGTGGAGGGGAAGTGAAAGCTGCTGTCAGCCCTGGTTTGCAACATCAATCCAGACACGTATTTTACAAAAGGAGCAAATGCACATGGACACAGAGCGGAGCAGGGGGTTTATCGATGAACGTCTGCAGGGCTTCCAAAGGTCACGCAGAAGAATCCACCAAAATATATTTGGCTGACTCGGCAGTTCCTCTCAGCCATGCAGTGTTTCGACTCATTACTTTTATTTAACGGCCCTCCACTTCCGAGTTTTCTTGCATATCAGTTAAAAGCGCTTCAACACAGCCAGGAAGCAGCAATTAAGAGGATGTGGTGGGCACTCGGGAGGTGTGGCCTCTCACCCAGAGGTATGATGGGTAGGGTCCTGACCGAGGGTATATATAGAGGCTGTGCGGGGAAACGTGTTTGAGTGTTGTGGCCCGAGAGACAATAAAAAACATCACGTTCTCAACCAGCGACTCCGGACCGTTTTGTCCTGCCACATTGGTGACCCCGTTTTTGAACATGCTCGAGGTGGACGAGGACTATGTTCCCTCATCTTCAGCCGAGGGACGTGTTTCCCCCTCGGCTTCAGCGCTCCAGTTCCCGCAGCCGACCAGCTTGGAGGGATCGGTTAAACTCCCGGAGTTTTGGCAGAGCGATCCGGCTCCGTGGTTTCAGCATGTCGAGGCGCTTTTCCACCTGCGTGGAGTTGTGGCAGACGAGTCACGGTACTTTTTGGTCGTTGCGGCTCTGGACCGGCAGTCCACACGCCGCGTCATGCAACTGCTGCGAGCCCCACCACGACACGGCAAGTACGTCGCGCTGAAGCAGCTTCTCCTTCGGCGCTATAGTTTGTCTGCCGCGGAGAGAGCGGATAAACTCTTGTCGCTACCGGGCTTGGGCGACGGTTCCGCGGTGGACCTTATGGACGAGATGCTGTCGCTACTCGGGTCGGAGGACGGCGGTTTCCTTTTCCCTCATCTCTTCCTGCGCCAGCTCCCGCTGACGGTGCGCTCCACTCTGGCGAACTCACCGAGCCTGGACGCCGGCGACTTCCGCGGTTTGGCTGAAGAGGCGGATCGAATCCTGATGACTTCCAGACGAGCGACCGTACAGAGTGTGACAGCGGATCCCCAGCAGATCACGGCGCAAGAGGCGGAGATGACGATGGCGGTCGGTGTCTCTCCTCGGCGAAGGCGCGATGAGCTCTGTTTCTTTCATCGTCGGTTTGGCGTCAAGGCTCGCCGCTGCATCCCTCCTTGCTCGTTCAAGGCTCCGGGAAACGACAGAGCCAGCGCTCAGTAGCAGCTGTGGGCGCTGGCGAGCATGAGGAGCTGCTGTTCGTGAAGGACTCGCTCTCGGGTAGAAGATTCCTGGTGGACTCGGGTTCGCAGAAAAGTCTCTTACCTCCGGCTGACGCGGACTTGTCGGCGCGAGGGCGCGGGCCGTCCTTGAGTGCGGCAAACGGATCCTCCATTGAGACTTTTGGAACTAGGTCGGTGACAGTTAATTTCAATGGACACAGTTTTGTTTTCAATTTTGTGATCGCATCCATCGCGGTTCCCATCATCGGCGCGGACTTTCTTTGTGCCAATAGTTTGTTGGTGGACGTGGCTAACCGTCGTTTGATTGACGCGGTGACTTTTGCCTCATTTCCGTGTCAGGCTGGAGGACCCGGCTCGTTGACGCATGCCAGCTGTGTTGCAACGGGAGACGGCTATCAGAAGTTGTTGACCGATTTTCCATCTCTTACAACGCCTGCTTTTTCGTCCTCTGTTGCCAAACATGGAGTGGAGCACTTCATTCCCACGGTGGGGCCTCCGGTTTTCGCGCGCGCTCGGCGTCTAGACACGGCTAAGTTAGCCATAGCCAAGGAGGAGTTCGCTACGATGGAACGCTTGGGTATAGTGCGGCGCTCGAACAGTCCCTGGGCCTCACCCTTACACATGGTGCCGAAAGCAGACGGCTCTTGGAGACCGTGTGGAGACTTCCGTCGGTTAAATAATGTGACTGCGCATGACCGTTATCCCATCCCACACATCCAAGATTTCTCTGTGCGTTTAGCGGGCATGAAGGTGTTCTCAAAAATAGATCTGGTGCGGGGTTATCATCAGGTTCCTGTACGTACAGAGGACGTCCCTAAAACCGCAGTCATAACGCCATTTGGGTTGTTCGAGTTCCTGCGCATGCCTTTTGGCCTAAAGGGGGCAGCACAAACTTTTCAGCGGTTGATGGACTCTGTGTTGCGCGACCTGGAATTTGTGTTTGTGTACTTGGACGACATTTTGGTGGCCAGTCCTTCAGTTGAGGAGCACCAGCTGCACCTTAGGCAGGTTTTCCAGCGTCTCCATGATCACGGTCTGATCGTGAACACAGCCAAGTGTCAGTTTGGCCTCCCAGGTATCGACTTCTTAGGCCATCGCATTTCGTCGCAGGGTGCTGTGCCTTTACCGGCTAAAGTGCAAGCCGTGTCAGCTTTCCCTAGGCCGGTCTCTGTCAAGTCCCTACAGGAGTTTTTGGGCATGGTTAATTTTTATAACCGTTTCCTGCCCCGCGCAGCTCACCTTATGCAGCCGTTGTATGAGGCTTTGAGGCTGAAAAAGGCCAACGATCAGGTCGAATGGACCTCCGAGAGGCAGCAGGCTTTCGACGGCGCGAAAGCTGCTCTGGCTAACGCAACACTTTTGGCTCATCCTGCGTCCCAGGTACCCATTGCTCTCACAACTGATGCTTCCGACATTGCTGTGGGCGCTGTGGTAGAACAGCGCGTGGCTGGTGTGTGGCAGCCACTGGCATTTTTCAGTCGCAGGTTACGGGACAATGAGCGGAAATACAGTACGTTTGACAGAGAGCTTTTAGCACTTTACCTGGCTACGCGTCATTTCCGTTTCCTGCTGGAGGGCCGTGAGTTCACCGCATATGTGGACCACAAGCCGCTGACTTTCGCCATGGGCAAGGTGACAGAGCCTTGGTCTGCTCGTCAACAGCGCCACCTGGCTGCTGTTTCCGAGTTTACCACCGATATACAGCACGTCGCCGGTAAAGCAAATCCAGTTGCGGATTGCCTGTCTCGGGTGTTGGTGTGCCCTGTGTATCTTGGGGTCGACTTTTTTAAGATGGCTGCTGACCAGACTGGGGACCCAGATATTCTCTGTCTCAAGTCAAGCGGTTCTGGTCTCAAGCTGGAGGAGGCAGTGGTGCAGGAGGGCAGTCCAGCTCTTCTGTGCGACGTCTCCACGGGTCGCCCCAGGCCGGTGGTGCCAATAGGTTGGCGACGTCGTGTGTTTGAGTTGGTGCATTCTCTCTCTCACCCGGGAGTCCGGGCATCAGTTAAGCTGGTGGGGCAGAAATTTGTGTGGCCTGGTTTACGGAAGGACGTGAAAAGTTGGGCAGCCGCGTGTGTAGCTTGTCAACGGGCAAAAGTACAGCAGCACACAAAGGCCCCTCTGGAGCCGTTTGAGATTCCAACCAAGCGGTTTGATCACGTCCACGTAGACTTGGTGGGGCCACTACCACCTTCTCAAGGTTTCACCCATTTGCTCACAGTGGTGGATCGCACCACTCGGTGGCCGGAGGCTGTTCCTCTTTCATCCACTTCTACTGCAGAGGTGGCGCGTGCGTTCCTTTTCGCTTGGGTCGCACGTTTTGGAACTCCGTCTGACATCACTTCAGACAGAGGTTCTCAGTTTATTTCCGAGCTCTGGTCAGGACTAGCGAAGTCCCTGGGGACGCAACTCCATCGCACAACTGCCTATCACCCGCAATCGAACGGCATGTGTGAGCGTTTTCACCGGTCTCTGAAGGCCTCGTTGCGTGCTGCTCTCTGTGACGCAAACTGGGTTGATCGTTTGCCGTGGGTGATGCTGGGGTTGCGTTCGGCTCCTAAGGAGGATCTAGATGCCTCTCCGGCGGAGTTGGTGTTCGGTCAACCACTTCGTCTGCCAGGGGAGTTTTTGCCTGAGGGGCCGGCAGGGTTTCGTTGTCCCATGCTAACTGAGTCTTTTGTAGCCCCCGTGCCGGTGCACCATTGTTTTCCGCAGTCGTTCGTGCCGACAAAGCTGGCGACGGCTCGTTTTGTTTTCGTCCGTCATGATGCTCACAGGTCTCCACTTAAACCCCTGTATGATGGCCCTTTTCGGGTACTAGAGAGGGGTGACAAATGTTTTGTGCTTGATATGGGAGGCCGTCGTGAGCATATATCACTGGACAGACTCAAGCCTGCTCATTTTGTGACAGGGGAAGATGTGGTGCCAGGCCAGGTTCCGCGTCGTGGGCGTCCCCCGGCTGAGACCTCAAGGACAACAGTTTCTGGTGCAGAGCCGGCAGCCGAAGACGTTTCTCCAACAGTTGCGCTCCAGGAGAAACGGAGTATTTTCGGCAGATTGTTAAAACCCAACAGTCGTTATGCCGACTTCAAGTAAAAGTTCAAGTTTTTGTTTTGCTGTTTGTACTGGTTTAAAAAAAAAAAAAAAAAAAAAAAAAAAACTGTTTAAGGCCCTGAGGCCCTTGTGTTTCCCTCTGGGTGTTCGGGGGGGAGCTGTGTGGTGGGCACTCGGGAGGTGTGGCCTCTCACCCAGAGGTATGATGGGTAGGGTCCTGACCGAGGGTATATATAGAGGCTGTGCGGGGAAACGTGTTTGAGTGTTGTGGCCCGAGAGACAATAAAAAACATCACGTTCTCAACCAGCGACTCCGGACCGTTTTGTCCTGCCACAAGGAAGAGAATTTGACCTTAAATGTTCGACTTTCAAATGTTTCAAAGAGTCAGATGAATATTTTTAGATGAAACGAGAGTCAGCTGGACGGAAATCAAGTCGGACTGAAGCTACACTGACAGTAAGACCCCATTACAACGAGGATAAAGGGGATTTAGACGTGAGAATCCAGTTGAATTCCAGGCCATTTTACATGTGTGTAGAGCCTGTTCTTCTGGCTTCAGTCTGAGTAACTGAAGAAAATGGTTTCTAAAGGTTGTGCTATCTCCTGCCCTGCTGAGTCAGAGTCACGGAGGTGATGAACCCAATAGATCTACAAACACAACGGTGGACTGTCTTTCTGTCACAGATAGTAACGCTCTAACTGACCCTCACAAGCTCTTCAAGGTCTCTTAGCACCAAAGTTTGCTACCCCCTATTAGGGCTAGGTTTGCTCCAATGTCTCTATGCCAAGAACAGGGACCTCTGTTGCCAAGAAACTAAACAGAGACCACGGGCAATCCCAGTGGGAAATCTATGATCGGGTAATATGCCCTTTAAAATGATGGAAACAGTTTCATCCCCTGCTGAGAGCAAGACTCCAGACCCATTGAGACCTGGATCTTGCTGCGCCAGAACAAGCACTTGTGTCTCTAGGTCTACCTGAAAAGCGGAAGGACCTCTCAGAGGTATCCATCATCAGTGACTCGCAGACGTTTGGACGGAAAGCCACCTGAACAGGAAGCCATTCCAACCATCAAATCTTGTTGACTTGAGTGGACCTCAAAGGTTGGTGGTCCCTGAAGAGTTTGGCCAGCAACATTCTCCTTGCTGCTGATCCCACTTTCTCCCTGGCACAAATCCAAGCCACTGGAACTCAGTACTTGATTCATGGATGAAAAAAAAGACTCCTCTTGGAGGTCCCACGCCCGTGAAACCATGGTCCATTCAACTGAGAGCCCACCCTCTCTTGCCAGGAGACTACAATGAGCTGAAGCCATTTCATGCTCCGTGGCGAATCTTTCTATGAGCTCCAAATTTCGCTGTGATAGGATAGTGGAGCTTCTCCGGAACATCCCTGACACGCCTGGGTGGTTAGCGCCCGAGGCTCCTGGAGGTCCGGAGAGTTGATGTCCAAAAACACGCTGACGGAAACATCCTCCTCCTCCTCATCAGCTAAAACACAGATGGAGTGGTGTTCTGAGACTGACTGTGAAAACTCTCTTGGAGCTTTGAAAAAAAAAAAAAAAAGGGCCTGAAGGGTGTTGGGTGGATTAAATTAAATATAATGAAGGATTAACTGGAGTTCAAAATGTTACTCCTCATTAATTAGGTCCAGAATTAGCCAGCAGAATCAACATCTTCATGAGGTGAGGCAGAAGTCGAGCTGCCGCTGCCGCAGCTACCGCTGCTGCCGCCGCTGCCGCAGCGCCCACATGTTGCACTACAACGTTTCGCACCTCCTCTGAATCCATTTCAATGAATGCTAGAACCAAAATGACTGAGTGAAGTGTTTTGGGCTTCTTCTTCTGCCTTGGAAGAGACGGTGCCATTCTGGGTTGCGGCGGTTTTGAAGCGTATGAATTAGTGAGTGGATCCTTTCACATGAATATAGAGACATCTTTTAAGAGATGCTTCTGAGCTCGTGACTGGCTGCGTCTTCTGAGCAATAAAATGAAATTATATTTTATTGAGATTTGAACCTAATTATGTCATTGAGCTGGTTTGGACCATCTTCACTGCTAGCGCCACCTTGTGGTGTTATCATTTCATTGCGTATTTTACATTTATACTACTATACACTGCGTTCATTTTGTCAATATTTCAGCATCTTTTCACAAAGCTAACGGATACGGACCAAACGGAGCAGTACCACTGGACACTATAGGGGGCAGTGTTCCAGTTACTACCCAATATTTAGCTCTAATGAAATTCTCCGTCCTCCAGTCACGATATATATAACAGCCTCACCAACCACCGCCTCCTACAGCTCTGCCTCGGTTTCCTCTTTAGTGCAAGAGGTAGGGTCACGTCTTCCACAGTCGCCTGCTTTGTTGTTTTGGAGTTGGTCATACACTTTTGCTCCCCCTGGTGGATATATTGGTCAACTGCAATACCAACGTAAAGAACGCATGGAGGCATGTGATCAATAACGGTAATGTGGTTTGAAAAGGATGGGTATATTTTCATATGTAAAGGGAGCATGAATGGGCCTTAAGATGTTCCATTGAAGCACCCACCTGTTTGGAGTGTCAGATGGCAGGGCAAAAACTTTTCCATCTCTCAATGAGGAGCAGCAGTAACTCCACTCTGAGTCTCTTCCAGAGGAATGAGCTTCCACTGTGAGGAAAACTCATCTATTCCCGTTAATATTAACTTCAGTTTCTACCTAAAAGCCTCAAATATTTCCTAAAAAACGCTCCCTGGCTTTTGCGGTGAGCGACGCAACATGTTCAGATAAAACACAAAAGCGCCTTTATGATACACAAAATTGGTGGTCATGAGATAATAACCTCTCCTCAAGATTCTCTTTTATGTGCATCGCACCCATGAGAAGGGTGAAGCTGGCGCCCGAGCAAACCCTGAAATCGAATGACTTTGTAGATCTAAAATGGGACACAGCTTCTCTTGGTCTGTCACCGCTTCCCTCTCTGTGGTGTTAAAATATTCAAATGATCTTTTTTGCCTCCCGTCTGAGGCGACATAGAAATGCTCAGCCTTTTAATGTGTTTCTTGCATGATGGAAACAATTCATAAAACTCTGCGTGACGCGTTCCCCTCGCACATGAAAGCCAGGTGGAGATGGACGGACGATGGAGGGGAGGAAAGAGTGAGCCGGCACACGCCTCCTCACTGGGCTGCAGAAACACATTCAAACATTCAAGAGCTATTAAAGAATACAAACAACACGCACATGAGATGTTTCCACTGGTTTTAACTCACATATCAGGTGAAGTACCGGAGATTTATTTGGGTTTTCAAACCCATGTCGTCTTGGTTGGCGGCACGGCGGGGCTCCACAGTCAACAACTCTTCAGAAGATTCAATGACAGGACTCAGTACGTTCACTCATGGCTGTTTGTCATTTCACTTTCCACATCAAAACCCCCCCCAGCAGTCTTTACTTCACCGTTATCCTCAGAGTTCCCCTTTTAAGCCCCAATTTCCCCCGCGCTGCTCTCTCCTCATTACTCTTCCCTCCCTCACTGTCAGACACAATGCTTGCATTCAGCCCAGCGCACCAATTTGCCCTGACAGTGAGTTGTGTCAGAAATATTTCCTCTTTCGGTTCACGGCGTCCTGCGGGACCGTGAAGTTTTTCTGCGGCCTTGCAAACTTTATGGGAGCCATTATGTCATGAGAAGAACCAACAGGTGTCGAATAAATTGACTCTTGCAGAAACAGTATACACACAGTAACAGTATGTATTGAACTGACACATTTTCCAGTCTTCGCCGTCCTCAGATTGAGAACAAGGCGACCTCTGGTTGTTAAAATTCTTCGCCCCAGCTTGATTCGTGGGTGGTTAAAGGGGAGGAGCTTCATGGCACAAGTGGCGCCTGAAGTGTTTCCTTGGTCCGGAGGGGTGTAACGTGAACACCGATCCATTTTAAAAAATGACGGCACCTCCAAAAATATCACTGACAAGTTTAGTCTCAGACTTAAAAAGGCCAACGACAATAATTTGTTTTTCACAATGACAAATATCAATGTGTAGCAGGTTTAAAGCGCTACATGGTTTTCTTTTGTTCAGTGGCTGAGCGACATCTACAGTTTAGAAATTATTTTATTTTAAAACCATCTGTGGCACCATTGTACGGTCGTACAGCCAGTACGACTCATGAACTGCCTGCACTTATTCCTCACTGATATTGCAGTTGAACAAACATCAGCTGCTTCTTCCTCTCTTTCTTCCTGCCTTTCTTAAAATCCAGGGTTAGAGAAGCAAACAATTTCTGCAGAAAACAAACAAATCCCAAAAGGCGACGTCTTGCTGCTCTCAAAACGTAGACGTTTGTGCACTCATAAGCCCAAGTGTCACGTGATAAATGCAAGTGCAGACATGGTAAATAAATGTTAAAATGAAGTTGATGTATTTTATAAGGAAGGTGTATTATGGTAAACTTTTAAGAGTGAAACGAGTGGAAAACAAGTAACAAAAAATACAAACAAAGGCGTAAAAGCCAGCTATAAGATAAGATACGATAAGATACCAAAGTAAAACATAAATTGTCAGGATGAAACTACATTTCTAGTGATGCGTTTTATATAAAGGCATCATGTTTTTGTGAAGTAGATGTGTTGTCAGTAGATGCTACCGACGTCGCACAACGCTCCAGAACAATGGCAGCACAGTTATCCTTTTCTCTGGAACCATTACAAACCTGATAAACTCATTTATAGGATCCATTAATCTCCCCGGCAGTAGTTTCATCTCCAGCCAAACACAATCATAAACACACACTCACAATCCAGATCCACCTGATAACCTCACTCCCACACCTCCTAATGCACACACACTCACACACACAGTGGAGTGTGTAGCTGCGACGACTGGAGGGCCAAAGTCTAATTCCTGCATATTCAATAGAAATCTGATCAGCGCTCTAAATTGCTTTTCTGCTCACCCTCTTAGCACTTTAAAAAGTTTCTCTGCTCCACGCGCTCCATCTTGATT
The DNA here is from genome assembly GCF_027744825.2 of Synchiropus splendidus. NCBI lineage: Eukaryota > Metazoa > Chordata > Actinopteri > Syngnathiformes > Callionymidae > Synchiropus > Synchiropus splendidus. The sequence continues at coordinate 15,360,689 of NC_071350.1, read as the reverse complement.
TATTTCACCTTCTCCCTGTCTCCATCTGTGTTCGCTGCTCTCCATTAGGACTCTCTCCTCCGCTCGGTTTCGATCCCAAAAACACTCTGGTCCCACCGTCACGCCGCCGTCTCTGTTGCCTTGGTTCCCACCAACACGCTCGAGCCAACTCTAAATATTTACTGGTGATTTATGAGATCATTTAGTGCAACACGGATGGCGTCTAGTTGAAGAACATCTGGTCGAATAACTAACTCGGTTGCCTCTCTTCCATTCTAATGGTGAATCATGTTGAACAGTAAAATGTGGGGTCAAATGTTGAACCAACAAGGAACGAGTTTCGGCCTGTAATTCCGAGTCTTCCTGAAGTGTCTGAACTGAATGTAGCGACCCCTGATGACCCTAAACTGACCCTAGATGAAGAGGAAGAAAAGAAGATGAGTCGCTTACATTACATAGGAAGTTATTGTTCAGGACTTTTAAACAAACACAGGCGGAGCTTCCTTTCACTTGAGTCACATTACCTGCCTGGTAGCTGCAGGGACTCACTTGGATGTGTTGGATTCAGTGTTAAAGAGCTAAAGAGGAAGTTAAACCTGTCTTCGTATGAAGTTTAAGCAACTCGTGTCTGTTTCATTGGACTCCAGTGACTGGAACTGGAGTGATTTCCTGCCTCACACTCGGTGTCTCAGGGATTGATCGCGATGAGGTCAAACAAAGTGCGACTTGTGGGTTGACATGCTCTCATTTCCTGCACCAGTCTCAGTTCTCCGCGCTGTGAAGAGCGAACCATTCGCTACTGGCAGCTGAGAAGCGGCGTTCCTGCTCCTCTAAACCTGAGTTGACCTTTCCTGCTCTCCTCATTAAAACACACATCAGCACAGCATGCGTTTTTTTTGGTGTCTCCCCTGCGATGGCAGCTTCCTGCCTTCCCTCGTGTTTACACTTCCAATTCTAGTTTCGCCCTGCAGCCTAATATCGCTCCCACCAAATGATGGATTTGTTCTCATCGGACCCCGCGACCTCCCCGCCGGCCTGGCCTCGGATCCACTGTCCTGACTCGGAGTGACACTGCGCCCTCGACCTTACCTCCTCAGCACGTTCCTGCAAGGACCCAGTCTGGCCTTTCAACTTTCTCTCACTGCCAGCACAATGGCTCTGCTGATCCAACGGATTTGGAGGCACGCAGGGCCGAAATGAACTTCGGAGGCAATATTTCATAAGCCATGGCAGGTTCATGCCATAACTGTTCAATCACCCGCTCGCTGTGAGCGCTTTCACAGAAAGGATGGACTCACGCGAGGCATCAAAGTTAAAGAGATAACATTTTGGCATGAGCCTGCGTGAGGCCCTTGTCAGCTCTGCCTGCAGCCAAACCAGAGGATTTCAACCGGAAGTTTAAATAAACTCCCGGTAATTGCAGTGTCGCCTCGGTGATACCCGACAGACGCAAAGGGCACCACCTGCTTTCACTATTAGATGCCAAAACTGAAGCAAAAAACCTCTGTTTTTCACCTGTGTCTGGGGAGCTATTGAGTAAAATGTGTTTATTCTTCACATAAACACAAGCTAAAGTAGTAGTTGCCATAGCTTCAGTGTGAACTCAGACTTCTAAAAGACACTTTTTTGGGCACCTCAGTTGCCCTTTTTCATGAAAAGCTTTCCAAAGAAATAAGGTTTCTTCACTTATTTATGCTTGTTTTTTGAGTGACGCCTTTCAGACTCTAAAAATCAATGCAACAGAAATTATATGGATTTTTTTGTTGCATCTGTGCTACCTGTAGGTCTGTAGCACCTGAGATGGGTCTGTCGCAAGACCACTTTTCTAAGCTCTTGGTCATGTCTTGGTCGCGACTTGGTTAAGTCAGACCCAGATATGAACCCAGAATTTTTCAGAAGAACAAATGTGCATCCAATAAACAGTAGTTGCTGTTTGTTACCACCCTGTATGCTCTAGTGATGGGCTGACGAAGCTTCATGAAACAGTAGTGATGGGCTGATGAAGCTTCATGAAAAAGTGGTGATGGGCTGACCAAGCTTCAGGAAACTGTAGTGATGGGCTGACCAAGCTTCAGGAAACTGTAGTGATGGGCTGACGAAGCTTCATGAAACAGTAGTGATGGGCTGATGAAGCTTCATGAAACAGTAGTGATGGGCTGATGAAGCTTCATGAAACAGTAGTGATGGGCTGATGAAGCTTCATGAAAAAGTAGTGATGGGCTTCATGAAACAGTGTGCTTATTTTCAGAGCTCAGAAGGATTAGAAATGTTGTGAAGCTTCATGAAACAGAGCCCACTAGACGACACTCTCTGCTCTAAAATCATTGGTTTGGCACGGCTACAGAACAGTATTGCAGCGCTCTTCTCTTTTGGCTATCAATCATACATAGCGCTCCGGTCCAGCCTCCTGCAGCGATGCTAGTTGTTCACATCATCATGACAAGCTCTTAGACCTCAGCAATTTTTCACTTTCTCACACACCCGTCTTTTCTTTTCTCCCTCTCCGTTGTATGACAAGCCTTCAACTAACTGCGGGCGTTATTGGTCCAGGAAAAGCTGCTCAAAACAAATGTGAGTCGGAGATGTGTTGCGCAGAGGGAGGGCTTCTTAAACTTCACCTGCTCCCTGCTTCTCCTAAGGCGGCGACACAAGGCATGTGGCTGCTTGGAGACATCCATGGATGCCATTGATGTGTGGTCATAGTGTCGCCCTGTGAGTTGGAAGATGAATGTCAATGAAGGCAGCGTCTGCTTTCGTCCACCGAGAGGCTGACAGGGAGCATCAGGTGCTTACTTTTGCCCAGCCTGCCACTGATCTTTGACCCGCATCAGAATGCTGCATCAGTTGTTATTGCAGGACAAAACTGCAAAAATATTTCATATATGTGGTGGACACATTTTTAATATCGTGCTGGTGCTGTTGCTGTTGCTGGCAAAAAAAGCCTGAACTCTGATGGAAACTGTAGCCTCTGTTCGCTTTTATTTTTGTTTTATGGGACACAAATAGCACATACAAACTGAACTTTAGCATTTGGTGTCAAAAATTAAAATGTGATTAATCGCGATTAATTCATTAGAAAACCTCGATTTTTCTATTTTTACTGAGTCCCATGTTGACATTTAACAGAGAACATAGGAGCAGAAACAGTTATGTCGCCAAAGACATAAGCATAAATGGCGGCAGTCCGTCAAGAATAAATAAGAAATCTCGAGCAGTGAATCACAACAAACCCATTTACTCCTGTACCAGTAGTTTAAAACCTAGATGAAATATGAAAGACTGCAGAGGAAACAAATGTTGCCAACAGGAAAGCTAATGGCTACAGTTTTAACCAGGCATATCATGGTCTTTTTGTCCTTCCCGTTACACAGATAAAAAAAAAATAAAAGAAAATAAAAATAGTACTCGTGATGAATTAATCGCGATTAATCGCATCATACCAGACACCAGAAAAATCAAATCTGACTTGAATTTATGCATTTTATCTTAAACAGAAGCAATTTTTCGTGTGCTTCTATTCATCATTTTTTAAATTTCTTATTAAAATTATTTTATAATTTTCTCAATCTGTAATGGCATCATTGATGTTTTGGTTATGACATCACATTGCACCTGGAACTGACACACTATAAAAGGCTAATACGTGATCAATTTGCGTTTGTTCCGTCATCAAAATTATTGCTTTTAAATCCCAGCTGTAAAAGATCCGTCCCATGTCGCACTGCAACGGTTTTAAATCGCTTCACGGAACAGACACACTAGAAACAGCAAGCAGAAGAGCGATGGACCTATAGCTGCGGCATCGGTGGACCAGGCTGTAACTCCTGGTTCCTCTCATTCAGACTTTTACTGGTCATGTGAGAGCAAGAGGAGGAAAATAAACTCATTCACTTTGAAGAAGAATATCTCCACGACGGCCCTTTTATCTGCTTCAGTCATGAGTTACACACACTGTCAAAGTGTCAGAGCCAAGACAGAAGAGTGCGAGTTCATAAGGCAACAGAAACTTCACTGCTAATCTATTTTGACAGTCCTTTAAGGATTTGTTTATTGAGACAGAGCAGAAGTCAGCGAGCACTTTGCCCAGAACCAGAGGAAGAGCGGATCCTCATGAAGTCAGCTGAGAGGCGGCAGTGTTCACAAGCCGGAGTTATAGACCACTGTGTGGTTACAGAGAGGCAAAGATGGACAAACACAACGGACGGAACGTTTATAGCGATGGCCGCCTCATTGCTCCTGGAGATACAACGATATTCGTCTTACAGTGACATATCAGGGTCAAGAATGATGTCGTCTTATGATCCCTATCCTCCGATCATAAACTGCCTCACGCACGATGACCTGTGCAGCACATTAAACACCACGCACACACACACACAGTCTCCAGTGCTACAGTGTTTATCAACAGATTGATCTTCATTTTGCTGCAACACATTGTCATTTTGTTCTCACTTGGCTGGACACTCTTAAAATGAGGTTCCTCCTCCTTGTTCGGCCACGTCAGGAAACCCCATCGATTTAAAGAGCAACACAGTGAAGTCGTTTCTGGCATGTTTTAACGCTCGGCTCGTGAAAAAAACCCAACAACATAATAACCAGCTGCCGCACGGGAATCAATTTCCACGCTAAAACTCGCCGTCGAATAACAGCTCATTTTGTTTCCTAAATTATTTCTATTGATCCTGACCTTGACTACGTCTTGATGAATGGTAGAAGCCGTGAAGGTGTAAACACACACACACACACACACACACTTAGGGACGTAGTGTGCAGCAGCTATTGGAAATCTATCAATTCCAATTGAATGTAATAACATGAGAAATCTTGGGATCATCTTGGGATTAGCTTGCTGCTAAAAATAAAAACTTTTTTTTTTAATTGCATATAATATATATATATATATGAAATGGAAAAACTTGATACTTGAAGGTGGTGATAAATAATTAAAAGCTGTAAAAGTCACAAAAATATACAACAAATCAAGACACTGCGAAAAAAAAAAAAAATCAAATATTGTAAAAAAAAAAAATTCAGACTGAAAATCATAAGGATTTTTTCCGATCATTGCTGATATGCAACTAAATAAAATGATAAAAGTAAAGTAAAGTAAAAATAAAAAGGAATGAAATGGAAGTCGAAAAATCCTATAGAAAGGATTATGGATTTATGAGATTATGAAAAATGGCAAAACAATCTGAAGAAATGTTAAATATAAAAACATCAGTTGTCCAGACAGTTAAATCCATGCATTTTTTCCCACTATATATATATTACTTTATTACTTATATAATGTAGATCATTATTTGTGGATCCACCAAATACAAAATAAATAATTAAAAACTGTAAAAGTCACAAAAATATATAACAAATCAAGGCACTGCGAAAAACACTTAAAAATTCAAATATTGTAAAAAAAACAAAAATTCAGACTGAAAATCATAAGGACTTTTTCCAATCATTGCTGATATGCAACTAAATAAAATGATAAAAAATAAAGTAAAGTAAAAAGCAATGAAATGGAAGTCGAAAAATTCTAGAGAAATGGGTATGGATTTATTAGATTATTTAAAATGTCAAATATAAAAACATCAGTTGTCCAGACAGTTGAGAAACACACTGCATTTCCCCACACTGAAACACCCTGAGAAACACATTGCATGTGTACATATTTACACGTGCATGTACATGCAGCTCAGGCACATACTTACTGAAATCCATGCATTTTTTCCCACTGTACACACTCACAGGTGGACACACACATGCATCACTGGAAATAAGAACTTGTCTACTGCCATACATATGAATACACACACTGAAACACCCATCTCGCCTAACACATTACAACCCACAGTAGACGACACTCGGATGGCTCCACAGAAAAACGGAAGCATCCCTGATGAAAGTAGGAAAGGTCTTTTTAATCAAGTGGATATATCGGCTTGTGCATGGTGAAGTGATGAGGCGAAGAGGCCGAGCTGTGCTGGGTGTCTGATGAACGCCGTGCCCACTGACGTCTGCCATCTCTTCTTGTGCTGGAGAACAATAGGAGCGAAAAAAGCGAGGAGCCGTAATAAGCAATTCTGTTTTATCATATGAGCGTCTGTGGCGTCCTGTAACCAACAAACCCGGAGCCTTTCCGCTCAAATCACGTCAAAAACCCACAGTTTCGCCCAAGAACACGATTATACATCGAAATGGAAAATCCCCGTGGCCATTAGAAACCAGTGAATCTCCGCAAACACTCTGCCTCTAAGCTACTTTGCCAGTAAATTAGCTGTTTCACTGGAGTGATAACGTCTGTGTGGGACTTTCCAATTTTCTCTTTCTCCCCTTCCAACCTTTACTTTGCGCATTTTCATTCCTCGCTTCTTCACTTGGAATATTTTCTTCCCGCGGTGTCGGCTGCCGGCGTCAACCTCGCGCTATTTGCATTCTTTATGAGCCTCGGTGGAAGCTGCTTTCCCGCGTTAAAAACAACAGCAACAAAAACACACACACACACACACGCACGTCCTCCGCCGCCGCTGTTTTTCAATTAATCACATCAGTAATTTACTCGCCAGGACTCTGCGTTTCGCCTGGGATGAATTGAAAATGGAAAACTTTAGATACTTGAAGGTGGTGATCGTGACGCTCTGCGGATGTGGGAATAAATAAGTCGGCGTTCAAGGGCTGGGAAAAGAGAGTCATATGTTACTGGGAGTGGAAAACAACAAGCCAAAAAGCTTATCGCTTTATTCGACTCTGGCAAAGCGGGAATCAATGAAAAAGGCATCTAGGTGCAGTCACACACAGTCAGCAATACTTTCACATACAACCACGACACAGCGCGGCGCGTCAGCTGAGATCAAGTCCTGACGCATGGAAACTCTCAAACTCCTTGAATTTTCGGAGATTTTTGTGGCCATTTGTTTTAGTTTGCGCCACCTGATAGCATCAGTCAGTGCCGTTTCCTTCACGTGAGACTGGCCGGCCTGCTCAGATGGGAAAATGGACTGGTTCGGTTCCAACTACTGGGACTCAAACTTCACTGGTGGGTGACTCGTATCCTCTGTTTACAACATGAAAGGGAAGACAAGGAAGTACTTCTTAAACTTTGCGTAATGCGGGCTGGTTCCATACAAAGCATAGAGGCAGTGGTCCATCCAGAACCAGAAATGAGTGACTGTTTCTCGACTTTCTCATCCTGGTTTCCACCAAAAACGTGCTGCTTCACAGAATCGCTGTTACGCTTGTTGACATTAAGCGTTTCACCGTTCCGGAGTCCCGTCTCTGTGTGATCGTTGAGCACATTCTTGTACTTTTGACGACAAATGTTTTGTCTTCTCAGGGTTCTGGCACTGACGCTCAGCGCCAGAGGACGATGCGTACTGCCTTAAGGTACGTCCGCACCAAATGGCGACACTTGTTGTGCTACTCACACCCGTGAAGTCGCTGTAGAAAAAAAGTAGGTGAATCTGCTGGGGGTAGGTCTGTCGTGATCGGAGGCAGAGTGGAAGTCTATTAGTGTAATAACAGATCGGGTCTGAGAAGAGCCACGCCCCCTCGCCATCGCCACCTAGACGGAGAAACGTTATTAGTCTATGATAAATAATCTTCCACAAACTACTGTCCATTCGACGCTAAAAACCAGTCAAACACCAACAAAGACTGTCTGAGGAACAATGGAGGTGCAGGGTACGGCTGGAGACCAGACTCACTCTGGCAGAACTAAGAAGACAAACTCACATAAGAGGAACTCAGGACGCTGACAATGTCAGAAAACAGTTCACTGGCAGCGACCCACAAAAATCTGGGCGGATCAGGACCTGCAGGCAGCTGATACCTTGCAGGGAGACGATGTAACCTGGCAGCTTGCTCCAGCAAGGGAAGCTGCTTAACTGTTAAGGTTAGAAAAAACAGCCTCAATATAGGAAGTGGACTGACAAAATAAAAGTCTGAAACAACCAATAAATGGCAATGGCAATGAAATATTAGAGAAATATTAGAGAATACAAGCCCCGGAATCTAACCCTGCAACACTCGTGGACTTCCTGTGGTTCAATGTTCTCGACTGAGCTCCGCGTTGAGCAGACTGAGGAGGTAAAACACGATACATTTAAATTCAAAATATGCATGTTTGCCGCGGCTGCTCGCATATGTCGGTTCGTATTTGAAATATACTTAATCCATATTTGCATGAGGCGCAGGTTTATAAAGGTTACGGTCTTCAAAAAAAAAAAAAAAAGAGTAGCAAGAAAGCAAATGTTTTTGACTGTTTCCCTGAAGCCCTGACCTTCTCCGTCTGTAATGGAGATCATAAATCAACGCAGCGCCTGGTCCAGAATATACTGGTTCTTCATTCTTATGTCTGTAAACGTACAGCAAAATAACAGGAGAATTATCTGCCTTCGATTTGTCTGTTTCTATCTCCATGCATAATTCAATACTCGGGCTATTTTGGGGGCATCGCGTGGACTGAACCTCAGCCAAGTGAATGAGAAAGAGAGACGCTAATGATGATAATGGCTACAATTATATATATGCTCTCATTTGGCACTCAGTTCCTCCCCCCCTCCTCCTCTTTCCGATCTTCCTCTCAACTTTGACTGAACGGCAGCCATCTTATCCTTCCCCTTCTCTCCGCGCCACTCCGCTTCCTGCTCTTTCCCTTCCCCAGCTAAGTCAGACAGGAGGCATCAAAGCCACCTGGATGACGCTCACCTATCTATAGCCGCCGCGGAGACCAAAGAACCAGTGACACCAAGCAGACTGTCATCACCCGTCATCTGGCTCATTGTTTGACATCACTTCACTGCTCCGATACCGGGGAAGTTTGAGGGAGAACTCTCCGGAGACAGAAACCGCCATTTCAAGAAAAGTTTTGTTCCATTTTAGAGGAGTCGGCGCTTGTGATTCCGTCTTGACAGAAGTCATCGGCAACAGAAGCGAGCTAATGTCGGGAGCAGAGCCGGGGAACGTTAGATTTGCTCTGTGGGTGAGAGCCGGGTGCAAATTAAATGAGAGAAACAATTGTGGGAGGATGTTTAGTTTGGAGGCCTTTTGGATTTTCCACCCCACTTTACTGTTCCGCCACAACACTGAAAAGTCATTGCGAAACACATTCAGAACCTCCAGTAATTCAAGGTTTACGATTGACGCTTGCACTTTGAGCATTGACTATAATCTGGTGCCCTGGGTGAGGTGTCCCTCCTACCTATCTGGGGATTTGTCTTCTGGCAAGGCGCAAAACTCAGATGTAAGTATGTTTTCAAAGGTCACAGATATTAGTTTCTGCTGCTGGGTATCTGGACTGGCGTCTTCACTGCGGATGGCCTGGTGAGGCTTCATGAAACAGTGTGCTTATTTTCAGGCCGCTCTTGGTTTGGAAATGTTGAGAGGTTTCATTGAAGCAGCTGTTCAAAACCAATGATTTTAGAGCAGAGAGCAGCATCTAGTGGGCTATGAAAATGAGGGCACTGTTTCATGAAGCCTCATCAGCCCATCACAAGATAGAAGCACATGAAGCAACTGCAGACAGCACTAAGCCACTGACCGAGCAATAAAAATAACTGACATTAAACACATAAATCGTCATAAATAAACAGCAGAGATACATCCTTTTTATCAAAATGTAAACAAGTCAGAGTTGTGAAGGTGGCAGGTAGTGATGGCCTGATGAGGCTTCATGAAACAGTGTGTTTGATTTCCGGGCTCAGTAGGTGGCACTGTCAGATCAAAAATGTCGTGAGGTTTCAGTAAAATAGCTGTTCAAAACCAAGAATTTTAGAGTGCCATCTACTGTGCTCTGAAAATGAGGTCACTGTTTCATGAAGCCTCATCAGCGCTTCACTAGTTTCCATTGCGAAAGGGCCTAAAATAGCCGACGCATTTCTTGGGTGGAGACGGATAAGGGCACCGATACCGTGACATGCCCGCATGCGCCGCCGTTTGGGGGTCATGAGAGAGCAAAACCTGAGTTGAGTTAGCAGCCATTGTTGTTACCATTACTGAAAACAAGAGTGATGGACTCATGATTCTTCATGAAACAGTGCTCTTATTTTCAGAGCTCAGTAGGTGGCGCTCTCAGTTTAGATGATGTGCCTGGAGACCTGTTGCTACATTGCCTGAAACAACCTCTATCCAATGTTACACCCAGAATTCTCAGCAAAAATGGTTTGGAGCTCAGCCATCCAGGAAAGACTCAACGCAGATCAGTAGCTCCGCATCCAGAAAAGTCCTGATGTGGAGTTCCCGACAACTGGGAAGATTCCGGGGACATGCTGCAGAGATTATGCGGCAGGAGGAGGTTGTTTTGGGTGGGAAAAAAAAACCTTCCACAGCTGAATGTTGAATGGATGGATGGAGTCACACAGGAGCAGCACAGAGAGATCAGTATTTGTCAAGTGTTCCCCACACACATGAGCACACACCTTATGTTTTAATGCTTCGTATACACTGTGCATCAGGCTTTACACGTGCAGGTTATGAAATTTTTATCGAAGGCCTTTTGTCTTTTCAATATGCAGTTTTCTCTCTCTCGCTGAGCACTTAGTGTAAAAACAGCCGGTGCGAAAATGGCCCGATCGCGGGAACAAACTCTCGCACACACACACACACACATCCACATTCCTCTCTCGATCCATCAGTAGGTAACACATGCAGGCCGGGCTGACATGATTTATAGAGTTCTCTGGGAATAAATAATCGAGTGAAGAAGTGAGGAATCAGGAGTGCGAGGTGATGCATGGGTTCGGGGGAGTGATGGCGGCTGGAGAGGGAAGGGAAGGGCAGGACGCGGGGCGAAGTGAAGGTTAGCCCAGGGAGCCATAATGAGATTGTTTCTTCACTGTTTTCTCTTGTTTATGGATCCCATTTAAAACGGTATCGGCTTACGCGCTTTAGAGCCGTCGAAGCTTAGACGAGGAGGATTTGTTCTCTTCAGGTACGCGTCCGTCTCGCTGTTGAAGGTGATTAGGTTCCAGCTGCTGGACTGAATGCAGCGCAGAGAGAGTAGCCACCGATTCATTCAACCTTGGATGAGTGAGGTTTTTTTTCAGCTGCTTCATGACTGATGCTGTGAGACGCATGGAAAAGTGCCTTAAGGATTTCTGTCATGCTGTTTTTTTGCTTTGAGTTTAGAGAGTCATTCTTGGCCTTTTTAGCGAGCTATTGAGCAAGTGTCAAACCCGTGGCCCGGGGGCCGAAACCGGTCGACCAAGTCCCTCCATGTGGCCTTTAGATTGGCTCAAATACATGAAGATACCATAATGTACATGTACAGTTTTACTGTCTGACAGGTGCATGAAGAGATGATGTAGACGATGAAAATTGATGCAGACGGAACAGACTTTGATGAAATCGTATACTATATAATATTTTATTTAGACTCTTCTGTTCTGCCTGGACAGAGCAGTGTTTCGTGCTGGACCTTCAACTATAGTCTCACACCACCAGTTCTTAAATTATATTAAATTAGATTAGATAGAAATTCAAATTCAATAAATGTCTGTTTGTGCTGGATAATATTGACCGTTTTTTTTTCTTTCTAAGCCACTTGCACTGGGTCTGTTACCTGCTTATTTGTAGCATCATTTTGGGCTCCACACACTCCATGTGGCAAACAGCAGAATTTGATTTAGTTTCAGTCAAATCTTTTGACAAAAATGCTAATTTAGTTTTAGTCCCAACTTTGTCATTGAAATTGTTTTAGTCTTAGACTAGTTTTAGTCGACAAAATATTATAGGATTATGATAGATGAAAACGACAGGATATTTAGTTGACTATAATGCAGTTTGTAATACAATATCTTCTTATAATAGAAGTTATTTTTTTATTTAACGCCAACGTTGGCTTCAGACTTTGTTTTTATTCAACACACTTCAAGTGGATGTGTGTGTACACAACTGCACATCATGTTCTCCGTGTGTCGTCATGTCAAGCTGAAGCTTCAGAGTAACATTTTTTTCTCTCAGCAAGTTGTTGGAGGGACACAGACTTGTTTTTATGCGTGTCCTCTCTAACTTCGTGGATGACTAAATGTTAGCGTCATATTCGCACTTTTGAAAATACATTTTGACAAAGAAACGGAACGAGGCAGGAGATGACGAAACGTTACAGTGTCTGAGGTTGTGCTGTCTCACAGACCAGTTTGAAAAAGTACATAAATGTATATACATTTCAGCGTACAATGTCACCAATGTAAAATAAAGTGTTGCCCTCTCCACAGGCCGATTTATCGGCTGTAAACAAATGCGCTCACTTTTGAGAACTCTGAGATTTAAGTCAGAATTCTGCCACTTTTTTTCTCCACTGGCCCTAATCCTCTTCTGTACGTTTTTATTCATTGATGACAATGTCAATGCGTTTGGTCTTCGCCTTCATCCTCTTGAATGGATTTGATTTACTTCTCGTCTCGTCTTTGTCAGTGAATAAAGGTCAGTGACGATAACTATGATGAAAAATGAACTTTGCTGGGAGATGAGCGACAACAGAGAAACGTCAACCATGTTGGAGAAATAAAAGAGAGAGTGATCCTCCCTCAAATAAATCATCTTTGACTCCAGCTCCATGGTTGAGTTTATTTTCCCCACATGCCAATGCTGCCGTCTGACACGGCTGTAATGAACCCGGCAAAACCGCCCCCCAATTCGAGCCGTTGCCCCCCGAACTGTTGTCACTGAAAACGTGAACAGGATTTATTAAAACTTGCCGTTTCCTTCCCATCTGCAATATTCATTTGGGGAAATTGTCCATTATTTGTTCAATCTGTCCGACGGGGATCCCACCAGGGGCATTTTGGGAGCGATACACTTTCTCATTACTGTGATGGAAAATGGAATTTATGTTGCTGAGGTCGTTATCTGGTCATTTCGCTTCCTGTTATTTCTGCCATCGCTCAGATGTCTGGACCCCAAGAACACAACGTCATCTCAATATGAATGATGGTTCACCATTTAGACTGTGTTAAATGGCAGTTTGGCTTGTTTGGTCTGTGGCCTCAAGTTAGGTGTTTAGTTGAGGGCTGCACTTCTGGGTCTCTGTTTAATATGTCTGTGATGTTTGTCGTCTCCAGTTAGGCAGGATTGGAGCTGTGTGTCTCAGCACCTGCAGGGTTGTGACCTTCAAAATTTATGCTTTGGGATTGTTGAATTTTGGTGAATTTATGCTTTGTTTAAGCCATATATTTTCTATATTTAGATTTAAGATGCCTGAGTTGCTTTTTGGGTTTTTTGTTTCCAGCACCATGATTGTCTCTTTTTTTCTGTGTTTGCTTTTTGCATTCTGCTCTCTGGCAATTCATCTGTGTTCTGGATTTGAGTTTATCTTTTTTGGTTGGAAAATATGTTTTTTATTGCCTGTTTTATTTTGCTTTGAGCGGTGTCATTTAAATTTAAATTTCTGCTAGAAGTACAGTTAGAACTATCAGTAACTTTTGCTCGGGGTTGGATCCAGCGAGTGTCTTCACTTGGATTTTTCAGAGTACGACATTCAGAAGATTCCGCTCTTGAAGAACATTTCCGAAAACTTTCTGGTAACAGCAATGTTTGCAAAGCCAAAACATAAAAGAGTCTTGTCATGTTTATTTTACAAGGAAATAGCGAAAACAATCACGCACACATCGCGAGTCTGGGACTGCTGCGCTGCGCTCCCGTTCCCAAGCACAATTTTCCTGCAGCTCCTGCCTGCACACCTCGGTGTTCTGGGAGTTTGAGAAGTAGTTTTTGAATGAGGTTGTCCGCCTAGATAGTGATCAAATCCTTTACTGCCCGGCATTCATCAGGTTTTTGTGGAGTCGCACTGTACACATAGTTTCTGGCATCTCTGAGGCAAGAAGCTCACCACCCGCTGAGAGTTTCCCGAGACAAAGTGCAGCCGACTCGGCCAAAAATGACTCACTTTTGTTCACATCTCGGACTTCTGTCTCGAGACAGAACCCGCAGTGTGAATGCGTCCTAAAGCTGGACAGCTGAGCAGTGCTGCGCCACGAAGATTAGTTGGACAAAGAAGAAGTCGGAATACATATACGGAATACAACGGAACATTTTAGCACTTTAATGGCAATAAAACGAATGTAATTTCACTGGCCTGAGCAGCGTGAAACTTGTTGCCTGCAAAATTCCATAACATAGAGATGAACGACTGTGATTGGTTGACTGGGCTGCCGAGCATCATGGGAAGTCATTGTTACTGAGCTTGTTGTTGAGTCTGATGGCTCCTCAGGTGCAACTTTATTTGTTAAAGTGGCCAGACAGGATGATAAATAGGAATGAGAAACTGTGGTTACAGCATTTCGATCTCTGATGTCAGAGACCAAAGACCCAGAATCCTTCGTCGAAAGAGCCACATCTGGCTTGCGAGTCATAGGTTCCCTGCTTTAAGTAGTGTAGCAAGTCATTCTGGGCTGCAGCCACAAGGGGGTCCAACACAGTTCAGTAAGTAACAAATAAAAAGTATCGCAGCTATTGTTCAACGTTAAGCAACCAGACAGCACCAGGAACGAAACTGTTCCTGAATCTGGTGGTTCCGCATCGGATGCTACGGTACCGTCTGCCGGATGGCAGACGCTCCATCAGCTGAAACTTTACAAAGAATATTTTAAAATCTCACTGAAATACAAAGCATTTTTTGTAAGTGAATCAGAATTAATTACAGAAGCAGCCGGTCTCCGTGAAGAACACCCATGAAGGCAAGCACGCTCCGAAGCATGATCGCTTCAAACAAAAAAAAGCCACCTACGCACATTCAAAAGCCAGGAAATGAAACCAGCGGAGTTGAAGTCGAACACGGTCTTGTTGTTCTTTTGTCTGCCCTCCAGGAACATCCCGAGCTCCACTTGATATTCATCCCACATGTGCTTTAGATGAACACAACAGAGGAGTGAAGAGAGTTGAAGGGTCCTCGGTGGATGTCTGTTCTGCTCTCTCCATCACACAAACCCCCGGACACGGACTCCGTCGCTCCGTCTCTTATACATCACTCTCCGCTCATTGCTGTAATCAAACATCAAATCTGCGCCGGCCGGGAGGCACGAGTGAAGGACGTGGCTGATAAAAGTACGGCGCTCCCTTCGGAACGCCGTCATGTTCGGATTCATCCCGGTGCCCCGGAATATCCTGAAAGATTTCCCTCAAAACAAATGAGGTCTCCCATTCCACCACATGAAAACAGCCGAGGTGAATGTGCTGTGACCCAAATATAATCCTGCTTTTGCATCGAGTACAGCCGCCCAATGCCTATCTGTTTTAATGGAATTAACACTTTTTAATGTACATTTTTGTTTCATAGCATATTTTGTATGATATTTTATATCCATCTAAAAATCATTTGTTGCTTACAGAAACATTACATAACGTTTTGTAGTCACATGATCGTGACATGTACTAGATAATATTTAAATAGGGACCTGGGGTCGTTTTACATCTTCCCCTAGATGTTCTTCATGCATCAAAGGAAAAAAAAAATACAAAAAAAAAAAAAAAAATATATATATATATATATATATATATATATATATTTTTTTTTTTTTTTTTTTTTTTTTTTTTTTTTTTTTTCCTGTTCCTGGAGGGCAGACAATGCATAAATGACCCCAGGTCCCTATTTAAATATTATTCATTAAATGTTATGTAAATGTTAGCATATCTCTCTCGCAATATATATATATATATATATATATATATATATATATATATATATTATTTTGGGTATCACCGGTGAAGTGGCAGCCATCTTGCTTTGTCACTTGGTTTTGCCAGTTATGCAGATTGAAAAATGTGTGATGATATTTCAAGCCTCCTCAGATCACATGACCTCTGTAATATGCTCCGCAGTGCTGCAACGGTTCATTTAATCTGTAAATGTTAAAACACTGAAACGCCACTGTGTTTCACCAGCTGTTGTGTGTGGGAACGTGAGCACCTTCTTCAGGGGGGGTGTGTTTTTAGCCTGCCTCACGGCTAACCGTTGCCTTTATGTATTTTTTTAAAGAAGAAAATGGCAGGTTTTCTTTGGTGATACACTCTGGAAATGTCAAATACTTCGCTCACAGGCTCCATTTGTGCCTCCAAATGAGAGCAAAACACTAGAATCCTGGAGTCAAGGGACCTGATTTTGGAGGCATCTGCTTCCCGGTGGCAAGAGGGACCCTTTAGCTGGTCTCTCCTGGGGCTTTGGTTCTTCCTAAAAGTTATGGAGGTTAATCTGAGTGTGAGTGTGTGGATGTGCCTTGCCGTGGACTGGAAACCTTTCCAGAGCTTGTCCCCTCCGGACCAAGGATTGGCTCCAGATTACTGCAAACCTGGAATATCAGAGATAAATGGTGCATTTTGGGACAGATCGAACCGAATGTGTGTGTGGGACACGCTGACGTCCCGCTACAGTGGTCACTGGGTTCATGAACACCTTTGTATATGTCTATTTTGGGCACAAAGAGGCAGGTCTGATGATGGAGAAGCTGGATTTACTGGTAACATGGGTGGGAGATCAAGTGGGCAAGGATGCCACCATCATGGGACACGATTTTTTGTGTTTTTCTGTCCATTTTTTCCATTAATCCAACATCCATTTCATTGGTCCACTTCAGTGTATCGATAGTTCAGATGCAACTCTCAGTCCTGATTCAGTCTTCCATCCTCTTGTTCACACACTCTCCTCCTGCACTGTTTATCACGGTGACTAGCGGCATGTCTCTGGCTGACGCCCTCCTCCGGGCCCCCGCTACGTCCTGCACCGCTAGTGTTAAGCTAGCTACACACCGGTGACACATTGAGCTTCTCAAACCCAAGCGACATTCGCAGAGGCACAATACATTGGGACTCCACTGTCTCTCTGAAACCAAATCCTTCACAGGTGCTATCCAGACATGGGGACTCGACTCATTGTGACTTGGACTCGAGTCGACTCTGGTGGTGTTTTGATGGCTTTTGACTTGACTTGACAAAAACTGAATGACTTGAAACTGACATTGAGAGGAAATGACTCGACACAACGACTTGAGTGTTGTTGAGTTTTTGTATCAAAAGTGAGACAGTGGAAGTTTTGTCAACATTAAAAGCCATAAATAAAAAGTTATTTCTGTTTGGCCTCATGCATATCAGTAATTACAATGTAATTACAATTACAACACTTACTTATACTTACAGATCAGATTGTGCAATTAAATATAGTGACTTGGACCTTACTTGATTTGACCTGACTTTCTTTTTATGTTTTTGTAAGCATTTACGAAGCATTTTTTTGTAAACGATGGTGTAAAAGGTTGGACGGAGCTGTGAATAGTTCCTTTGCTAAACACTGCTTTGTGTTCCAAGCATTTTAGAGTGTGAGTATCTGCTTAGAAAAGTGTAACTCGCAAGCTCAGGTAAGAGAACGAACAAAGAAACCCACAGGAAAGAGACACCACATCCTGTTAAAACACTCTGCATCTTTCATTCAGGTTTGGAGTTTCAAGACGTCAAACCGTGAAAACATTTCAACCTCGTGTGAAGTTTTCCAGTGAAATCCAAAGATTAGTTTCTTCCCCAGACTTTGGGAGACAGGTGACAGCCGAGGTGTGCCCAGGTTAATCATTTGAAGCGCTTGGAGTCGGGCGACAGGAAGTCACGACGGAGGAAGAAAGAAAAGCCCGCAGGCTGGGGAACTGGGTGATGGCTCCGCCGACTGTCAGCGGCTGGTGCGTCTGTGTGGGAGAAGACTTTACTTAGGGATGTCAAATATGTGGGAAAGTTAGTGGAGTCTGGAGTCTAAATCTACTTATCAAAAAAATAAGTATATATGCTGCTCAGCAGGTGGCGCTGTCAGTTTAGAAATGTTGCAAGGTTTCAGTTAACTAGCTGTTCAAAATCAATGGTGTTAGAGCAGAGAGTGCCGTATAGTGGGCTCTGAAAATGTTTCATGAAGCGTCGTGGATTAAAGCAGTCAGGTGTGGGCAAGGCCAAGACCCAAGTACAAGACTCAAGTATCTTCAAGACACTCAAGACTCAGATGGGAATAGCACAGGTGGCATCGAAACAACTTGGGAGGGTTGAAACTAGTGATGGGCTGATGAGGCTTCATGATACAGTTTCATTTTCAGAGCCCACTAAAGCCTTGGTTTTGAACAGCTACTTCGATAAAACCGCACAACATTTCTGAACTGACAGCGCCACCAACTGAGCTCTGCAAATAAGGAGACTGTTTCATGAAGCCTGATAAAAATAACTTAAACAATAACAGGAAATAAAAATAAGGCTGAATTCAATGGTCAGATGATTCAGTTAGGACTGAAAAAACAAAACCAAAAAATTGTATATATAATATAAAACCAAATGAACCCCCCAAAAATGTATGAAATACTGTGGGAAATTTTCAGTGAAAAAAAACAATATCTATAAAAATGAAATGTGAAAAAGGCCACTGAGTTAATGGTAGGAAAGAAAGTGAGAGCAGTTGTGGAACTTTGAGCAGGCTGGGAAGTTTGGCTCACCCAAACTCAATCGTTGCCCCTCTGGCTCTCCGCCTGACTTGTTTTTGTTTTTTTCTTTTCCCAGCGAAACGGTTGTTTGATTTGTCAAATTCTTATAGGAATCGGTGTGTGTTGTGTGCAAACATCCAGAGCGCCGGGGCTGAGGGGAGCAGCGCGAGCATACAAAATGTATGAGCTGGAGCAGAACTGGGGGAAAAGGCGAGTGCAGGGGAAGGAGAGGGAGGCGTCGGAGAAAAATGCGTCTCTGAGAACGTGAGCGAGTCGGAGTGGAGGCGAGATTAGGGAGCCAATATCACACTGTCCATCAATGTCAGCGAGCTGGGGTCCTCGGCTGGCGTTCCATCCATCAGCCCGGCTGCTTCCAAACGCCTGTTTTGAATTTCTTTAATTCCATTTTAAATCCTGCAGGAGTCACGCGACGACTGATAAATGTCGGAAACACTCAGGTAGATTGCAGGAGGAGCTCAGGGTTTTGCTATCAACAGCTTGTGGGGACCGTAGGTGTTGGTAGCTCACATGAATCCCTGGAGGAAATATCGACATTTCACACTGTTATCCGGAAATATTTTGCTCAACTTTTGAATAATCCGTCTGCCCTTGGAGCTGGTGTTCCAGGAGCGCCGGAAAAACCTGCCGCAGCTTTTCAGGTGTCAGAGAAAGTTTCTTGCTCTTGCGCACGCAGGTGGTTCAATTTATGGTGAGTCCTCCGTGTAAGCAGCTTAAAGAAACAAAATACTACAAAATAAGAAGAGAAGAAAGCAAACAGAAAAGAGCATCTTAACCTGGACATCTGCATCCGTGTTCTTCCTTGCTGGTGTTTGGAAGTTGCAGGTTCAACTCCAGGAGACGACCACCACAACTGCATATTTTATAGATGTTGAAAAGACTGGACGATGACTTGACTAGACAAGGCTTGATTTTAACTTGAAGACAGTTTGACTTGACAGTTACTAGAGGAGATACAAATAGACAGTTACTTGACTGGGGGACTTGATGAGATGGGACTTGACCAGATGGTCGACAACTTAACTTGATGTGGAGACTTGACTTGACGGGACAAGGTGAGCTGATGACTTGTCGAGACGGTTTCTCGACTTGACTTGATGAGATGAGACAACAACTTGACTTGGCGGTGACTAGACGAAGTACAAATAGTTACTTGACTTGACATGGAGTCTTGACTTGAAGGGAGGGGGCGAGATGATGACTTGACAAGACGGTTTCTCCACTTGAAGTGGAGACTTGACTTAACTTGATGAAATGAGACGACAACATGACTTGATGGTGACTAGACAAGATACAAATAGACAGTTAATTGACTTGACGTGGAGTCTTGACTTGAAGGGAGGGGGCGAGATGATGACTTGACAAGACGGTTTCTCCACTTGAAGTGGAGACTTGACTTAACTTGATGAAATGAGACGACAACATGACTTGATGATGACTAGACAAGATACAAATAGACAGTTAATTGACTTGACGTGGAGTCTTGACTTGACGGGAGGGGGCGAGATGATGTCTTTACAAGACAGTTTCTCCACTTGAAGTGGAGACTTGACTTAACTTTATGAGATGAGACGATAACATGACTTGACGGTAACTAGACAAGATACAAATAGGCGGTTAATTGACTTGACGTGGAGACCTGATGGGACAAGGCCAGATGATGACTTGACAAGACGGTTTCTCGACTCGACCTGGAAACTTGACTTAACATGATGAGACGAGACGACAACTTGACTTTACAGTGACTAGACGAAGTACAAATAGAGGGTTATTTGACTTGACGTCAGGATGTGACTTGATGGGGAAAGACATCACAATGACTGACTACTTGTCTTGACTTAATGGGCAAGACAACAACGTCACTTGACAGGTACTAGACAAGATTTAAATAGATGAAGACTTGATTTGACGTGGAGACTTGACTTGACTTGACAAGAAGACAATGGCATGACGATGACTTGACGAGGCGACTCGGTGCAATCAATGAAAGGGAGACAGACAAGACAAAGGGGGTTAAGACAGGAAGTCCAGACTAAGCTCACCAAAATAAAACAGGAAATAAACAAACATTCAAACTACCAGAAGAACAAAATAATACAAAGAAATAAAACCTGACAATAATAATAGAAAAGCAAAACAAATGAAACCACTAAAGCTAGTTGACAGAGCTGGAAAACAAAAATGATCTTGAAATCAAACAGCAGCACTTGAAAACAAAACAACTGAACACGAGCAGCAGAAGAGCGGCAGGAACACTTGAGAGTCAGAATGAAAATGAAAGGGAAATGAACGTGTGTCAACCGCGCCCTGAAGTTCAGCTTCCACTTCTCTCCCCGAGTGACTGGGCTCTGAACGCAGACGGAGGCCCTCTGCAGGTGACTCGCTTGTGAGTCAGCAACTTCCTACCCTGCTTCCCATCGCTTCCCATGTTCAGGATGAAAACACATGCTCGCAAAAGTGTGGACAAAAAGAGCCTGGGAGGCAGCGGAGCCGACCCTCTTTTAATTGGTCTGCACAAAAGCGTTTGAGGAAATTCTCCGACTGCTGTGTTGGGACTGAGAAATGCTCTCATTAAACAGCCAGTCGTCGAAGTAGTAGAGCCGCTCTCATTTAGGCAGCCGCTGTTGATTCACCGCGCCTGTGGTACACAAGTTCATTGTGCTCGCCATTAAAGACCAACACGTGCAGAAGGTCCTATCTTGTCTCCAACGCTGTGGCTCTGTTGTTTATTGTGTCTTAGTGACACATTCACATTCACCACAGCTGCTGCTGCTGCGTTCCACTCGTCCTCTACAGGTGAATGACTTCCTGTCGGGTCCCTGGTAAAACTAGTCCCTTCACGTTGGGAATATAATCTCCATCCACGAGACGCTGCTTCTCTATTGTGAGTCTGTCGCTGGTTCGCTGGATTAACAGATCTACCGGGGAACTCTTACCCTGGAGAACAACGTAGAGCACAACTTCAACACAACATATATCTATCAATATAACACATATCTATCTGTCTATCTATCTATCTATCATCCATCTATCTATCTATCTATCTATCTATCTATCTATCTATCTATCTATCTATCTATCTATCTATCTATCTATCTATCTATCTATCTATCCATCCATCCATCCATCCATCCATCCATCCATCCATCCATCTATCCATCTATCTATCTATCTATCTATCTATCTATCCATCTATCTATCCATCTATCTATCTATCCATCCATCTATCTATCCATCTATCCATCCATCTATCCATCCATCTATCCATCCATCTATCCATCCATCTATCTATCTATCTATCTATCCATCCATCCATCCATCCATCCATCTATCTTCCATCCTGGCGTGAATATCTCTCAGATCTGAGAGCTGGTTCTGCTCCGCTGGCTGTCAGCGCAGACTTCAGTGATAGCCAGTCGCAGAAGCTGAGCACAACTGTTCTCTGAGCATCATCTGCCGTCTCCACTGTGAGCGCAGGGCTCTGACTCGGACTCAGAGCAGAGTTGCTGCTCATTTAAAGACGACACACGCTGCTCCTCTTCCAGCAGGATGTTGCCCATGTTCCATGTTGGAGTGTGATGAGAATCAGACTCCGGTGAGGCTTTCAATCAAAGGCCTATTATTAGACCCATCCTCAAAGAGCCGAGGTTCAAATCGATATGTTCTCCTGTTGTTGCTCTCACAACAGCCGACAACAACACACCTTTATTCAAAGCTCCATGAACAGCATGTCATTTTTCGACTATTGTGGACCACGGCTCGACACCATTTGCATATATAGTGAGCGGAGAAATGAATAAAGTCCCGGGGGAGAATTATGTTGTGTTGAATGTGGCTTTTGAAGCCTGCAGCGGGCGGTTTAGCCATTTAGGAGAAGCCAGGAGCTGGCAGCAGTCCGGGAATACAGGAGAGAAGAAACAAACTCACCATGGAACAGAGGCAGATGATACAGATATGATGCGTGAGATCATCCCTTTTAAGACGATGATTCCGTTGAATTTCCACTCAAAGAAAATCCAGCCGCTACAGCAAATTCCGCTGAATCAAAAGTGAGGAAATGTCATGTTATTGAGGCAGACAATGGGGGGGGGAAATGAAACCCTAAATCTAACCTTCCCATCCCAGTTGGTTCATGTTACATTTCATATTAAGTAGCTAAAAGCCTCAAGAGCGACATACTTGGGTGCCTTTTATGAAAAAGTTAAACCCTGGAAACAGTCGGAGCGACTCGTGTCTGCTATGTATCTTAACACGATTCCCTCACTGCTCTAGTCAGAGCAACTCAGTTGGATGTGATCCAGTCAGTCGTCGATGAGACTGACAAGTTGTACAAGTTGCCAGTTGTTTCACTACATTACAAAGTATTTTATATTCTGTTCCGAGAGCTTAATGTCTTGCAGCATTCCTTCTTTTTGAAAATAGTCAGCAAGTGAAGAGCTGATGAGGCTTCATGAAACAGTGCCCTCATTTTCTGAGCCGACTAGATGGCGCTCACTGCTATAAAATCCTTGGTTGAGACAGCTGCTTAAATGAAACCTCACATATCTAAACCGAGACTGAGCTCTGAAAATAAGTGCGCTGTTTAAAGAAGCCTCATCAGACCGTCACTAGTCACCACCAACTTGGTGACCTGGAGAGCTGCTCGGTTAATGCTCAAGTCCTGGCAGTCTTGGTAAATTTGTTCCCAAAAAGAAGAAAAAACTGCTTGATAGTCAAGTGAAAGTTGACTTGTTTAAGCAAATAGCCAAATATGTACTTGGTGAACTAGAAACTCCACATTTCTGTGAACTAGTAGGTCTGAAATAGACTTGATAAAACAAGGAAGACTTGGTGAGTTAATAAACCAGAAGCAGACTTGAATATCTAACAAGTCCGTGGAACACTGACAAACTCGGCATTGACTAGCCGAGAGTGCATAACAGACTTGTTCAACTAGGGAGCGTGGCAGCAGAATTGGTGAAGCCCAACTTGACATCGGTAACTGACTCGAAAAGCATGTGGTTGGTTCATAAGTCGAAGATGGACTCGGAAACTATGAAGTCAGAAATTCATGTCAAAGTAGTTAAAGGAGAGTAGACCTAGTAAACTGACTAGTCCAAAAGTGACCGGGGTAAACTGGTAAGTGAGAAAATTGATGCTTTGTTCAAACAGTGCCCTCAGTTTCAGAGCCCACTAGATGGCACCCTCTGCTCTAAAATCATTGGTTTTGAACAGCAACTTTCGTGAAACCTCACAACATTTCTAAACCGAAAGCGCCACCTACTGAGCTCTGAAAATAAGTCCACAGTTTCATGATGCCTCATCAGCCCATCACTCGTGAAAATGTACCTGGTAAATCACGACAAAACTGTAGTGACAGTCTTGACCAATGAGCTGATGACTCGGGAATAGACTTGCGTATAATAATGTACTTAGATATCGAGTAAGTCCAAAACTAGACGTGTTCACAGGGAAGTCTGGAAAATGACTAGTTCTCCTCCACTTTTTCACAAATAAAACTGATGCAAAGCTTCTGTATTCTCAAGTTTCTCGCTGAAGAAAAACATACATGACTGGGCCCCTGGAATCTCCGTAACTGAGGTCTGGTTAAACCCATCAGCACTTTGTCACACAGGAGATGAAGAACAATCCACCGCCAGATGAGGATGTTGATGAGAAATGAGACGATTAAGAACGGGTCCTCCAGTGCGCTGACAAGACTCGCGCAGACACTTCCCCGAACCTTTCTCATTACAGCCCTCGAGAGAGCGTGAGAAATGGAGTACAAAGAAGAGCAATGGGAACGTAATAAAGACAAATTAAAGGCGTGTTTATTCCACCGCTGCGGCCATATTGAATGACTGTTGCCTTGGATACAGTGAGTTTAGACAAAGAGGGCGAAGCGGGAGGGGAAAGTGAGAAATACAGGCGGTGAGAAGTGAGGAGACAGAAACAGTGGGGCACGTTGTTAAGCGCTGTGCTACTTATCGATTCCACCCTGTCATCTCCCAGGTAATGGCCATGACTCCCAACCAATTAGAAGATTAGGGACACGGTCTATCTCAGTCAGACAGCCGGGCGGCTCGCGAGGCTAGGAAGGCAGAGTGCACTTGTTCGGGAAATCCGACTTTAAATGGAAACATCAAAGGCAGTGAGTCTTCGCTCCCTTGTTGGCTGAGAGAGCTGCTCCTGTATTCGACAGCACAGCATCTGATGGCTGGCGGGTGCGTGGTGGAAGATCCCGAACAAGATATTTGGGATCACTTCATGTCCAGTCGTGTCACAGCAGGTGGGACGCAGAGCTGAGAAAAAGGTATTTTCTGTGGCTGAGACAGTAGAAGGGAAGGAGTCATTGGTTTGGATGGCTGTGACTTTTGTCAATAGTACAGTGGGTTTTTGGGACTTGAACTTTGTTTAGAAACTGCAGTGATTTAAAAGACGAGGAAAACAAAAATGACAAAGCTCAGACTAGACGAAAGAAACATATCATGTACCTCGCCTTTAGAACACTCATTTTTATAGGCTTAGATTTACATCATGTTGGTCAAACTTTTATTTCGCTGAGCGCATTCATGTTTACACTTGCAGTTGTGAACTGCAACCTTCAGCTCTCGTTCGAACGGTTCGTATGACGCGGCTGGGACGAGGATCAGCACCTCTAAATTCGAAGCAATGGTTAAAAGGGTTTGGACTGTGTCCTTGCCTCAAGTGGAAAAGTTCAGGTAGCTCTGGGTCTTGTTCTCGAGTGGGGGAGTACGAGACTGGTCCACGATTCGGAACATACTTCAATCACACTATCGTACTGTTGTGTGTTAAAAAAGAGCTGAGCCAAGAGGCATCCATCAATCTTCGTCCCGACTCTCACCTGTGGTCATGAGATTTGGGTCATGATGGAAAGAACAAGGTGACGGGCGTCTCCCGTAGAGATAGGGTGAGCAATTCTCTCACCTGGGAGAGACTTGGAGTAGAGCTGCTGCTTCTTCATGTTGAGAAGAGCCAGCTGGGAGGAGACCAAGGGGTCGACCCAGGACCAGGTGGAGGGACTATATCTCTACATTGGCCTGGGACCTAGCAACAGCGAGGCGAGGATGGATGGCTCTAGACGCCATATTCTCTGAATCTAGTTGCCATATGAGAACCAAGTGTTCCAAACGCCAATATAACTCGTCCATCTGAGCTCCAAACATGCGTGAGCCAGATCCACTGCCAAGTGGGAGACACCATAGCAGGAAGTGGCCGAAGCAAACCCTATTCATTTCAGATTCAGTCAAAGCAACGACAAAAATAATGAGTTTCTGTCATAACTAAAGTAAGTTCATGAGTGAGGACTGTAGATGATGCATGAAGATTGTGGAGAGCAAGAAGGAGGGCGAGGAGCACCAAAGTTTCCCGAAGTTATTTTGGATCTCTCATGTTTTTTAAGAATGATAGCTTTAACATAGACAGCTTGGGCTTTTCTCCCGTCGTGTAGGTCTATAGAAGAGGATGAAATACAAGCGCCATATGGAGCTCTGTCAGGAAATTACACCACAACTTAATGAAGTGAGCCACTGCTCCTCGGCACCATCACACAACACCAGACTCATGAAGATGACGGAGAGCTTCAGCTGCTTTAGAAATCTCAGCCAGACAGAGCTTTTGCCGCCAATGACCGAGCAAACAGAAGATCAGGATGAAGAGTGGCAGCATGTTTCCTGATCCAAAGTCGTATTGCAAGTGGTATTTCCACAGCCAAAGTTTTCCACCTGCGCGTCACGCAGAGCGCACGCTGGGGCCACATTTTGTCTCGTCATTCAAAGAGAGAAAACAGATGTCGAGCCACAGAGCGGGGGATGTACCGACGCAAACTAACCCTTATGTCTCCTCAAAGAACCCCCTCTGGGGTTCCCTGATCTAACTCTGCGCATGTTGCCTGGCTTCCCCCTGCTGGGAACACTCCAGGTGAAGGATTACAGCAGCACTCTGTTTGCTCCTGACACTCCAGACTCGGGCACTTAACTTCAAGTGGATGCAGATTTGAGTTCTGCAGAGTCTGTTCTTTTCTTCTGCTTCATGGAGGACGCCGTTAAAGATTCATGAGGGTGCACTCTCGCATCCCTCTCGGCAGGAATACCCTGGAAAGCAAACCAGCAGACACGTGAGCACTGACTCCCCGCAACAAACACACTTGCTTTTAACCTTTTTTGACCTCCACCACATTATGAAATTAGATGAATGCTTTCGTATTTTAAGCATCTATTAATAAGGAAAATAATATGCATAAGGTAAATAAAACTAAGTCAGCTACCCCCAAAAATATTAATAGATATTTCATATATTTTTTAACTTCAAAACCGAGAAAAAAACAAAATGAATAAAGATAAATATTATATTTATATTATATTTATTTAATATATTAATTTGATATATTGCATTTTATTTAGGATTTTATTTTAAGATTTAATTTACTTCTCTGCTTCTATTTATTTGCATTCAGTTTTATTTATCTTTTATTACGCATTATGTTTTTGATTTCTTTTATATATTTCTTGGTTAATGTCATAAAAACATAGTACAACACAAAAAATAAAAATAACTACGAGATTATTGTACAAGGATGTTGCAGCACGTTCGGACAGCTCATTCATGAGCGGAATAAAGATGTCGCATGACACCTTTCCTCAGTGAAGATTTCATTTTTGAGCCTCCCCGTCGCTGTGAATCAGTGATATCTGAGTGGGCCTACGCTGTTCCTGGCAGTCCACCAGTCGCCCGAGAGATGCTTCAGACTTTCACAGACACTTCTCCGGGCCAAGAAGTGGCCATCCAAGTCAAAGCTCAAATGATCTGGCATCTGGCTCAACACTTTGGGGAATCAATTGCATGAATTGTTAAGTACAAATGGTCACCTGGGGGAAATGCCGTGGACTCTTCATATACTGTGGCGAGGCTTCTCTGCCAAACCTCAGTGAGGAGACGGAGCACGGCTCCGATCCCACGATAAAATGTGATTCAGGGAAGCGTCCAGCCGACGCTCTTGTCTGTGGCCGAGCCTCACTTCCTCGAGTGATTCATTTATCTCAGTGGTGTCCAACCACGGAGGCGCAATTGCCGGCTCATCCTTCATAAGCTCAAAAATAAAACGTCATTTTTATTCATGAATGTATTTAGATTTATTCATTGGATGCAGTCATTTAATTTAATCTAATTTTTTATTGGGTGAATAAAAGCATTAAAAGTAGATGTTTATGTTCATTCAATCCATAATAATTTTTCGTGTTTAGTGATTTATTTCTGTATGTAAATGTATTCTGAAGCAAAATATGAAGATAAAATCGCAAGCATTTTACAAAATAAATAGCAGTAAAAGTTGTCTTTATTGAAGAATTATTTGATATATTACCAAAAAATGTCCATATTTTACAAATTATTTTTCAGTAGTAGCTGATAACTCATTTAAGAGAAAACCAATAATTTTTCATAACAGTATTTACATTCCAATACATGAGTGGGAAACTAGCGATTGTTGCTGAAACACCCCTGAAAAAGCCACTTGCTCATGTGTGATATGTGCACGAGGGTGAAAGCAATGTGAGGTTGTGGAGACTCGGTGATGCAGCTGGCGACAAGTCACCGAGACGGACGAAGGATTTCGATCAAGAAAAGCAGGATCAAAGTGAGTCGAGAGCGTCGTGTGAGCAGAAGACAAAACCCCTGATCAGGAGCAAAGTAATGGACCACGCTGAAGTGACCGCCAATTGGTGCAATTTGTCCGAAAAGAGCGAGTCCCTGCTGTTGCCAGGGACTGTGTGAAGTGGAGAGGTGATGACTGACCACTCTGGTGCTGAGTGATTACGACCGGGCAGCTGTTTGCAGATCAGCAGTGGTTTGTTTATTTGGAGATCATCAGCCAGATGATTCACAAGTGGCTTCAGATTCCCCTCGCGCTCATCACTTCTGCAAACACTTGATCTCTAGCTCGTGCCTGGATTTGACCGCGGAGAGCTTTTTCATGGCTTATTGTCTTGGCAGATACTGCAGTCAGTGTTGCAGAGCAACACGTTCTCACCCTAAAGGCGGCGCTTAGGCGGCATCCTGACGTTTATCGGATCTTTTAGTGACAGTCTGAATGACCTGGTTATGGGGTCCAACATCTGAGGACCAGATATACGACGGCAAGCTAGTGGTAGCTAATGCTATTATATTATTGTTATTTTCCTGCTGATTGTTCTAGGCGGCTACCTGTTCTACCACAAAGTTCGGAAACTGCTGTCCGTCATGACTTGTGCACGTCTGCCAGCACTCAGACTCAAGCGAGAAGCTGACGGCTCAGCTCGGCTGAACATGACCGTCAGATTCGGAACAAGCCACCAGGAGACTCAAGGGCAGATGGAAAATACCAGCATCAGCCTGACCCAAAACAAGTTGCTATCTTCATTGGCTCCCAGATACAACCGGCCTTCCAAGGTCGCTCAACTCTCCTGGAAGTTTTGCAGACAAGACACTCCAGCCCCTCTTCCCATCCTATCACTGACTCTTCATCCCCGTTTTCAACGCCTTCTTTGGCCCCCACTCTGCCTCCCTCTCAGGTCGGAAAGGCAGCCTAGTTTGCGGCGCCCATTGTGGCAGCGGCTCCCCTCCCAATACCTGCACTGCAATACCGTACCCCTCTCACGAATGTGCAGTCCTTGAGTTCTGTTATGTCTCCGATGTTGCTCATGTGCTTGTTCAAATCTCACACTGTGGCACCCCCCTCACAGGAGCCTAGTTTGGGAGTTGCCTTTTTCTCCCCCCTCCTGCCTCGTGTTCTCTTTTCTCATCTATTTCATGTATGTCTACCTGGAAATGCTTTTTTTTTTTTTTTTTATTCAACGTCTGGCACTGCAGCACGTAGCAGCCCGGCATCTCGTACAAGAGTTACGGCAGCACAGCATCCCAGCATCTCACTCTCACACAGCCATCTACCAGTACAGCAGTACTTGTAACCCTCGCGTCGGCTATTTTGAATGGCCGCCCAATCCCGGTCGTAAGTCGGATGTTACTTGTAAAGCGAATCCAGATCCTGATCCTAAAAGCCAGTCACCATAAACGTGCGACGGGCTGATGAAGCTTCATGAAACAGTGTACTTATTTTCAGAGCACAGTAGGTGGCGCTCTCAGTTTAGAACTAGCTGTTCCAAACCAATGATTTTAGAGCAGAAAGTGCCATCTATAGTGATGAGGCTTCATGAAACAGTGTCTTCATTTTCAGAGCCCACTAGATGATGCCGAGCTATTTCAATGAAAACTCTAACTTTTCTAAACCAAGAGTTCCACCTACTGAGCTCTGAAAATAGTACAGTGTTTCATGAAGCCTCATCAGCCCACCACGACCATAAACACTAGAAAAAGTACAGAAGGTGTGGAGGGAAGGGTGGATAAAAAGGAGGCTTGACTATCGTTCCTTTCCTGGCAAGAAGAGTTTCCACCACTTTGTCTGGTGATCTCCTCTCATCGATTCTTTCCGAGACAAACTGTTTCTCCT
Organism: Synchiropus splendidus; assembly: GCF_027744825.2. Taxonomy (NCBI): domain Eukaryota; kingdom Metazoa; phylum Chordata; class Actinopteri; order Syngnathiformes; family Callionymidae; genus Synchiropus; species Synchiropus splendidus. The sequence goes on along the minus strand of NC_071350.1, from coordinate 15,330,779 downwards.
TGTTGTGGAGATTAAAAACACTCAGATTTACTGCACTGCCGGCCTGCGAGGGAGGAAGTCAATCAACGACGGACGGGTGGAGAGACTAATGTGCTGCTCGGAGGGGAAGCCGCTGTCACTCTCGGGTATCAATCCTGAGAGAAGGCCAACACCTGCTGGGAGATTTAGAGTGCAGAAGCAGCAGCGCAGCGGTCAAACCCGCACCCTCGTGTAGGACGATGATCAGGCGTGATCAGGAGGCAGACGGGGAAACGCAGAGGCTGCATTCTTGTTATCTGTAGCGCCAGCCCTGCGAGGAGCGCAGGAATCGGCTTTGAAAGGGACGACTGGACAATCAGAATTTGCTGAATTTTATATGCGACAGCTGACGTCTTTGTCCAGAATTCACTCCCGGGTCCACAGACAGTTTAATCGATACCTGACCAACCGAGCGTCTTCAGCTGGACAGCTGAGATGTAAAGCAGCAGCTCCGACAAACAGCCACAGCGTCTTGTCCTTGAGCTTCTCTGAGTGTAAAAACGTGGGGAAAAAAAAACAATCAATCGTCGGCTTTAGTTTGCTACAGGACAGCGATTGTCATCGCGCAGAACATTTTCCAGACACGACGGCTTGATCAATTTTAGAGTTGAAATATCAACACACAGCCAGATAATAGTCGCTCAATCTCCCCAGATTGATTCTCGGCGTCGCCTCGCATCAGCGTCGATGCTCAAGGGTAGAACCGACTCTTTGTGTCGCTCACTTTGTTTGGCTGCGGTAGACTGAACACTCAATATTCTGATATTCGCCTTTCATTGAGATTGTAGTCACGCCGTTGGAGGCTGAGACGAATAAGAAATTTCAAAGTGGAATATTGTATCAAAGCAGTGGCAAAGTCTGTTATTTTGCGAACATGAGGTGCAGTGACTTTTGTCTTTTGAACCTTACGTTAAAAACGAATCCAGGGCTGCTCATTGCAGTGATCCGCGACGATGAAGCGCCTGCTATGAAGAGTTCACTGAGTGAGACGCCATAAACCACGTAACATTTGAACTTGTTTTTGCAGATGAATTTGCCTGAGCTCGGAGGGTATTTTCATGTCAGCTCAGTATCATTGGAACACTGCTGACCACAGAAGAGGGGCAGCTCCGACCCTCCATGGGCCTTTGATCCTTCACCTTGCATTGGTAGCTGTCAAGGGTTGCCATGGTGTCCCGACCCATGATTGTCAACAAATTCTGAGATCAGGTTGAGCGTCAGGGAGCGACCAGGAAGTGACCAGGAAGAGTGAGTTTAGGGAACAGACTCCAGTTCCCTTCAAATGAAATGAATAATGGATGGACAGAAGAGAGATAAATACCTTTCATCTTTGGACAAAGAGGCACAGACTTTCCTCTCCACAAAGACCCAGCTCAGCTCTTCTTAAGGAACAAAGGTTCAGGGTTCGCTACATCGCTGCAGGTCTTCAACTTCCTGGAAGTCCTCCTGTGGGATTAGCCTGTCCAGAATGCATCCAGACAAGACACAACTGGTGTTCTACTCTGAGTCTCTCTTGGATGGCAGAGCGTTTTATCTTAAGAGTGTGTGTGCGGCAAATATGAAATGCACAAGTTGAAATTCTGAGCGTCAACTTTTTGGCCAATCACAGCCCACTGACTTTTGACTTAAAACACGACTCGGGAGTCACTGGCGGAGTCTTGTACCTGTGGCCTTGGGTTTGAGTTAGAACATAGCTCAACTGATCGATGTAGAGATGCGTCTTTTGGCTCTTTCATAGCCATGACAGACCGTGACACTAGGACAGGTTCTCGTAGCCAGTGATGGATGAATGAGGCTTCATGAAACAGAGCTCAATAGGTGGCGCTCTCGCTTTAGAATGATTGTGAGGCCTCAGTGAAGTAGCTGTTCCAAACCAATGACTTTAGAGCAAAGAGTGTCATCTAGAGGGATCTGGAAATGAGGGCAGTGTTTCATGAAGCCTCATCAGCCCATCACTACTCATGACCACCCTGGACAAGCCACCCATTTCCAACTGAGAATCGAGCTGGTCTCAACCCTGAATATTCCAAGACCTGATCATAGATTCATCTTGACTGCAGCTTGTTTATCTCCATTAAACTGAATGCGACTGATAAAAATAGCGGGCGACAGGAAGCCGAAGATGGAGCATATGAAATGTTCAAACACCAATTATGGCTGTAAAGTAGCTGAAAAGGCAGCCCAATGTTTCAAGCAGCAAATGCATTATTCATTTATTTATCAAATATTTATTACTATGCAAAGGCCTGGAATTCCACCATACGTGGAGAAAAGGCTTTTTTTTTTTTTGCATCTTTAATGTCCGCCGAGTGACACATTAAACTACGGAGCAACATTAAGACATAGGTGGTTCGGCAGCCGAGGACAAACACGGAGGGAGAAGACATCTGTCACGCCGCGTCTCTGCTTCACCATCACTGCCACAGTGCAGGTTTCATGCTTATTTGCATATGCTCTTCCGAAGCCAGGGAAACTCATTTGCCCCTGCATTTTTGGCAATATTCGGAAAGTTGAAAGATCTTTGTGCAGATTTCTACCATTTATCCGGGTTCAGAAAAGTTTGCTCTGGTTTCCTCCCTCAATCAGGGATAGGTTGTTAATGTCTCTGAATTGCCTGCAGGTATGTGACTGGTTGTCTGTCTATAGGGGTCCTTTCCAGGGTGTCCCCTGCCTCTCACTCCAGGTAGCTGGGACGGACACGGGGACGTCCCAGGGCATCTTTACAACAGGTTATGACGGTGGAAAAAACGGTGTGCTGCATGGTGAAAGAAGGTCCATTGGTTTTTGTTGGGCGAACATCATTTATCACCACTGAGTAGACGGCCGGTGCCGAGAGGCGGCATGACAGAAATCAATCAGAGGGCAATCATCCCTACACTTCCACTGGTGCCGCGGCATGAGATGAATGCCAAGTCAAAGAGGTGAGGAGGGAGAAACAATGGCAGGAGAAAACTGCAATAGTCTCAATAGTCATATCCATATGAAGGCAAAGTAAGAGAGCAAAGACGTGGGGGATAGTGAGCCAACAGACGTCTTCGACTAAAACCTCCTGATAATCGGCTTAAAACTGTAATTCATTCATTTTGCAGGAGCAGCGACTCCTCCGCTCCAACAGGGGGCGCTCCACTTGGCCCCATTGCCACCACACATTCATCATAACCCAGCAAACATTGACGGTTTGGGGCGTGGCTTTGTACTCAAAGGCAGTGACTCACTTTGGATCAAGTGAGGAACTTTACAACCGTCTTGAACGTTGAAGAGGGATGATGAAACTCAACGCTTTCTCAATATTTATGAGTCAGGGCAAAGATTTGTGCCTCATGGGTGAATGAAACGACTCTTTAGGAAGTTTGAGGCTTCACATGTCGGGTGCATTTTACATCATCTGTATTCAGGCTGGATTTGAATGGGCGAATGGAAAGGAAGACTCGTATCTCACGGGTTAATAAACAGGTCCTTGTTGTGTATTAACAATGACCCGCAGTACATTTTAGACCAAACGAAACTACTGTATTGAGTTTTTTTGGATGAGATTCGTTCAGGCTCGTGATTTAATATAAAGATTTGTATACAAGTTTTGGCTGAGGATTTCAGAGAGTGAGTCAGTGGTGAGGCAGCGTTTGTTTATGACTCATGGGTTGATCTCTTGAACCGCTCCAAAAACTTGACGTGAGACTGTGACTCACGGGTTAATCGTGGCGTCTTTTTGTCGCTGGTCTCACCCTGACCTCATGTTTGCGGTGTTAAAGTCTGTTGTGCGACCAGCGTGATCAAAAGCGAATATGCTGTCAGCGTGCCAGGCAGCGGTCCAGGCTGACCGTGGCGCGAGCCTGGAGCCCCGCAGGTCGCTCCAAAGATAGCTCCGCCCTGGACCTTCCCGCTGAGATCAATGCTTCAGAGCCAGCGGCTGCTGTCAGAAGCATTGTGCTGTTCCACACGTGTGTCAGTGTCATTAGACTTCAGTCAGAGCTGCCCGCCCCCAGAGAAGCAACATGGGATCACATGAATCAGCCAGCACACAAGCAGGGACACGGGGAGAAAGTGCAAGTGAGCGGTGAAGGATGGCGGCCGGCGGCGAGGCCGACACCGCTGACACCTTCGATGACATGAGTGGAAGCCACCTGACACCAGCGCGTCTTTTTCCCACCCACGGGCGGACAAACACCAGTTTCAAGGCCGGTGTCACTTAGCAACTGAGGGATGACCACGAGTGTGTGGACTGGCACGTCGGCTCACTCTCGCAGAAACGCACCGCCGTTCATCACGTCAGTCCAGATGATGAACACGCCGTTCATGCCAGTTGCTGATGTGACCAGCTAAACCTGGAACTCACTGCAAAGTGTGCAAGACTGTCTTGTTTCCACTGCAAATTTAAAACTTTACTAATTTAGTCTGAACTAAATATGAGGGCAGCGAACCCACAAACCAGCAGGCACAGAGTTCAGATGTTTTGAAGCTGTTTTTGTGTGCAACATTAATTTCTATTTTTATCTATTTTCTTCCCCCCAATGGTTTTATATATATATATATGTATATATATATAGATAGATCGATATGTATGTATGTCATTATTATATATATATATATATATATATATATATATATATATATATATATACTGTATATTTTTTCAGTTGATGGTGTCGAAAGTTTTTTTTCCCCTCATTTTAGGTTTGTTTGACATTTATACAAACTTGAATATTTTTTTTTCTGTTTTTTTTTGTATTTAGAATATTTTATTGTATTACTTTTATTCCTGTCACTTGTGACAAAATGGAGCTCGGCTTGACGCTCTCAATATTCCTGTTGCGTTGTTGAATAAATCCACATAGAATCGTTCCTAAAGGTTTCAAGAGTTGGTGCCAAACAGTAAAAATGTAACACAAAAAGGGCATTGAAGCATCCGTATCATCCAAACAACAACGTATCGAAAGTTATCCAGAGAGATAGCAAGAGTGAGGTCAAAAAAACGTGGGGCTCCACTCTTACTTTTTCCAGACTGCCAGCTTCAGTGCCCTTACGGAAGCCCCAATGGGACTTAAGGTGTGCAGCAACTCAAAACTCAAAACTTCCACATCCTCCAACCCACCTCAAACCATTCAACTGATAAATGACAAACTATTCACTCAAATGAACAGGAAATACCCGCAAACAGGCCCTTCAATCTCTCCTTCCAAAATAATAAACCTATATTGTTATAAACTTCTGTTTTTAAATTAACTTAAACTATTTAACCAAAGTCAAAGGACTGCATCTCGGCTCCTACAACGTTTTTCTCTGCCTTTTATATTTATATTTTTTGTATTTATTTAGTTTTAATTTGATGTCATATTTCTCGGTTCTTTCAGTGAGAGGAAGTGCTGTGAATTCGGTGGAGGTGGACTCTGGCGGAGTCCTGAGTCGACTTCACGCACTTGTTCCCGTCGTCCTGCTTTTTAGGAAGACTTCCCGCCGCAAGCTTTCGCAAGAAACTTCACCAGGATTTGATTTCACTTTCAGTTGCTGCGGCAGGTCCCTGGGGCAGTTGGAGGATTCCTGAGTCAGATTTTTCTGCCAGTGAATCCTGCAGGGCGCCTGCCTTCATTTGCTGCTCTAATGATGCCCAGACGGATCTGAGTGGCGTGTTGCTAGCATGTGACCAGAATCTGAGTCACAGCAGGTCATCGCTAGCAGTTAGCGGCGTGTGTTAGCAGAGGCTTGAAACATGAGCTCCCCAGAGGGACTGCGGCGCATTTCCACATCATCTATACCAGGGGTTCTTCACCTTTCTGTTCTCAAGGTCAACCTTTTCCAGAACAACTGGGTCCAGGGCCCATTGAAGGAATAGAGCCGATTCATTGCTGTGATAACTGATTCATGATTTCAGAATTACTCATTTCATTTTTGGTCAATAACCATATACATGTTAACAAACCAAAACCTCGTGAAATGACATGAAACCATGTGATCAGCTCAGAGATATTTGTCATGGAAGAAGTCCAACCAACCATCAAATTTACTCAAGAAAAAATATGATGCAAACTGTTGAGAAAATTGGAAATACTGTACGTCATGAATGAAATTATGAATGAAATAAATATTGTAAAACAACATCTAAACATCCCACAATATTTTCTTTTCCATAAATAAACTCCAAAGACGATAAGTGTAAATGAAAGTATCGCTTCTCATTCATGTTAAAAACTGCTCCAACAGGTGAACAGTGTTTACTGTTGAGGGTGACATCACTTTCTTTATCATTTTTTTCTTTTCAAGAACTTCTCCATAGTTGGTAACTATCACAAGTCAGTTCAGTGACACACTACTGCCACCATTTGTGGCAAGTGCATTAAAACTGAGTGTCCCACAGCGCAGAGGTGTAAAACTAAAAAACTTTAAGCGGCCTTCTAGGGGGCGCTGGCGGCCCTCAGCCCTATGGTTAAGGATCACTGCTCTATGCGATCAATAACCAAGGTCTTTCTGAGTGCAAATGTTTGCCCAAATTCAGCCTCTCAGGTTCCAGCCCAGCCTCTGCAGACCTGGAGAGTCGTGTGTCTTTAACCCCCCCGACCCCGTGATGGACTCCCGTCTTCACAAGCCAAGCCTCAGAAAGACTCAATAAACCGTCACCGCAGCAACTAGGGGCAGCATTATGAGTCTTTCTCAGTCGCTCACATTAGCAGCCATTTAATACGTCTCCAAGTGTCGAGTGACTTCCTCTCCAGCTTGTCACCAACTGTGAGGAGGAAGTCAAAATAATGAATCTCCAGAGTGGAGCTCGCACGGATCCTCGATACCTGCGAGATAAATCACTGTCGCGGTGGAGAGCCGGCGGCGCTGGATAGCATTAGTTAACACACTGCTTTAATCAGCGCGTCACACACTCACGAGCGCAGGCACCTAAAGAGTCACCCAGGCCTTGCCTCACTCATTCTGTTGGCTGCTGGAAGAACACATACATTTTTATTCATTTATTTTGTGAGACAACAATGATGAGCATGCAAAACCTCAATCTCTGCCCACTGAGTAAAAGGTCCCGCTTCTGTGGACAGTAAAGTTTTAGTGGAATGTTTCTTTAAAATAGTTGAGAACAAATTCATTCATTGGTTTAGTTTTACAGCTTACTTTTTCCACATTTATTTTATTTTATTTTATTTTATTTTATTACATGAATCCTGATTATAGTGCTAGTATTTTGTTTTGTCATTTTAATACATACTCAGTTGGATCAGATTTATTATTATTGTTATTATTATTATTATTATTAATAATAATAACAATGATAATTATAATAATAACAATAATAATAATAATACATATGTTTAGTGCTATTAATGTTGTTGTTGTTATAATTTAAAAAATATTTATTTATTCAGTAAACTTCATTCTATGGCACCTGTTATCCTTTCAGAAGATTAATAAACAAAACTTAAAAAGAAAAATATGCAGATTGACCTAAATAGTTTTTCAGGTTTGCCCAGTTTATTTACCTCAATACAATATGACTTTACTGCATATTTATTCTGAAAAATCAGGCCTGAAAACACAACCATTGGAATTTACATTTTATTCATTTTACAGTGCAGAAAAAAATTGAGCATTAAAAAACGACACAAATTCATTTATAAGCTAATGGAAGTTATAAAACGTTGTAGTATGTCTTTTTTTTACTACTTTTTTACAAAATAATTTGTTAAAAAAAGATGTATATCGATTCAGCCCGTGAGGATTTTTTTCCGGCTGTTGTGACACTTTCCTCAATCATCTGTATTATTTTGGAACTTATGACTATGATTTTCAAGTATTTATTTTTCTAGTGTCTAAGTTCAAGAAGGCTAAAAACGCCCCCCACCATCTACAGAATCATTGTTTCCCTCCCAAACCATTTGCTGATATACAACTTAAAAGAGGTTGTAAATATCAGAGCTTCTGGTGAGATGGTTCTAAACACGTGGTACGAGCCTGTAATGACGCATCTTCAAGAGCTGAACTTCTCTGGTTTTACTAGCAGAAGGTGTGTGTTATCTGTGGCATATCTCCAGCTCCCTCTTCAAGTTCACCCACCAACTCGCCGAGGACAGAGCAGCCGCACCACTCGCTACAGGAAACGGCCATTTATTTTTCATACTAACTCCCTGAATAATTGAAGCAGTATCTGTAGCGGATGGACTCTTCCCTGTTCAGAGAGGAAAGAGATCAAACCCCCCTGAGGCCGACGCCGTGCCCTCAGTCAGGCCCCGCCCACCAGCGCCACCGCTTCTCATCCCAGTTCTGTTCTTCAAGGAACATTTCTTTTCATGTAGCGAGCGGCGTTCACATCAAACAGTCTGATGCGAGCGACTAAAAATAATGCAGCTAAATATAAATGAATCCTTCTCCACCTCTGGTCCTGGAGCTGCAGAGAGTGAGAGCTTGGCTTGTTCATCTCTGTCACTATTCATGAAGTGCTCTCCACAAGACGTGGCGGAATGTAGTTGTCAGAACATGACACTGTGACAAAGCAGACTCTGTTATGCATATCGATGGAATTTTTAAAATCATATTTATTTTTAATATTTTTTACACCTTAGCTATGCATTTTTACAGAAAGGGTTGTGTACTTTTTCCCATAATAATATTTTACTGGTGGCAAAATGTGATTTTATTTATTTATTTATTAAAAGTTTTATGTTTTTTCCACATGTACTGACTTCCTGTTTTCCAAGTTTGATTTATTATTCTTCTTCTTTTAAGTGGCAAATGATATTTCATTTATATATATATATATATATATATATATATATATATATATATATATATATATATATATATATATATATATATATATATATATATATTTTAAAGTATTTTCCCTCATCTTAATCTGAATGGAAAGTTTTAATTCTTTTAGTTGAATCTTTATTTTAGTGGTGCGTTTCTATCGATCTATTTACATTTTATTTACTACTTTTTTCTCACATACATTTCATTAACGCCGCTTCATCCGTCTGAATAAATTTGTGATCATTTCATCTCATCATTTTGGGATCCACGCCGGACCCAGCTTATCAAACAGGTGCAGCGTGAGCTGCTTCCTCCTCTCCTCCTTGTTCCCTCGAGGGCCCTCACTGACACTGAATCCAGCTGAAACACCTCCAGTCCATTTAAGGCGTTTTACCTTCCCTGCTTGTAGTCTGAGCGGCGGAATTGTTTTATGTGACAGGTTGTTCCAAACCCACTTGTCAGTCGCTGATCCTAACTTTGTTGTGGATGATGACTGATTCCGACTCTGCTCCTTTGTTATCTGTATTTAGACGCTGCCTTTTATCTGCTGCTCACTCATTTATTCCTCCCTTCTTCTTCAAGTGAAGTCTCGGCTTGTCTTCTCCCAGGTGGTGCGTCGCGCTGGTCGTCGCCTCCCTGCGACTGCTGCTGCAAGAACCACAAAGGAGACGGCGAGGGCGAGAGCGGCACCTCCTTCAACGAGCTCTCCACGTCCAGCTCCGAGAGCCAGTCGGAAGCGGGCTCGCCTCAGGGGACGGTCATATGCGGGCCGGTGAGCCGGCAGTCGCACCCCCACGCCAAGGTGCAGACTCTAGACCGGCCCATCAAAAAGGGCCCGGTCGCCATGCTCCAGCAGGCGGAGCAGCGGCGGAAGAGCGATCTGCTGCGCACGCTCACGTCCAGCTCGCGGGACACCAGCACCTGCAAGAAGAGGGCGGCCAAGGAGAAGCTGACGGTGGAGGAGGAGCTGGAGAGGTGCATCCAAGACTTCCGCAAGATCAAGATCCCCGAGAGGTTCCCCGAGCGGAAGTACATGTGGCAAGCCGATCTGTTGCGGAAGTACCGCCTCTGAGCGGCGAGGGAGCCGCTGCCAGGCCAAGGATCTGTTTACAAGCTTTTTGATCAAAAATCGGGAGAATTATCGAAGCATATACCAGACTGTTGATACCTGTCACGTGTATGTGTGTGTACCTAGACTAGTATGTGCTGTACTTTGCTGAATGCTTTGAATTATTTATCTCTCCGGACCAAATCAGTTCGTCTGTGTGTGGCGGGGTCACGCTCCTCCAAACACTGCAATTCACCATTATTCCAGCAAAGGGAATCGCAGAAGGTACAATTTGAGTCGGGAAAAAAAAGAAGCAGTGATTGTGTGTGTTTGTGAATGTGTGTGTAATATGGCCGTGTTCTCTCCCCGGTGGCCCAGAGGTCACAGATAAATCTGCATCATTAATAATTCATGGCTCCTGACAGGGCTCCCTCTATAAATACACCAGCGCTCTCTGCTGCCGTAAACAGAGTCGGTGGATTAGTCAAATTTTAGGAAACAATCCTGGACTCCCACGGTCATATTCCGCCGTCTAATATCGGCGGTGTTGGAGATGTGACCACGACTTTCTTGAAGGAGAGTTTGCAAGTGTGTAAGTGTAGTACAGCGCTGTGCTGCGTCCAAACGTACAAGCGTCACTGTGAACGAATCACAAGGTTAGCGACAGCACACACAAAAGACGAGCTTTAACACTTGAGTTTTTGCTTTCAAACTCAGTTTTGTGCAGTAAATTCACTTGGGTCCCAATTCAATTATTTGTAGCCCAAATAAAGAGACATGAAAGTTGAGATTAGCAACGTCGGATTTTGTTTTCAAGGTTGAATATGGAGGACACGTTTAGAATGGTGTTTTTAAATCCACCACAAGTATCCTTAAAAACAAAACCCCAAAAGTCCTGGATCTAAATGAGAAAAATGGTCCAATACGAAGGATCCTTTAAAGAAGTTCCTGGACCACGACGGCAATCTGGATCACTCAAAAATAATTCCTTGTCCCATTGTTTCCAGAAAATTTCATCCAAATCTGTACATAACTTTTATTTTGAAACAAACAGACAAACGCCATTGAAAACATAACCTCCTTGGCGAAGGTAAAAATACAAACACTTAAGATCTGGAGATTCAGATTCCAAACAATACATCAACAACCGACATGTTTGATGTAACATTGATCTCCAGTGTGGAACCAGAAGGAGCCTCTGGGGTCATGCAGAGGGATTAAATTCCTGTGGTATCCAGGGAATACAAAGCTAATATCTACCACGGGTTGATATCAGTTACTGATGGAGGAGGAAGGCACCAACCTCTGGCCTGAAAACTTACCTCCATTCAATGTCTTCAACATACTGTCACACAAACTACTTCCTTTGCTCGTACACCTGCCATCCGACCTGCGCTAACAGCGAGTCGAACACACCTTTCAAAACCTGCATTCTGAACTCTGTGGTTTCTTCAATGACGTTACAATACATGGATTTTTTATGCTGCTACAATATTGAACCTTTTGTCGAGAGGCAGCAGCTGAGACCTGTGGCGTTGGAACTTCAGACACGCAGGTGAAAACAACGCATTAATGTCAATAAAAGACGTGAGGAGTTCATGATTCAGGTTCAGAACATTGCCCAGTTTGTTTCATGAGTCAGTCTCCATGCTGGACCCCGTTTTCAATAGTAGTTTAGAAGTGATCTTCATGCACCACTGACCTTTCTACGGTGCAGACTGCACCACTGCACCCGCAGCTTATAGACGACGGCGGCTCATGTATGAACAAGATCTATTTTCCTTCTTAAATTTAGTGGTTGGGCTCTGTAGTCTGGAATTTACAATAGCCCAACTTACCTGCCTGGCGACGACCAAAAACCTAGCTACCTACCTTCCTTCCCAATGCACCTACAGTACCTACTTTCTGCCCTAAAAACCTGGCTTCCCAGCTGCCACTGAAGTAAGTCAGTCTACTTTCCCACTAACCACTGTCAAAATCGCTGTGTATTTATCCCCAAACTACTGTCACTTACGCATTCAAACGTGCGTGTATATTCATGTTAACATCACGATCCAGCTCAACCTGATCATCTCAAAAGTTGCCTCAGAAAGTAAGTAAAAAAAAAACACCCTTTCATTTGCAGTTAATATAACAGCTGGAAAAACAGAGCGATGCATCGGTGCAACAACAATGATGGATCACACCTGACCACAGTCGTTTGTGAACTCGTCTCTATGAGCCGGCGGTGTTTGCTGCTCTGGTTCCCGGGGACCGGCGCTAATTTAATTCTGAGAATCTTGTCTTGTTGTGTAGAGCCTGTAGCGCTGAGCGAGGAGATTTATAGCGCACACATCACTGTCAGCACAACTTTGGAATCACAACAAATAAAACTGTTACTTGTCATCCGCCATCATCTTCGGCCAGCTAAGCTAAACTGGGGAACCTTGAAAGACGGATCAGAACTCGACTCTTTTGAGGAACCGTGGCTCCTGATACGGTCCGCCAGAAGTTCCGGGACTGGAACCGGATGTTAGAAACAACGCATGTGCAAGGTCTACGAATTGCGTTTACTGGTTATATTGCATAAAGTCGTGTTTTTTTTTTAATAGTTGTTAAAATATATATTATATTTGACAGTGAAATCTGGAAATTATACATTTTTACGCTCATGCGTAAGTACGATCTGCCTCATGTGGTCGCTGGAAATAATGGTGCTGGAGCAGGAAGTTACGAACTAACCGGTTTATTGTTGATGCATCTGCGCACCAGTAAACATGCAATTATGTCAATTCATTATTTTTTATGATTAAAATAATAATCAATATTTGTCATTGTATTGCTTCTGATACAATACAGAGTGTATGGGAAACATTTCTCCTAGAATTTGTTTCATATTGATTTAAAAGGAGCAGGAGTGAACTCATCGGCCCCTGAACAAGGTTTACGTCAACCGTGGTGCGGCGCTTGAGTCCGTTTATGTTGTTGGATTAAAAAAAAACAAAAAAAAAACAGAATATCATATAAAACATACAATTTCTTAATCTAGACTCTAGAAGTAAAAAAAAATTAATAAGTAAAAAAAACTGCACAATATAACCGTGGACGCATGCGCTTACCAGTAAACGTCAGTTGGTAAAACATGCACAATTTCCGGTTCCAGTCGCGGAATTTCCGGCGGACCGCATCAGGCCGGCGGACCACATCAGGCAGTGACACCTCTACACCACGTCCTACTTAGCCACTCATGCTAAGCTAAGCCATGAGGCGTGCTACTTCCGAGATCAAAAACACTCAACTTACTCAGTATATAAAAACATTGAGGGGTGTAATTTGTGGGCGTCCAACATTCTGATACTCCTGTTAAACATGAATCAGAAAATGTCAGGAAAACAGAAGGCAGTAATGCTAAACAAGTTAGCATGCGCTACACATTGTTATCGTAGAACTGAAAGATAAATGTGCTTGTAGCGTCAAGTCTGAGAAGGTTAATCTAATGTTTTAAAAATGGACCTTGTTGCCTCCATCTTTTCATTGTCGCCTCGACGACACGGCACGACTGCATCACATGGCAAAAGCTCAACAAATGTGTATAGAAATCATAGGCAACTAAACAGCACGTGTTTATCTTCAAGCAGATGTTATAAAACGGCTCAGAATAGAAGCGTAAAATCCCAAACAGACTTTTCCTGAGAGCCAAAACAAGACGTTATTTATGTAAATAGCATTTGTGCTCTTATCCTTATCTCAGTTGAAGCACAACCCTGCCTGCCACTTTATGAGTAAATATAAAGATTTATTTATCAGAGCTGAATCGGTGAGGGAGGTCGTAGTATGATCGACACCCGGCGGCCTTCTCGACGAGACCACAGCTTAGTTTGCACATGTATAAAAGAAACACAGACAGGAAAGGACGTTTTGAAATCACTTCACACGCACCACACAGCCACAAGTGTCTGAGCGGGAGCTGCAGAGCGATTCCAACTGGCTGAGGAGAATCTTAGCCTGAGCGAGTGAGTGACTTGGCTGTCCCCGAGGTGAGGCCAGCGTCCTCCAGTGCGTGAGCTGCTAGCTTCCTCACGTCGCCGCGGACCGGCCACGAAAGAAAAGGTTGTCCGTTTTGATGTATTCTGTTCGAGCACAAAAAAGGAAAATACATTGTGAGCATGTTGGTATATTAAAAAAAAAAAACTGCAAACGTTTCTGTTTTTGTGTCAAAACCGATATATAGCACATAAAAAAAGAGATAAGCACAGATGTGTCGATAGTGATTTTCTTTCCTTTATTTTGGAACGAGAGGATGAAAATAAAACAATGCCTTTATCTATAGATGACTCTTAAATTACTCTCCGGTTATGAAGATGAATGTGAGTCCGTGGTGAGAGTCGTCCTGTATTCCAGGTGTAACGTCACGTGACTGCATCTGCTTTTAGACATCTTTAGATACAAGACGGAGATAGCATTTTTGGAAATGTATGATTACAAACAATAAACAGACATTGTGTAAAGTCATTTTTGGGTTGAATTATTCGGGGTGACATGTTTTGGTTGCAGTTTTGGGGTGAGGTTCGGGTTGTTGAAACGGCGGACTGACTTATTCTGGCATGGTTTTCTTTGATACTTCGTCCCGAATTAAAGCATGAAATCTTGAGAAGAAGAAGCTCGACACTGAGGCAGCCGTCGATAAAGGCTACAAAAGGGTCTTAAATCATTTCAAAGCAGCAGACTTGTCCGTCAAAAACCTGCGGTTGATGTGGCTGACGGAGAAGCGGCAGTGTGAAGCCGCCAGCCACTTACTCTTGATTTGACTGGGCACTTACTCAACATTTCCTGAGCTACATTCTGGGTGAAATAAGTGCAGTAATATTTGACTTTTTCTTTCCAAGAAAAAAAATAAATAGTGATAAAAATATAAGAAAAATAATAGTAATAGTAATAATGGTAATATTAATAAAAGAAAAAAAAAGTTTTTTTTAATGGCATGGATTAATGTTATTTTAATGAATTTATAAATGTAATATCCACGTAAAATAAATCAGGAAATACAGAATGTACTTAACTTCTGCCTCTACATACAGAGTACTGGAACCCTCATGAATATTAATTGCAGCTGTCTAAACAAAGATATACACGATGGTATTAATGTCAAATGAATTATTAATATATTATATGAGACAATTAAATAAAATAAGAAAATGTATACAAATAATATAAGTAAATAGTAAACAAAAAATTTATAATAAAAATTTGTAAAAAAAAAAAAAATAGTAGAATCATTACATAGCGGAAAAATAATTGAATGGTACATGAAAAATAAATGAATAATAATTTTAAAATAAAATAAAACTCATTTCTTATTTGTGAATTAACATCTCGAAGGAATGATATTAAATGAAAAATGCACATATGCACAAAATAAATATGATATAAATGCAAAAATATCACAATATAAAACAGTAGAAACGTCTTATAAAGGATGAAATGGAAAGAAAAAATATAATGAAAGGAGTCAAATCTGTGACAGGATATTGCTTCTAGCACAGTGAAAATAATAAATTTGGCCGAAGGAAGGTGCGATACGATCTATATCCAGTCAACATGCCTCTAATTCCTGCTGCTTTTCAGATGTCTTTGCTGTATCAGGATTATCCGGGTGGTGAACTCTTGCTGAGCGTCTCACAACACACAACACGAGGGGATGGATAAATATCATTTGAAAGTCAGAATCAGAAGTTGGAGGAAAGTTTGCGCTCGCGATCGCACAGAGGTCTTAAAATAGCTACAAGGAAAACAGCGCCGCGTCTTGTCAAGATTAGACGTGGCGGGCCTGGAGAGCTGACCCCAGCTGCTGATGAAAAGCTGATAAAACCAGGTGAGGGTGGGAGTCAGCGCTGGCTAAATGTGTAAGCGATCGCTGAGAAGGAGTGGAGAGGAAGATAACTGAATTCATTCGGGACAAAATGCGAGCAGGTGCACGAGATCCCGCGGTCGGGAAGTGCAGGAATGCAGGAGGAGGCAAGCGTCGCTGGAGGCTCGAAAAGACGGACTGGAAATGCTCAGAGCTGAGTGGGCTGTCAGCATCCGTCTCCAAGATAAGAGCCGCAGCAACATGATGTGTTTTCCACCAGCATCACCGACGAAAGCGAGTGTTGCTGTGAAGCAATCAGATCAGCCACGTGTCGCCATTGTTAGCGCGAGTCCCGATGATTCTCTCAGTAACAGCTGCTCAGCGCCAGGCATTGTGGAGCACAATGGTCTGATCCGGCTTCTGCTCTGTCCAGGAGCTGCCGGGAGAAGATTAGTCAACTGGCATTCATGTCTGACGACGATGACTTCAGATAAGTCTGACTCACGAGAAGAGCAGATCTGTCATCGCCAACATGTCCACCCACATTATTGCCCTACTTAAAATGACATCCATTTTTTGGGCCAAAAAGTGTCAAATTCTAATGAGCTGACTTGGACAGCAGGTGGTAGTAGTGTCCGTAAACTCGCTCACACAACACACAAAACGAGGAAAACTGGTTGCATCTCTCTGTAGACCCAGGGTTCTTAGCCTTTCTGACCTGGGGTCCCACCTTTTACAGAACTACTGGAACCTATTGAAGGAATAGAATGGTGTTATTACTGTGACTTCTGATTTCATTTGTGGTCAATAGCCATATACATGTAAACAAACCAAAACCTTGTGAAATGACATGAAACCATGTGATCAGCGCCAAGATATTTGTCATGGAAAAGTCCAGCCAGCAGCAGAAGCAGGTGCAAGTCATGTTCCTCAAATTTACTGAAGAAAAAAAGAAGAAAAAAATGATGCAAACTGTTGAGAAAATTGGAAAAACTGTGTGTCATGAATGAAATTCTGGATAAAATAAAGATAATAAAGCGATGTCTAAATATTTTCTTTTCCATAAATAAAGAAGATGACAAAAGTGTAAAAGAAAATGTCATCAGAAAAGGTTTTAATTGATTAAAAAAACTGCCCCCACAGGTGAACAGTGTTTACTTTTGGAGGCGTCATCACTTTCTTTATCATTTTTTCAAGAACTTCTCCATAGTTGGCAACTATCACAAGTCAGTTCAGTGACACACTACTGCCACCATATGTGGCAAGTGTATTAAAACTGAGCGTCCCACAGCGCAGAGGTGTAAAACAAAAAACTTTAAGCTGCCCTTTAGGGGGCGCTGGCGGCTCAACCATGGGCCTTGGCCCTATGGTCACGATTCACTGATATAGACAACCTCTCATGCCTCACCCACCTGTTTTTGGAGTGGCAGGAAATCTGAAAGCCTCTTTGACACCTGGGCTTTGGGACGTCAGAGGCTCAGCAGCAGACAGACGCAGGTCTTTGGTGTCCATTGCACAGAGGGATTCGAGGAAGATGGTAATGAGCAGTTCAGACCTGTGGAGGAAACCCGGAGCCTCGGGCTTCCTGTGGGGACGCTTTGGGGCCCGTCTGGCCTTCCCAGGTTCTTCTGAGGAGCCATCTTTGTCTTGTAGCCTCCGAACTTCTGGAGCAACCTTCCCAGGAGCAACACACTCGCAGCATTAACCATTGTGAAACTACACATTTCAGACTCCATAACTGGGGATGTTTTACACGTCCACAAACGCAGAATTCTCTCCAGTTTATTAACCACATTTTGTTTGACTGGATAGAAAAACCCAGCGTTTGTTTACGAGAGGAGTCGGAGCCAAACGTTAACAATTGCTTTTTAAGTCCGCTGTGGAAAGCAGGTCGATGAGAGTTCATTTCATTAACCGCGGCGCGCAGTTCAAATTTACCTGATAAACAGCATCAGAAAATACTTGTAAATATTCATCAGAAGTTGTTTGGCTATTGATTAACAGCAAACTATAAATTTGCAGAAGTGACAGCTCAATTTGGGTTGGAGGAAGAGAGAATATTAAGATGGCAGGCGCCGTAGATCAGAGCGGCTCTGATGGACGGACAGCGCTCTGTGTGTTGACACTGAGCCTGCGTTTTTGTTTGCTTCAGCTACGTTCCAGGCGCGTTGCCCACGGACGTGTGCCTTACCTGTACCTCATCCTAGCCTTATCAGTGTAGTTGAACCTCACCATCTCGGTCCAGCTCCCTTCACTTGGGTTGAGGTAGACACCACAGAAGGCACAGCTTTGGAAAACAACAGCTTCAGGCCGAACCAACCGTATGGTACCCAAATATTTGTACGCTCTCATGGAGAACTGTGTCGCGAATGCCCTCACCGTGTTTGTTTCATCACCATGACTCATCACTCCACCATGTGTTGACCCCAAACAGAAGCCAAAGGCCGCCGCAAATGCAGTGGAGTGTCAGAATTCCTACTTAAGTGCACTTTCCTCTGGCCTCTTCACAGTCGCCGATCTATTACGTTTATGTTTGCTTTTCGTATACCTGTGTCAAACCGCGAAGGCGGCGGGGGGTTAGAACGGTGGCACCGAGAGTCACATCGCCGGAGTCACAGCCTTGGTCCATTAGCTGGATGTTTAAACGTCAGTTGGGCTTGAAAATGGAGGGGTGGGAACCATTATGATGTGATGCTTTGACAGTAACTGTGGGGGGAAGGACAACTTTGGCCAGTTAAGACAAGCGACGGTAAGGCTGCGTTCCAATTCCATCCTTAATTCGCAACCTTAATCCTCAAAAAAGCAGGTTCTCGTGAGCGGCAAGGATTGTCCCAATTCTTAGGAAGTTAAATTGAGCTTCAAGACTGAGGAACGTACCTTCCACGGTGTTGAGGAACTCCACAACTCAAGGAATACCCAGAATCCTTTGCGTAGCATCCAGAAATAAAAATGTGTCGTCGAAATAAAGTGTTTTCATTGTTAATGGAGATGCTTCTTCTTCTTCTGAATTGACAGACGGAAGTACCTGCATGAAGGAGTGTCCCATTTCTAAGGAGCAAAGTCTTCCTTGCCCCTTGCTTTTGAGGATTGAGGTTGAGGATTAAGGAAGGAATTGGAATTCGCCCTTCGTCTTTAGCTGTGTATAAATGGCATACATTTGGGTGGAGGATGCCTTTGAAAAATCTTTAAAAATATGTGTTTCAGCGTCCAACTTTACAATGATGCAGCCTTGTTTGTGGAAAACATAGTTTGGTTGTTGTGGCGGCGTACAAACATTATAGACAGAGGCAACAATAGAATCTCGAAGCCTTGGAAGCCTTGGACTAGCATCGCGCCACACACTGTGCAATGGCAAGTCTTCGCATGCAAGGGTGTCTCGGTCCATGTTGGGTCCAGCGAAGCCACACAAAAACTGGACAGCAGACTAAACAAAAAACACCTAAATATTCCAAAAGAACAGGACTCCTACGTTGCTCTACGAATGCGCACTTCGCGGTTAAATGACCGTTCATGAAAACATACTGCACACATTTACAAAAACCTCTCAAAGGTTTGATATTGAAATGGATGACAAAATCGCAATGGACAAAATGAATGGAGTCATCTGCAAACAACTGCTATAATGGAATCCAACTCAAACGCTGTGGTCGCACGGTACTGCCCACGCTACATCTCACCCCGAACACGTTAGCTATATAGTGTACAGCATATGCCGATAAACCTTTCTGGATAACTGACCAACACATTTTCCCGATTACCTAGTTTGCGTTTTTTTTCTAACTCTGGAGTCAGAGCTGCTTTTGGCCCGGCCTTACCTCAACAGACTGCGTGTCCACGCGGCTGATACCAGATCAACAGAAATAATAATCTCCCGACAGCAGGAGAATGTGCCATTAACGCAGGCAGAACACTTTGTGCTGGGCCCCAAATCCTTTTTTTTTCCCCTCTGTTCTCCAAAAAGCGCCCATTATCTCAATATAGCTCAGCAAAACACACAAAAGCCAAGCCGTTATTAAAAAATATGAGCTGCCATTTAAAACCTGACACCAATCCAACCTTTACTCAAGCTCATGTGTGGAAAAAAAAAAAAAAATGGCTGCTCGGAACACTCGGAGGATCTGCTCCACAAAGAAAAGGTTACAGCGTCGGCGCCAGACATTAATATTGTAGCATGTTGTAATATTTAAGGTGTTAATGAAAGCAACCGACGGGAATATAATCTGACACGCATGGGCGACCGGGACCCACCTCCAGGTCCGTGTGTCACACGTTGTCGGGTTACGTGATGTGTGTATCTGTGTAATTGTGTGATAACTGCGGCGCTCCGGCGATGCTAAAGGGCCGCGACTATTTACGCAGCACTCTGTCAGCTTGAGGGAGAAGGCTCATTAATAAAAGCAGGGTAATTCATTATGAGCTGTGTGGCGTGGCAGGAAAACAAACACAGCCCAGTGCAGATAAGTGAGCACTTTAGCGCGACAATAAATCACGTTACAAACACTTTTATGTGCTCTGAAATCGCTAGCACAATCCTATTGATGTCTCAACCCCGTCGTCTGAAGCTGCTGTCAATGGTCTGGTTTCACCTCATCCACGTGGAGCGACTTGGAAAGGCTGACGTCACTGGACATGTCACACCGCTGTCATTCAGTGGTGGAAGCTCGACTTTTCCGCTTTGTCCTAAACTTTATTTAAATGACAAAAACGTTTCGCATTTTTTCCCGACTAAGCCACACACTGCTAGTTGCACTTTGACAGTTTGCACTCTCATGGTTAACTCGACATTATTTACAATAAAATTTACTTTACCTTACCTTACCTTAACTTTATTTAAAAAATAATAATAATAATATTTACATTTAAAAGTATGTGCTATAATAATCTATGTTTTTATTAAAATGATCACTTTATGTCAATAAATGTATGGTAATAATTTCTTTTTTTTCATATCCTTTACTCAAAAGAAGTTCAGAATTTCCTGTTTTAACAACCTTTTTTGGTATTTTGTACTTGCAAATCCTATGATCTTTTCATTTTTATTTATTTTTTAATTACATATACTCATCTGGCATATGCAAATGTCAAACTGAATAGTACCAAAAGCATCTCTTCCTGGGTTTCATTACTGCTGTTTATAGCCATATGCTGCTCAGTCATTGCCATGATATAGTGTTTTTAGAATCACATTAAGCATAAAGATTTAAATTCAACAGTAGATAAAAAAATAATGTATTTAACTTTATTTTTTTTCCACATCATTTACATCTTTTATTTGTTATTGAGAAGTAAAATCATGTTCTCTTGACACTAAAATTGCAAGCATTACAATGTTATTGTTACAAAAACATCCTACCATGGAAGCAATGAATAACTTCATGTAAAAATTATTTACATGATACCGGTCTTTTATTTTGAAACTGCCATTTTTAAGACCATTATATATTTTTTGCATTTAATTTAAATTTGATTTTGTTAATGTACTTGTCATAAAATAAGATAAAAGCAAAGGTGATTTTTATATATTGAGCTAAAGAGCTTAATACATTTGATTCTTTTCATTTCAAGAATTAAGAATCAAGAAATTAAATAATAGAATGAAATAAAAACACAACCATTTTAACTTCTACACCCACCGACGTTTGAGCTTGATCTCATGTTTACATTGAAGTGAAGTGGTATCAGTTAACACGCCGATTATCGTGGAGCCTTGAATGGCGATCAGATCGCCTTTCTTCCCATATTCTGGTCCATGAAGTAGAAGGTCAGATGTTGACCCAGTCATTTCACAACATCCACCTGAGCTGTCGTGGGGCCACGGTTGTCAAGGCAACTGTGTTTCTATTCATGTGCGAGGAGCGTTTCTACAACCTCAGCGACAACATGCAAGTAAATATGCACTGCTCCGACCAGCGTGTCAGAATCCATCCGAGCAGAATCCAGGCCAAGAGCGGCGTGAAAGCTTCCGAGGATTCTGGCTGGAAGTGAATCAGCAGAAACCTGGAAAATGGCCTTTTATGCAGATGATTATTAACAGGAATCGACGGGGAGCCTGCCAACTCGCTTCCTGCGATGAAGCCTGAGAGCTGAGTCGAGCCTGCGGAGGGAGCCGGTGTCACTCTGTTCCAGAGGCATCCAGCCGGGTCAGAGGCTGGGGTCACCCCAGTTACTGTTTCATGAGCTCATGCTGGATCTCGCTCATAAAACATGACACAACGTTTATTGGGGATTAAATTCTTACAAACCCCCATTAATGATTAAAGTCCTATTTAAAATAGTGATGGGAATTTCACTAGGTATGAGAAACTTGGAGCTGCTGAAGTTATAAGGAAGTGAAAGTTGCTTTCTCTGCAGGTGCCATGTGACTCTCCCAGAGATGAAGAGCTCGGTCATCCAGCAGAGACTCAAAGAGGAACCACATGATCTCTTCCTCCTAGTGAGGGCGACTGGGAGGAAGCTCGGTACATACCAAGGTATGTAGGTGACTAGGGAACATGTATTGCTGCAGAAGAGTTTGGGTCTCTTTCCCTTGACTGCTGCCCCCACGACCCGACCTGAGATG
This sequence comes from Synchiropus splendidus, assembly GCF_027744825.2. Classification (NCBI taxonomy): domain Eukaryota; kingdom Metazoa; phylum Chordata; class Actinopteri; order Syngnathiformes; family Callionymidae; genus Synchiropus; species Synchiropus splendidus. The sequence continues at coordinate 15,308,585 of NC_071350.1, read as the reverse complement.
AGGAAAATGAATGAAGGAACACTGCCTTTTGGTTCATAGCAACATTCAAGTCCTTGGGTGTTTAGTGGTGCCAACTTTAGAGTGTAATAAATACATAAACACGAAGAAAAATATATATTTTGTAGGGAACAAAAATTATATATTTTCATAAGGATGACTAGTAAAAATTTGAAAAAATACTTTTTCATTTATTTTACCTATTTTACAGACACAAATGTAAAAAATTCAAAAGTAAACTTTAAAGCAAGTGCAACCTGCCCCACCCCAAAAAAAAATTAAAATAAAAAAAAATAGTTCATTATTTCAACATGATTTTTCATATTAGGCTTCAAACATTCTGCTCATGTATCTATTATTTAAAAATAAAACCTAAAAAATAAATTATTTAATTCAACTTTCAATATTAGTATTTTTTTATATATATATTTGATAAAAAAGCAATTACAAACCATTCAAAATAAATCATAAAAGTGAAGCATGCCCTGAAATATCGATCTATGCTTTTTAATGTTTCTGTAAAGATCCAGTTCATTCATTCTGGTTCATAATTTATTTTTTATTGAAAAAAAAATCAAATTAAGAAACTCTTAAGTATTCAGAATGGAGAGAAGGAAAGTTATATAAAACTATATATATTATATATATAAAGAGGAAGTATATGTGAAAGGGAACGCATGTTAAATGGAAGACAAAATACTAAATGAATAAAACTAACAACAACATCACCTTTGATGTGGAAAAGCAGTGGACAGCAATGCGGAAGGTCACGTGTGATCAGCTGTTACAAAGGCGACTTGCATTCCAGGATAGACGGACCACATTCAGTCGGCGGCGCTGGCAGCTCTGCCTTCAGTCCAGCAGCAGAACCCACCTAACAAGCTACAGCGACATCACCGCCCCCTACCTCATCTACAGACCATCTCTCCGCTTCAGCAACTCTCACTCTTTTCAACTATTGTTAGAGACCAAGCGAACGCCTCATGAGGTCTAAAAATAGAAGCCCACTGAATTCATCTGCGTGCCAGATTGATCTGCTTTCAGCCGCTCATTTACGTCCAGCGATGAAAGGCTCGGGACCATTGAGGCGGAAAGTTTGATATCAGAGCCTTTCTCCACTAATGATGCCCAATCCTAGCTCACTTGGCTGACCTGAGGGGTTCCACAGGGCTCTGTTGTAGGGCCCGGAGGGTTCCCTTGAAACAAGTCGCCTCCCCCTGGACTGCTCCTCCCACCTCTGCCCGAAATAACCATCAGAAATGAACATGTTTAAATAGATTTAAATGAAAAGAAATCTGTCCATAGCAGCGTTCATATATTATTCCAAATCACATTCAAATAAATGACCAAAAACTACTTTACTTTTGAGGGTGTTGACTGGATTTTAATCCCCAGGGAGGTATTTTCCTCTACTTTCCAAAGGGTTTAAACATCCGCAAAACGTTAAGACAAATAATGTCTAGGTATTTTTTATTTTTATTTTTTACTTCAAGGGAAATATTTGGCCAAAACACATTTTTTTTCACAGAGAAACTGCACTTTAAATGACGGATGGCGGAGGGTATAGCACCTGGCAGTGGGTGACAAATACATTATTGCTGATGGAGAGTCGAGGCAAACAGCCCAAATGCTCTTTTGGGGAGAGTGAGCCGTCGCAGGCGCTGCAGCCAGACATCATGGCATACAGTAAATAGCAATAAAAAAGGGGGAAACGTGAAGACGGCAGGGAGGCCGAACCCCAGCGCCATCAATTAGGAAGGACGCCGTTGAGCTGCGGAATAGAGGTGGCAGACTCCCGCCGAGCTCCGCGTCCATTTCTTACACAAAAGACATTTTAGCCTGAAGGGAGACGGCGACTAATGATGGCAGGCTGTGAACCGCTGTCAGGTAGAATAGCTACGACTGGGTAATCATCGAGGTGGGGATGTATAATCACAGGCTGGTAAACACATGGTTTACCGCTCCAATTGAGGAGGTTTTCTTTTTCAGAATACTTAAGAGAAGCCAGAAGGCCAGTGAATTAGAGGAAATAATGGCGTGTGGGCTTCAGTTTTCCCTCTGGAGTTTGTCCTACTTTGCCCAGTGTGCAAACTTTGCAGGGACTGAGCTTAAGGATAAGGGTGAGGAGATCATGTGGTCATTGGGGAGCAGCACTACATAAGAGCACCGGGACACTGCGCTGACATAAGCTTGGGTATCTGGGCAGGACGCCTCCTGGACACCTCCCTTGAGTCAGTTGTGTGACTGGGAACTAGATACCAGGGGCACTAGAGGGTTCACGTCTCGTGTGCCATGGGAATCGGTCGGTACGTTCTCAGAACTGTTGGATCAGGAGAGGCCTGGTTGTCCTCATTCAGGCCATGAATGACATGATGGATGAAGGGAACACTCTTGACCCTAACCATACCTTTGATGGAGACCCCTGAAACCCATCCTCATGCAACCCATCCTCACTCCCATGGTGGAATGTGACCTTGGGAAAGTGGACTTTTGAGTCCTATACTGACGACAAAGGCAGCCTTCCGTGCTGCATGTTGACACATAGGCTTTCAGCGAAGTAAAAAAATCCATTTCTTCTTGTGTTGCGTTCCAGGCGGGGGGAGTGCGAGGCACATCTTGCATAGGAGGTAGAGCTCGAGGCTCGGGGGAGACGTTCGGAGGCTCTCAGCACTGAATTACATGAGGCGTCACCTGCTATTTATGTGGCTATTCTGAGTGTGGTCAGCCATCCCATGGCTTTCCTAACCACAACCTCCATCTTTTCTTTTACCTGGCAGGCTACCCACGGCATCCGGGGAAGGCGGAACAATCAAAACCTAAGGCGTCTACATGCAACATGGAAGGCTGCCTTCGGCATCAGCCTACAACTTTCCCAGTGTTGATATATTCAGTATGAATGAGGCATTTGGATTTACCTGGTTACCAGACGTTCCATTTCAGGCAGTGTCAGTACCCTGTTGTGCATGTGGGCTCTTCATGTCTCGCATGCTCACCAGGGGAAGCTTGTCCTAGACGGCGGGAATGGTCGGATGCATGAATCCGATCTGATGCTCCTGGATGAAATCCCGACACTTATTTGAAGTGTCATCTCTGCATCTGTGGGTACAGGAGACTGAAGTGTCACTTCAGAGGTCACTGCGACAGGTCTGCACGCCTCACTTCCGGTGAAGCCTTGGGCACCAGCTCTGACTCAAACCTGCTTCTTCAGGAAGCCTGTCACTGCGGATATCGCTTTTTAGGATCATCATTTCGTAACATTTTTTTCAGACCCCCAAGGAAGCGGTTACATTTGCAGTTGATAGAGCAGCTTTTGGAAAGATCATTGAGGGTCACCCCCTTGATTCTGCAGTGGAAGGAATTTGTTTGAGTAAAAAAAAATGTTTTTTTATTTATAATATGTGTTTGGAAAGTTTATCACTCACTGCTGGCGTTTCGTTGCTTGGGCATCATGTGCATGTGCTATGACATTTATAGGCATTTCCTTCAGCAAGTTGAGCGCCTGAATCCACAAAAATAATAATACAAAAATAAGAGTTTTTATGCTCGGATTATCGCTTCCTTCCATTTCAGTTTTGCCTTCATCCACCGTTGGAGTGCGGGGGCCACATTAATTGTCCGTTATTCCTCTGAGGCACGGAATAAAAAGCCGAGCGGAGGCCACACCTGGCTGGACAGATGTCTTGATGCAGGTTATCCAAAAGTCTTTTGTCCCCCGTCTGCCAGCTCCACCTCTGAGACTCAGGTAATTGAGATCAAGCTTGAGTCGCTCCTTCAGGGAATCTGTTGCCGGAGCCGCTTGAGTTTAATGACGCCACAAGGCGATGATAATAAATATGTATTTGTTGTTATATGGTTGCAAAGTCTTTCCTAATGAACCTCATTAAGTTCATTGTCTTGAGTCTGCTGATGCTAATCAAGTCTGTTTATGGCTTTGAGTCAACGTTGGTGAAACACGCAGCAACTCTTTGAGTCACATGGGGCCGTGAGCGCTAGCATACTTTGGCGCTACTTTTTTTAAGGCATCACATGTTCAGATTGGAGCTTGACTTGGATGTCCTTTCTTGACCTTCGTGTGTGCTGTATCTCACCAGGAAAACACACGTATAAAGCGCTCTTATTCTTTGTCTGTTCCGCGTGCTTTTATTTTGTTAACCCCCTGTAGGTTCCTTTGTCTCATCCAGCTTAATGGCAGCGCAGCTGGAGCTCATCCCCTCATCAAATCCTGTGGATATCACCTCACGAGCTCCAGGCTGCTGGGTGGTCTCTTCGTGTCATTCGGTAAATCTCCCAAGACTTAAGCTTCCTTGCTATGGCTCCTGAGCTTTCGAGTTTTTGTGCGCGCTTCAATTTCTCTTCAGCCGCTTTCTTAGTTCCGCTTTCTCCTCCTGGCTCCGCTTCTGTTTTCATCTCCTCAATTCTTTCTCCAGACCGCGTGTGAGTGTTCTTAAACTCACTTTTCATTTATCGATGGTGTAGGTTTTCTCCCCTCCCTTCCCCCACGTCGCACTTCTAGTTGTTTGGACCTCGTGAATTTATTTCCGAGCGTGTTTGAGTTCTCCCTGTTTTTGAAGGTTGAATCCAATTCACCTCTCTTTTGTTGCAGATTTTTCCCCGAGTCCCTCTGTGTATTTCCCGGTTCGTGTTCTGACTCTGGCGCCTTCAGTTCCTGTCTTTGTCGTCTGTGTTTATTGTAACTTGTCTATTAAATGTATCAATTTAATCTTGTGTCCGTGCCTTCTGTCAGCCTGCAATCATCTGCACCTGGGTCACTACTTAGGTAAACACGACACTATGTATTCTGACATGCTGCACCATTAACTGGTACATAGCTTGGGCGCCTCTTCGCGAGCTGATAAATCGCTCAACAGAATCCGTTTGTTTAGTTTCAAGCGTGGCTGCTTCTTATTGTAGCGCCACCATCAGAATGGAGGAGCTGATAACTGGTCATTTCTTCAGATTTGGAGTTAAATCTCCAGGTGACTCAAAGCTGGAGTCATAAAAATGACTCGAGTCTTCAACCGGCTCCTTTAGCTTTGAGTCACAAACAAACGTGTGCATCCCTTCGGTTGACTCAACCCAAATCCTTCTCATTTTTGCATTTCTCTCACCCTTATTTAGACGTTCCTCTCGTCGGCAATGACCTTCTGATATTTCCCCACCTCTATATTTCCCGAGAAAATAATTGATTCATTCCCTTTCATTAAACAAGCTCCACCTGGGATCAACATCCAGCCCCGATGAAAAACAGCAAAAAGAACTGGTGAGAGCGAATCCACCCGCAGCCCACTTCTCCCTTCAATTTGCATAGTTTTAAAATAACCTGAATAAAGTCTATTATTTATCCTCGCCTATATGCCTTTGCTTCCTTGTTTTCCTCTCGTGTAATAATTTTTCATTTGAGCGATAATGTTGTAATGTGCCATTTCAGTCGCGCCGGCAGGTGAATAATTGCCTTTTTTTTTCAGTCCTCAATTTAAAACGACGGGGATCAACCTTTTGAAACGGTGTTGTGTTGAAAGGTTTTGGCGACAAAGCTCTTCCGCACGACGTCAATGAGCCGCGTGAAGCAAGAGAGTGCCACTACGTTCAGAGGCTTAGTGAACTTGGTGTTTTCACATGAATTAAACCCTTAATTCACACATTTAAACAAAAGGCTTTATTCAGCCGAAGGCCAGTCAGAATGGTCTATATTTAGTTAACACCGAGGGCCTGTAATACTTGTTATCACTGTGAGACCAGGCCAGATGGGACCTAACCGTGGCTTCTTCCCCAGCTGGCTTTCTAATTCGCTGCTTTTAGGAAGTGCTTGGCTGGTTGCGCAGTGGACACCGCTTCTTTTTTCACACCTTCAGACTTCAGAAAAGAACTAAGAATACATATTTCTGGTTGGACTTTTTTGTGAGTGGAGGAACTAAAAGTCCCTCAGTTTTGGGAGCAGATGCTTGTGGTTAGTGATGGGCTGGTGAAGCTTCATGAAACAGTCGATGGCACTCTCTGCTCTAAAACCATTGGTTTTGAACCAATGATACTTCAATGAAACCACACATTTCTAAACTGAGAGTGACACCTACTGAGCTCCGAAAATAAGTATGGTGTTTCATGAAGCCTCATCAGCCCATTACTACTTTTTGAAATCATGGGAACTCATCCAGTCCAGTCCTGATCCAGGACACCGTCAAAAATCTTCAAATACCCACAGGAAAGACCACCTATATCTCACTCAGTAACAATGCTTCTTTGTTGTTCTCTTTTCCTCACCATCCATCCATTCATCTTCCCCTGTGTATGTGAGGTTGGATCACGGTGGTAGCGGGCAGAACAAGAGACAAACTCTTGCTAACATTGGTGCCGGAGCGGTGCACCGTGTTAGTGGCTCTACTGTCAGCCTCTTCAAAGTGGTCTTGTGTCTGTCTCGTGGTTCCTCTGTAGTTACAGCTACTCTCCTTTTACTGCATGCATAGATGGATGGATGGATGATAGACAGATGGATAGATAGACTGAAAGTCATACTTTAGACTAGTAGACTAGTGGCTCTGGTTTGGACTCACAGTCCGGCATTGAAATGCTGATATGGAACACGAGACTTGTCGACGCGACTCATGGACAATACTCTTGTTATCTTGCTACTAGCATTAGTTTGGAACGCTAAAGTGAAGATAAAGGTTTTGCAAATAAATCGATGCTTCCGTCGTCGGCATCAGCATTATCGCTCTGAATCACACCAGCTGGCAGCCGTGATCCCTCCAGTACAAACATATGTGACCCTCCTGCCCCCGACTGTGGAGGGTTAAATTGGGTTTCACAGCCGCTCCATTGATCTCAGTGGCCTTTACACTCCTCATCACTTGATTCGCCCCATTCAAGTAGAGCGGGCTTTAATAAGGCAGCTGACCAGCAGCTGCAGGATCGATCGGCATCGCTCCAGCCGATGATGGATTATGGACAGGGACTAGATGCGGCGGTGAGATAAAAACGAATCCAGAAAAACATACCAAGTGACACCTTCTTGGCGCCAGCAGCTCTCTGGCGTGCGCCACCGACTCACCCCTCGACTGGTTTCTGTTTTTCCACCTCACCAGTCACAGTAGCGGCCTTGTGTTTCTTCACTTTGTTTTTGAGATTTTGCCTACTGTAAGGAAATATGACCCCATTTTTAGATTTTATTCGTGCAAAATAAACCTTGCCACTTCACTCCATGAATTTGAAAGGAAAATAAATGATTTACTAAAATACTCTTTTCATGAATTAACATGGCCCAGTAACCTCATTCGGTTTCAGTATTTTATTTTGAAATAACAACTGTTCTGCTGCATGGACCAAGCCATATGAGACCCTCAGAACAAAGGTCTGCTCAGAACCAGAGACAACCAAGAAGAAGGTCCATCATGTTTTACAGGAAACTGTGGCGCCAAGGAGGTCAAGGAGAAACCCACCAACCCTGAGGAGCAAGACCAGGGCTCTCTCTTATGTCTCTTTCCTCAACTGGGACCTGCCTCTTCGTATTACCAGAGATTCTCCATAGATGATGGAGACCCTACAACTCTTGGGATCCAGATCGTCCCTGTGGAAAGTCCGAGGTCTTACCTGGTGGCACCCAAGAACCAGGAACCATGCCGTAGGAAAGCTTCTATACTCAGTTGAAGAATGTGTTCCATACACACTGCTTGCCTCAGTGCCAACCAGTGCCCAAGCACTTCTCTAACCACCAAGGCCCCTACATTCTATGAAAATAATGAATAAATAAAAACACTTTATGGGGGCCACTAGTAGATAGCAGTGTTCCAGCCCCATTGAACGATTGAAGTACCTTATCCTTGGGGTCTGGAGGCCTGAATCAGAGGCAGCCTCGAGCAGTTCTTCAGATCACAAATCACCAAAGTTCTAGAGGTTGCTCCAGCGAGAGGCGCCTGCGCATCAGTCAGAAGTACCCGAGTGAGACATGCTGCGAGCTCCGATATGTCGATTCAACACAAAGCAGACAGACGTATATTCAAATCTCATTTATCCGAAATTGCTTTGCAACGGCAGGAAAATGAAGCAGCAGCCTCAACAGCCTTATTAACTGCCGTGAAAGAGCCCCAGCTGCGTCGCCGAAAAAAAGCACCTTCGCAGGCTTTTATTCTGCTTTCGTTTACATATTTGAACCTGACAATAAATGATTGAGCCCAGTCCTCACTCAGCACAGGTCTGTCAGGAGTAAGTTATGTGCCCATCCTTTTGATGAATGGCTGCACCTCAAACCTGCGACTCCTGGTTTTCTTTTTCACTTTCTTTTGACAACTGTTGCAACTTTGTTCATAGGATTAGGCTTTGAAATTGGAAGCTGGTCCGACAGGATGTTGATGATACTGGTTCACATTGGAGGGGTCTGACCGGGCGCACGCGAGATCATACAGTTTCCAGGAAATACGTTCCCTTTAGACCCTCCATATTGATATCCATCAACTTCAAATAGACTGGAACGTTCTTCGACCAACATCTTCTCTCTCTTCTCCAAACCACCCTTCTCCAGACCTCCCTAACCCTAACTCTTATTTCTAATCTTGTCCTTCCTATAACTCCATCTGAAAAGCAGAACACCTAAACTCTGACTCTTCCATCTATGCTTCTTGTCTTTGAGTCAAAGCTCCTCTCAAAACCATACATCATAGTAGGTCTCGCTACTGTCCTGTCGAGCGTCTCTTTCACATCCCATCCACCTATTTTCATCTAGGGCCACAAACAAAGGTCCACAATCTGAACCCGGGCATTTACATAATAACATGAAACCCGTCTGACAGCCGAGTCATTTCGCTGTCTGGAGATTTACATCTGGAAGTCTAATGAAAGGAGAAGTCAACACGAATCACAGTGAATTACACAAACCCCACGTCACCGATTGGAAGGAAGTGAAGCTGAAAAATGTCGGTGGTGAACCGCGATGGACTGAAAAAGGTAATATCTGGAAAATGAGATGCCGGAAGATCGGCATGACGGCAATTTATCAAGGGGGACGCCACGGAGCACTTGAGTTCCCAGGAATAATCTCACAATGGTTGTTTTAAAGACAGGTTTTGGTAAACACTGACAAAACCGCTGTCAAAACACTTCAACCTGGCAGCAGAAAGGTAAGAAATGTCAACAATAATTAAAAGCAGGTTTTCCACCCCCTGGATTTGAAGTTTGTATCCTGTGCAGCAGGAGAATGTGAATCAGTTTTGGCCACTTCAGCGTAAATGATTCATTCATAGGAAGCACTTTTCCCTGAGTCTGAAACAGTTGTGGAAGATTAAGTGTGTCAAATAAAGGGAGACTCAAACACAGGAAGTATGTGAGCTGAGGCCATAAATAGAAAAACGGCAGAGCCAACGGGACGCAGCCCAAAGTTAAGAATGGGAACAAAACGATTCTCCAACAGATGATGATCAAAGTTCAGGATTGTCAGTAGTCCAAACACATGAACAGAAAGAGTCTTCAACAGAGAATATACAACAGTCGACGTCCAGAATATTCCAAGCAAAAGAGCTCATGAAATAGACTGTGCATGAAGAGGAACTAAAAAAAAACGAGAAAACAAAGTGAGGATGAAACTTACAAAAACACTCAGGTACAGGTCAAACCAGGGGAAAAACATAGATTCAAACACGAGATGATCAGCACACCATGGCTTGAAACATTGTCTGATCTGGGGCTGAGCTGAAGTGAATCGGGGGAAATGAGGTGTAGCTGCCGCTTGTGCCCGATCGCTCAAGACAGAGCAAACACACAGGAACCAAGGAAGTGTCCACACAAAATAAAAGCAGGCAGGAGGGGACCTGGCATTAGGAAGGAATTGAAATTCGCCTGTTAACCAGGTAGTCTGAGATGGAAGGAGGCAAACACAAACACCTGCATCGCCCAACTTGACTTCCCGTATTACAGCTGTAATAACCAGTCTCAGGTCAGACCTTGTCTTGTGTTTTAGTTGGAGGTCTGTGTAGAATTTAGGGAGCAAAGCCGGTGAAGATTGTGCTGAAAGGGGAGGGGAAATCCCTGTGTGTGGCTGTGAAACTAAGCAGGAGCTGCACAGAAGGGAGAACAGCAGAAGGCAAACCTGGGGAGCCATCGAGCTGAAGGTGTCGGGGGTGGACCTGTCGACCACCAAGTGATAATGGAGGATGTCCAGCTCCCCGGTTCCATTCAAGGCATCAAGTCCAAATCACAAATGACATCCACGTTCCATCGAGTCCCAAATCAATGACAGGCCTACACAACAGGGCATTTGCTGAGGGACAATGATGGACGGTGATAAATCACCTCATTGTTCCATTGTTTCCTCAGCTCATGAGCTCCAAACACTTCAGCTTTCAACCATAAACATGCACATTCCCAGGATCGTGTTTACATCCGAGCTTGTTTTCCCTTTACACTCGTGACTCTCCTGAGCTTCAGACAACTTCAGTGAACAGTCGGGTGAATCCATCAGTAAGCCGCACGCTTTCCATTTCACCCGCAACCAGAATTGTGCTAGCAATGACATCAGGTCCCCGAGGTTGCCAGAGCTAATGACTGCGGTTCAAAGGGAGAATCACTTTCATGTCTGCTTTCATTAGTCAGGTTAACTCAGAGGGGCTCACTGTGGAAGAAGTTTGAAAGTGCTCTGAGTTTGTGCCCTGGATTGTAATTTCTTGGTAAATCTCCCAGAAATAAGATAAGATTTCAGAAGCACCGATTTTCTCTCAGCTCTTCAACATCACACCTTTTTCTTTTTTTTTATTCTCGCCACATTTTGCCTCCATATTCCCAGTGGGCCGCTCTCCTCCCACCGTGCTGCGAGAATCAATGCCAGTGACAGTATCGCTCTCCATTTAGTTCGGAAAGTTTTCATCCAGCAACGTGGCACAATTGTCCGTAAAAGACACCAACACCTGCGGGAGAGAGGGATGATGAAAACCATGTTCTGAAGAAGAAGCGTAGCATTTAATAGTGACCTGAAACGTGTCAAAGCAGCCAGAAATTGGGGACAGGAGTCTTTGCGAATCTATTAAATTACCCTCATGTGAGACGTATTAGCACAGACGGTTGCTTTAATAAGGCAGAAGAATCAAGAAAATAGCGTTTGATATAATCCTCATGGAATTAACAATTCAAATTTCAGCTAATTTCTTTTATGGGTCAATCACATTAAAGATGAATCCACAAGTCGGATTAATGATCCAGCAGAGCTTCACAGCCTCCGGCTGCAGCGATCGCAGTATTGAGCCGAGAAGCTCAAATAACACGTATTACATTCCTAAACGACTTCTGGAACTCATTCTACATGTTGAGGGTGTTTGATTCTTTGAATGTTATCTGCGTTTTGCAGGCGTTCCTTTGCATAATTTGCTCAATTGCGATGAACAGACTGGATTTGTTTAAGTTGATTGTTCCCCATGACGACACCACGATTGTTTCGGTGCTGTATTTGCAGCCCAGAATCTACAGCAGTTTCTGATCACGTGTTACGTGTCCGTCAACACGTTACGATATTGTTTTTCCACTCTGCTTCTCACGACTTACCCCTTTTGTCAGGTAAACATCTTACTTTGGTCTGATAATTCTGCCTGGTAAAATCCTTTTAAGGAGGGATCACCACTTTCACTGCCCTCCCCGGGATCACGACTTCCCCCTGTACCCCATTCAGTCATTCCCCTGGTCCACACAAATCCAGTGTTATTCCCACAATCCCCACCGGATTATAGAGGAAATCTTCGAATAAAGACCTTGATACTGATCCGTTGTGTATGAGTCACACATTTGGGTTCTTCACCAGCTCACAGCCTCACAGTCCTGGAAGTGAGATTTGCACCTGAGCTTGTTCTGGACTCCTGGAAGTCCCCATGAGCACTGAAACCAAAGTTTAACCGCGAGAAAGCCCCGCACTTCCCATCCCTATGGAAGCTGGAATCTCTGTGTTCTTACTTTGTCTTTATTTCCACCGTGCGAAAACTTCCTTCTGAGGCCCAGATCAGACGCTCGGGGCATCAATCAGAGGCGCCTACAGATCCAGACCCCCTGTGTCTTGGGTATACCTGGGTGGGTATGCATATCACTGCCGAGACCACAAAGTCAAAGGAGTCTCAGGTTGCTTTTATCACTGTTAGGGGAAACTCCTTTCTTTCATGGCACGCAATCCTGAGTGAACCACTTCCTGGAAACGAAAGGCCGATTTATGCTCCCTTTACAAACAACATTGTGCCCATCTGTTTAAAGCGGTTACCGTCAGTGAGCACATTCTTCCATGTTTACTTTACATTACTGTTCACCAGTATAGACCACTGAGTCAAAAGTGTATGACAAACCCAAAAACAATATGGCTACTGTCAAGGAAGTATTGATGACGTACCTGTCATGATTCGCTTTTATTTTGTTCCCTTGATTCCCATTCTGGTTCTCCCTCCTTCCTTCCTGTTTTGTGGCACACAGCTGGAGCCATTCAGCCTGTGTATAAAAACACCTGAACTCAAGCAACAGGTGCCAGATGGTCTCCTTTGTTCCTGTGGTAAATTGGCTCTCCTCATTCGTTCTCTCTCTGCGCTCTAGTTTGCTCATTTTTGACTACTCTCTCTGAAACTCTGGTGCCTGAGTTAGAGTTTAGTTCCTTCCTCTGTTTCCGCGTTTTTCCTCGTTTCTGCTGTGATTTACTATTTCTGTTCATTGTGTTTCTGTCCGTCTGTTTTCAGGGTGCAGGTCACCCCCCTGCCGAGACCTTTGGTCTTCCTTTGCCAAGCCGTGCTCACAATGCCACAAGGCTCACTGAGGTCCCCATTTAGGTCTAGCGAGGATTCTGCTGTGCAAGAGTTTGGTTCTTCAGACGTGTCCAGAGTTTATCAGTTAATTACAATACTTTCCGCCCGATAACTTGTCAACTAATTTGACGTTTCCTTAGTTCATCTGGAACATGGAATTTGGCTGGAAGAATAAATGGTGATCATTATCCATTATTACGTTTGATCTTTAGATGACAATAACTAACAGAAGGAAACCATTATTCCTCAGTGTCTGGGCTCCTTCTGCTCCACTCTGATGTTCCTCCGATATGAGAAACGACATTACGTGATAAAGTCAGGCGGCGAGACTCGTAATTGCCTCTTCTTGTAATGAAAATGCCAAAGGGGTTTTAAAAAATCTTTGCGGACACCGGAGGAGTAAATGCGATAATGCCACGGCGAAGAAAGAGACGGCCGTGTTTAATTACCTTTTGGAGATATTTGAAGTGCCAACGCTGTTTGACTGACCTCTTGACGGGAGATCAGAGCTGCTGGAGAGCTCTTCACGCTCTGGTGCTTGTTTCTGTCTTCATTTCTAATCGGCTCCTCAGTTGCCTGCGTGTTTTACTCTCCTTTTCCCAGTCCACAAGATTTTGAGATTTTTCCACTAATCACTCGCTTCTCAGTTCATCAAAATGTTGAGTCACATGAGCATCTGTTACATGTGCTCAGCATCTGACTCTTGCGGTAACATATTCTCACTCCTAAGGAAGTTGCTGACGCCATCTTTCCTTGTTGCATATCAACGCATTGGTGTTTCATTGGAGTAAAATGACTCCCCTGTGGTTCCATCAAGGTTGGGGGCGGGGCGTGCTTGATCATTTCAGGCGCTACTATGTGTACAATCATTTACTTAGTGTGAAAGGGGCGCCAACCTCTGTCTTTCTGTTACATGGCACGCTGCCCTCGGCATCTGGATATGCCACAAAATGCAGCACATCGACCGCCTACTACGACAACACCGACGGTTGATTTCGGACTCACTTACAATAGTACACTTGTAAAGAGTTAAGAGTTGCAAAAGAATCTATTGTGGGAGGAGTGACTACTATCCTATAAAGCAGAGGTGGGCGATTCAATTTCCTTAGGGGCCAGGTTATATATTGTCACCATTGTGAGGGGCCGTCAAATTCAAAGAAAGGAAGGTAAGAGAAAAACGAAAATAAAAATAAAGTGATGACGTGTGGTTGTGAAATTACGCTTTAAAAATGCACAGAAAATGTGGGTTTGTTGTGTTTTATTGAGTTTAAAGCACATTACATTTTAAGATTCTCGATGTGTCTCATATGTTTCAAAATCTACTTTCAATTCTGATGTATTTTAAGGGACAAGAAATTCTCCTAAAATAGCCAACGGAAAAAAAAATTTAGAAAAATATTCAAAGACGAAAGTTATGTTTCAGTTGCGTCATAATGAACAATAAACAATGGACTAGACAAAAATATCAGAGACAACAACAATGTCAAATTTATATTTTACTCAAGGTGGGTCAAATAAATACAGTCAAAGGGCCGCATTTGGCCCCCAGGCCACAGGTCTACTACAGGGGTTGGACAAAATAATGGAAACACCTTAAAGCTTTAAGGTGTACAATGTTACGCAGAGGTGATAATTTTATAGATGGAATCCTATTTACAGAGGCGGGGAAGAGTTGGGGGGGCGCAAAATGTTTACTTCTTCCTGTGGGGGCGATGATGGGGGGTAATTGAGAAGGAATGTTCAGTGCAATAGTAACTGATGACTCAAGTATCTGCATAGTGAAGTAGCATTTACATAAAGGAGGCCTCTCTCACAAACACGAGTGCACCACTTGATCCTTCCCTCTTATCTTGGAAACCCAGATCAAACATGCTTAAATTTTGATCAAAGCCTCTTGCCAGAGCTTCTGATAGCTGCGTAAACGCAGATTAACCATCGTAACAAACCGATGACAGAGGCCTCGGCGGGAGGGAAACGGGAGAGGTGTGTAGTGAGTGGCCACGCGGGTGTCTACCCGTGTTCCGAACCAGGCTAAAACAGAGCGGAGGGTTTCTCCTTGAGATCAACGGCTCCTGGCTCCAAGTCAGGAGACAGATGGCCGATCGGCACGCTCATTCTGTGTTTCTGTCTAATTACGCCGCCATTTGTTTTGCGATGGGGGAATATAACGGAGCAGCAGATTATAAATCCAGATATCTGTCTCCGTGAATTCAAACGGCACCAGAAGGCGACGTGGCGAACGGAGCGCGGCTGATTGAAAAAGATGAATGGGTCGGTACAAAGGCGAGCAATGTCAAGTAGCGGGAGCGCCGACTGAGCAGATATCAAACAGCCGCGCCGCTATTGTTTTGTTTCCACAGCACTTTTATGTTTGAATCTGTTTTTCAGCGAGAACAATTAATCCTGAGTGGGAATTGGCGCATTCTTCTCGGCTTTAGTGTGAGAGCGAAGAGAAGTTGGAGCGTAGAGCTTGTTTTTATTCTCGTCGGGAGTGAGAAAAACAAGAAAATTTTGAGCTTTGCTAATATTATTGTCTGATTTAGCTGGATGTGTTTGGTTAACCGCCTTCTTCACTTCACAGCCAAACAGTGTTATGAGGTGGTCTCCGCACAACGTGGCTTTTCAGAGGTTATGGTAATTCCACCGTAAACAAAGGGTACAGTTTGGAGTCTGGAGCGGAGTTGGTGAGTTCCCATTGTTCTCCTGAGCCACTTTTTAAAAATGATTTTAAAGTTTTATTTGTTGTTCAACCTTAAGCATAAATGGGCCTTAACCTTAACCTCCATTTCACTTTCACGCGATGCATGGTTGCTTTCTTTCAAATTTATGTACTATAACATGATTTTCTCCTCCTTTTTGGAAGGTTCCCATTCTTTCTTTCCACCTTTTCTCCATGTTCTTTAGCTGGCATCGTCTTCAACATGAAGGGACGAACATTATTTGGCCCACAGGCCTTGTGTTGTCCTCCATGCCATCATCGTCCCCACAGAGTCACGTTTCCTTCCAAAGATGGAGAGCGACTGAGTGGTGGAATATGAAGTACAAATAATCAAATGTCTGCTTTTATTTACAGTGTTTTTCTGCTTGGCCACTAGTTGGCGCAGCACACTCGTGTCTTCCTGGGGCCGAAGGGCCGAACCAACACACTCTACTCACGGTTTTTAAGTATCATGAATTGCCGGACTGGAAAAGTCGGTCCAGACGGGACGTCGCTCTGCTCAGCAGGATGTTTGGGTTCAGCCTGACAGTGATCACTTCACTCACTGGGAGGTTCAAGCTTTTAAGAGAGCATGAAAGCTCCTCTGCTAAGATCTTATCCAGCGGAGAAAAGAATCAAGAGCTGTGATCTGGCGAAATGAAATATTCATACTCCGTAATGGAATTAACATTTACAGGATTACGGAATAATCCTAAATGCTTCAGGAGTGTCTTTTTTCCCGAATTAACAGGTTCCACAGACTCGCTCAGATGCGGCTTTTACACTCATCCTGAGAAACCTTTGGCAGGTTGAAGCCGTCACACGTTTGTTTTGGTTTGGGGGCAGAAAGCAGTTTTCATGGCGTCACAAGTGGGCTGAACCCTAGTTTCAGTCAAAAGTGTGGAAGTACATTTTGGCCTCCAATATCTTCGGATAAGTATCGTAACCCACTGCCGCACCCACTGAAATTAAGTAGGAAGATCATCCATAAGCAGCGCCGGTCTATAAGCGGCGGGTGCAGTGGTGCTGTCTGCACCGTAGAAAAGCCAGTGGTGCATTTGGCTTAAAAACGAATGAGGATTACTTGTTAACTAGTTTTGAAAACAGGGTACAGCATCCAGACTGACTCATGAAACAAACTGGGCAATTTTCTGACCTTGAATTGTGAACTTTTATTGACATTAAAGCGCTCAAAATCGACTCCGTTTCTCCAGGAGATTGACTCTGTTGACACAAGGGGCAAAAACAGTGCATTTTAAGCACTTTAAAGTCAATAAAAAGGGTTTGATGCGATGAGGCTCAGTATTTTGGGAACTTGACGCTCTTTAGCCTGTAGAAATCCATATATTAGCCACAGTTTTGTATAAGCCGTGTATAATAGTAGAGCCTTATAGTGCAAGAATTACGGTAATTTATCAAAATTCTGGCTTCAACTCTCTTCTAGTTCCAGACCACCAATCTCTAAGAGGATTAAATGTTGAAATTCCAGTGGTTGGTTACACCAACATATCCCAATATATTGACGTTGGGACGTTGTGGACTTTACGTGACGTTGTGTTTCAGTCATGGTGACTTTCTGACATCCAGTGTAGCTCCTCACCATAACATCATCACTGTCAGTCACAAGTTGGTGAGGTCCAGGATTAATGAAAGCCTAACCGGCCGTGTATGGTCCACCAGCCGCAGTTTGCCCTTGACTGCTCTTCCCGCGTGCACAGCTGACTGTTCCCCAAGTGCTGGTTGATAACAAATGTTCGTCGTCGGCGCGTAAACAGCTCATTAACCTTCACTCATGCGGCTGCGATCTTGACGGTGATGTGGGAGGAACCTTGTTAATCTTCAGCCCAGAGAAGAGGGAGGTGTGGACGCGACTGCTCTCAGAAAGAGACACAAGCTGTTGCACATTCCCGATGCTCGTCTCCGGTGAAACTATTGGTTTTTACTTGAAATCCCATGACGGAGCCTTGAGTGCATCGGCTTTATTTGTGTTGTTCGCAGGCTTTATCGAACAGATTGATGCATCTGTGTCGTGGAATCCGATGAGTGCTATCACACTTCCTGCAAGGGAGCAGTTCTCAAACCGCTCGGATTAAATGAGACGCGGAACACTTGCCTGACGCATAAAGAAGTTTAGAACTTGGTCATGCTCCTTAGCTTCATGGAAATAGACACATTTGCTGTAAATTATTCAAACATTTGCATTTCCCCGAGCGCAAATGGCATCACACCGTTTTCTTAGCAAAGTGTGACACTGGCTGTTAAATGTGCTTGACGCACAGCCGGTGCGAACTAAAAAGCCTTTTACCATCTGGATCAGAGCTGTGTAGGTTCACCGGAACGCAGCCACTCGCCACCTCCATGTCATCCATCTTGCAGTCTACAAAAAAAAAAGGAGGATTTGAAGAAGAGAATATGAAGCCGTGCAGACACTGGATACAAGAAAACATGGATGACTGAAAAGGTCATCACATTTCTCAGAGCACAGTGATGCTGAAACTGTTCTGCACCGATTCAGAAAAACACCCTGAAAATTTGTTGGGATGAAGCCAAACAAATTGGGCCTAAAGGTCAGTAGGGCCTAAACAAAACTGTCGCCCCCTCACTGGTCTTTCGTCCCATTAACCAGCAGCCTTTACTAAACCAATCTGTCAGCCTGACTTCATTCCAGTTCCAGACGAACCGAACACCTCAGTGCTTTTGTAGGAGCCGTTTTCTGGTCTCTTAACAAGACTGAATTGATTGTCTTGCCTCACAAGCTCCATGACAGTGCTTCCCAAAATGGCCCCCCTGGGGAGAGAAGTGCGGCACAATGATGGGAATGAGGTCATTTTCCCACTCAGTGTGGAACGTAGCACGCTGCCGACACATTCTCACACCTGAAGCGATTCATATCGACTGTTTTCAAGTGGACTTTAGCGTCCAATATCGGCGTCAACAAGTCCTTTGTTTCGTCGCTCGACAGCATCACGGATGAGTTGAGAAACACATTTAAGAAAAACCTTTGTTTTGCTCTCAGTCACCGGGACAATTCAGCCCCAGAATTTCACTGACAGAAAGAGTTCTTTTAAGTTCATTTAACCACAAAATGTAGCTGACAGACGGCAGAAGAATCAGAGAACTACTGTTGTCAAGTGAAAGTCAAACAAAGGAATGATGCAAATATCTGCAGGTGTCAGGAGGGTTCCGACGTGTGGAGGTATCATGACAGCTCTCATTGGCTGTCACCTCTAAAACAACAACAGATCCTCCACCAGAACATTAGCATTCACACTGACTGTTCACAGCAATAACAAAGTGCTGCTTCTCATTTGAGACACTATTTTTCCGTATAAAGGAATTCATCCAAACTCATCACAAGTAAATCATTTCCATTATGCTTCGGGAATGCTTCGGATTATTTTGCAAATCGAAGCGATGTTCCGGCCTCTCAGCATTTGACAATGGAGAATAAAAGCTAATGAACTGAAACCCGATGGCAACACAAGTGAATGATAATAATCCTGACAGTGCTTTCGCTGCCAAACAAATGAACCAAATTTCAAAGCGTGCGACAGACGGCAGTTCATGATGATCCTTCACTAGTCAAATTTCGCTTCACCTCGGCAGAGAAATGGAGAGATCTCGCGTTGGACGCGGCTCATCGGTGACAAACAAATCTCCGTAATTATAAACAACATTGAGACAATATGCCATTTTTTCAAAACGTCGCGAAGAGTGCAAACATATTAACTGTTACTCAAACAATAATCAAGAATATGTTTCTAAGATAAGATAAGATAAGACAAGATAAGATAACAGAGATCTTAAGTTAGTGCTATTTACAAATATACAATAATGGATGGGGTGGTATCAGATGGGGTGCATATGGTGATGGTTCCAGGTTGTCAGCAGGTCTGGAGGTTATTGCACATGGTGTTAACTACACTGACGGCAGTGGGGATGAAGGACCTGTGGTAGTGCTCCTTCTGGTACTGAAGGGGTCTATGGTCTGGTGCAGTGGGTGGGAGCTGTTGTCCATGATCCTCCTCTCACTCACCTCCTCCACAGGGTCCAGTGCACAGCCCAGGACAGAGCTGGCCCTCTTGACCAGATTGTTACGTCTCTTCCTGTCCTGGTCTGTGTTGCCTGGGGCCAACCAGACAGACGCATATAAGAACGCTGAGGAGTCAAAAATGGTCCTGAGCAGAGGTCTGCACACGCCAAAGGGTCTGAGTCTCCTCAGAAGATGGAGGCAACTCTGGCCCCTCTTGTACAGAGCGTCGGTGTTGTGGGACTAGTTCACACGCAGGTACTTGAAACTGTCCACAGTCTCGATGTCCTCCACATGGATGTTCACCGGCATGTGTGGGAGTGTTTTCCTTCTGAAGTCGACCACCATCTCCTTCGTCTTACTGGTGTTCAGGCACAGATGGTTGCGCTCACACCGGTCCACAACGTCTATGATGACAGACCGGTACTCCAGCTTGTTCCTCTCAGACACACAGGCCATGACGGCGGAGTCATCAGAGAACTTCTGGTGATGACAGACATCCATGTTGTAAGTGAAGTCCAAGGTAGATCATGGATTTGGTGCCAGCAGCCATCAGTGTCTGGTGCTCTGCTGCAGCAGACACCTGAAAAGTATGGTAGTTAGAACGTTGATACCAGCACAGAGTTCATGGATTTGTTGTGCAGTTGGATGCAAAACATAAGATAGATGAATGTCGAAAGTGCACATGAACATTTCAAAGACTCCAACAGTGTTATTTGGGTGCTTACAATGGGTGGGATGGTAGAAGACAGCTAGAGACCACCTGACTGACTACAGTGCTCCGCAAAGATGGAGAGGATAATGGAGGTAAGAACCTCACCAAGATCTCTTCCATGGGGGTGAAACTAGGTGAACAGTGCCCTTCAGTAGTGATGGGCTGATGAGGCTTCATGAAACAGTGCCCTGATTTTCTGAGCCCACTAGATGGCGCTCTCTGCTCTAAAATCATTGGTTTTAAACATCCACTTCAATGACACCGCAGAGCATTTCTATACTGAGAGCTCTGAAGGTAAGTACAGTGTTTCATGAAGCCTCACCAGCCCCTCACTACCCGTCATGGTAAAGTTAGGGTTTGCCTTACCCATGTTTATCTTTGATAACTCCAATCAAGATAGTGTCATCTGCAAACTTGAGAAGCATGAAAAAGTGACAAAGATTCTCCTCTAACCATCTAGAAACCTTTTACTGTCTTCGGCTTTTCCTGGCACGGCGTCATTGTTCCTGTCTGAGCAGCGATTCATCTCGTGGGAAATGAAAGAAGGCGACAGCAGCCAATATTCAATTTGTCTGTTATCGTTGGACTGACTGACTGAGAGTCCGTCTGGTCTCAGGCCCGCAGGTGTGTGTCGACAAACAGTCCACTGATAAATGCATTTCACCTGCAGGAGACGTTTATGGATTTTAATGTGCTCCCCAGCGATGGAGACAAGCAGGCAGTGAGGAAGTGAAGGGGGAAGTAGAGCACCCGGAGTAAAGGGAGGAGAGGGAGTACACCCTGGACGGCCAATCGCGGGGAACTTAAAGCTGCTCCTCCGACTGTGGGGAGGAAACTTCAGCGTCTGCGGAAAATCGAAGACAAGCAGAACATATTGGATCATTATTTAAAATGCGTTTTTAACATCAAGCTCAATAGTGAATATGAAGTTTTTCTGTTGCTCAGTCAGTAATTATACACCATTTGAAGAGGCTGTAAAAGTGAACTTCAGACTTCAGGATTAAAAGCTTGTGGTGAGTTATAACACAGCGCACATGAAAACACCAGCATCGATCGTGTCTTGACTGCTGTCAATAGGAATGGTCCGCGAATTTACATGAGGTCTGATCAAAGACCAGCAACTTCAGATTCAATGAGATCTTCCGGCGGCACGACGCGACTTCCTGGCTCTCGCCTTTCATTCCGCGGCTGTCGATGTTCATCGTCCCCTTCACACCTCCGACAACGGATCCATCGATTGACTGCACACATGAGAGTCAGAGATTAACAAGTGCGCGCATCGATCCGAGCACATTTACATTGGTACGGCACAGCCGGAGCTGCGCCAACGCAGAAGGGTGTTTTTCAGGATATTTGTGTGGAAACGCTGCAAACAAACAAGCCATTGTGGAGTTCATCTTCTCCTTCTGCTCCCCACCGCCTGCCACTCTTCACTCTTGATCCAGATTGCCTTCACCTTTTATTTGCATAACCTTTATGAATGATTTGGGTTTGATCTCACGGACAGAAAAAGACTCTTCGTCTCATCCAGGATGGACAATAAGTCACTCGCTTCCACTCAAGTCGTGACGATTGTGTGGACAATCGAACCATAAAAACTACCAACCTTCACAACAAGTGCATCCAGGACACCTTACTTCACAGGTGACTCAACCAGCCAACATCAGTGGTGAGTCTCTACTGTCAGAACAATGGCCGCCTTCACACCTCCAAACCTAGAGAGAAAACTGCTGTATAAAAATGTATAAAAGCATTATTACTGAAAGCAAATATACATCTAAGTTGCAAAAACTCTGAATAGGAGAATTTAGGTATGCTCCTTCTTCCTTGTAAAATTACATAATATACCGACTAAATCTATTGTCAGCTTTACGCATGGATAATTACTCTCAGCGCCCCCTAGTACTCCTCACTGAGGAGTCATAGCTGTCTTTCATCAGACATTCCCAGCTTGAGATGTCTGACTCCTTCGCATCCGCTGCAACGCCGAAATCCTTCCCATGTCTGTCCATGACTCATGCGATGCAGCTTTAGCGCTGACATGGTAGATGACTTGGAGAGCAGCAGTAAGTACATCACATGTGAAGTGACAGGCTTAAAACTTGTGGTGGAAGAAATGCAGTCATCTTCAAATTTGTTTCGGTGCAAACCACGATGTCAAACCAAGTTGGAGAATTTCTCATTCAGTGACACAGCTGACAACCTGATACGAGTCCATCAGGAATTGTGGGTGGTATGTCAGTCTATTAATTTCTCTAAAGATTTCGAACTTCTGTGTTTTTGGTGATGCTTTTTTTTGTGTGCACGGGGTGGAAACAGAGATGTGTTCCTGGAATGGCTCATTTGTCACAGAAAAGGTTCCTTACTTTCCCCCCCTCCAGCAACACTAAAGCACTTCTTGGAGGGCACCAAGATAAGGAGAAGGCTAGAACACTAGGCACAAGACACGACAGTTGGGCCTCTGCTTCCAGCAGCCAGTGGCCAGACCTTATTCAAGTTCTCTGTTACGGTGGGGCTTAAACATAGACTCAGAAATGACGGTTAGGAAGCATGATGCTCCGTAGTGAAGTTTTGGTCACCTGGGGGGTGTTGGTGGGTCACATGGGCGGGAGACTGATGCGAGAGGATGAGCGAAAGGAGCGCCACCCCAAGCCTTAACCCAACCCCCAACTACTTTCTTTCACGAGAATTCTGTGTTACTGTGGAATTTGCAGGTGAAATGACGTTGTCACACAAAACTCACAAAGTTTTCCCGTCTTCACTGAGGAGTACAAAAGGCGTTCCTTACTGATCAACAGTTTCATTCATGCCATCGGTGGCGCTGTGCAAGACACATTGTTAAAGATCATTTATGTCCCTTTTCCGTACGAAAAGGTACCTCTTCGTTTCAAACTATGTCACTATCATTGCTGTTCACCAATATGTCCACCAGGGGGAGCAGCTCAGAATCGAACTCCAAAACAAAGTGTTACCTCTTGCACTAAAGAGGAAACAGAGGCAGTGTTGTAGGAGGCGGTGGTCGGTGAGGTCGCTAAATATATCGCAACTGGAGGACGGAGAAATTCCGCCATTGTTATGGCTTCTTCGTGTCTCATTAGAGCTACGTATCGAGTATCGAGGCAGTTACGAAAATTACGACTGCCAACGAAGTTGCTGGTGGAGTTCTACATGGCCGTCATCCAGTCCATCCTCACCTCCTCTATCACCGTCTCGTACAACAGCGCCACCTCCATGGACAAGAGCAGACTGCAGCGCATCGTATGTTCTGCTGAGAAGGTGATGGGTTGCAACCTGCCACCTCTTCAGGACCTGTATGTCTCCAGGACCCAGAGACGTGCAGGTCGGATCAGAGCTGGTCATGGACTCTTAGTTCCTCTTCCCTCTGGCAGGAGGCTACGGTTGATCCAGACCAGGAACAGCTTCTTCCCCTCGGCCGTCAGATAGTTGAATTCGGGATCAATGTTTATTTTATTTTATTTTATTTTATTTTATTCCAAAGCATGGCAATACATTTGATTCTGATTCTGATTCTGAGTGGTAGTTTGGTCCATATCTGTGAGCTTTGTGGAAACACATCCGGATCCGTACCTAACGTTGAGCATAAATAGGCCTTTAGTTTCGCTCACAAGCCATTTAGATCTTCGTAGCCTGCAGCACAGCTATGTACAGGTGCCCTCGTGGTTCATGTTTCGATGTCTCCCGTTCCGATTTTTAGGTTCTCCCACGTCTGTCAGACGCAACACAAAATCATGACGCCACATCTGTGCAATCTTACTCAGAAGCCTTTGCGAACTCTGATATAAATTGGAGAGGAAAAACACAACGGGCGGCCTCTTTATTAATAATGACCCTTCACTCTGCATTCAAAAACCAGCATTTGGTCATAACCAGGCTGCAGATGAAGCGTCAACTCTGGACTAATACCAGGAGAAATGACTGCGTTTTTTTGCTTCTGTAATTTAGCACAGCCCTGACAGAGCGTATTTTTCCTCTGGGTAGCGGGAAGATGGATCGGAACCTTATGCCAACAGCTTAAAAAGCCTTTGTGAGTCGCGTGTAGAAGCGAAAGATTAATCACAGCGCAGACAGATGGCAGTGTTTCTACCCTTTTGTTAATTATATGATCCATTATTGGACTCAAACCAGCGACCTACGTGACAGTGCCATTCATTATAATTCGGGGAAAATGGACTGGTTTCACGCCGCTGTCCCACCTTTGCTGCAGCATTAAATTGAATTGATGGACTGATTGAAAGACTCATCACACTCCAGGTGGAAGTTCGGCGGGGAGACGGCCCTAAGTATAGCAGACCAGTGGCTGCTGTAGGGTTTTGGACTTGACACCTTAGAGGTTAGGTCTGGGTCACGACAAGCATGTGCAGGTTGAAGGTTGTATTCCTAGCGCCATATGAGGAGGAAGCAGCTGGATAAAGCAAAGCTGTGCTGGGGGGCGGAGCTTATGACCGGGCCCGGATCTGGGAATACACCTGGGGTGCGTTCCACTATGCACGATAGAACTGAGTGAGTCACGTCTTGTTATGAACCCTGACTCAGAGAGGCACGATCCATATCACATTTTTAATCTGTGAAGAACGCTGCCTGTCTCAGCTCCTTCCTTCCTCCCTACGTCCATGCTTGCCTTCTTCTTTTATTCCTTTCTCTTACTCACTCCTTCCATACACTTCCTTTTTGCTTTTTCCTTCCCTGTGTCCTTTCATCCATCCCCCAGCCACTCCTCCTTCCTAATTCATTTTCCTTCCTCCCTTTCTTTTTCCTCCCTACTTTCTTTCCATCAGTTTCCCTTACTTCCGTTCCCTTTCTTTCCTTCAGCCTTGCCTCTTCCTCTCCTTCATCTGTTGTTTGCTTTTTCCTCCCTTGCTTTCTTCCTTGTATTGTTGCTTTAATTGCTACCTTCTCCGATCTTTCCATCCTTCCTTTTTTCTCAGCTCCTTCCTTCCTCCCTACCTCCATGCTTGCCTTCTTCTCTTATTCCTTTCTTCCATTCTGTTACTCACTCCTTCTATACACTTTCTTTTTGCTTTTTCCTTCCCTGTGTCCTTTTCACTCCTTTCTAATTCCTTTTCCTTCCTTCCTTTCTTTTTGCTCCCTACTTTCTTTCCATCTATTTCCCTTACTTACGTTCCCTTTCCTCGCCTCTTCCTGTCCTTCATCTGTTGTTTGCTTTTTTCCTCCCTTGCCTTCTTCCTATCTTGTTGGTTTAATTGCTACGTTCTCCGATCTTTCCATCCTTCCTTTTTTCTCAGCTCCTTCCTTCCTTTATTCCTTTCTTCTGTCCCCTCTAACTCACACCTTTCATACGCTTCCTTTTTTACTTCAGCCTCATTTCCTTGCCTGTGTCCTTTCAACCGTCCCCAATCCACTTCAAGCTTCTAAACCATTTCATTCCCTACTTTCTCTGTCCTTTCTTCCTCCATCTGTTTCCCTTACTTCTGTTCCCTTTCTTTCCTCCAGCCTTGCCGCTTCCTCTCCTTTATCTGTTGTTTGCTTTTTCCTCCCTTGCTTTCTTCCTATGCTGTTGGTGTGTTTGCTCCGTTCTCCCATCTTTCCTTCCTTCCATCTTTTTTTCATAGAGCCGCTCAGCTTTCCACCTCGCTTCGTTCCCCGCTTCTCACCAATTCCTCTATAAGTAAATTTAAACGTTCAAAACTGCAGACAGTAGGTGGATTCATAACCGAACTCCCCACCTCAAGGCTCCATGTTTACGCAGCCTGCGGCGGGTGGCATCACCATTGATCAGTTCAGTGGAACGCTTGTTGTCTAAAGCAAACTGAAAAAGCTTCAACAAACACTTCAGCTTTCTCGCCGACTCGGAGGTGAACAGCCACACCAAGTTCTTCCCATCGATAAATGTAGCCCTCCGTTTCTTTTTCAGGTCATGTTCACTGCGAACCTCAACTTGCTTCACTTCTATTTCACAGGTGTCCGCAGAATTGACTCACACAATCGAAGCACAGCTGGATTGTCAGCTCCACAGCCATGTTCTCGACATCCATGTCTGAAGTGTGACTCCATGGGATTCCAGATGTGCAGCTTGTTCCCAGAGCGGGTCGACTGGTTTTAATGAAGTGACTTCTCAATTAGCGCCCGCTAATTCTTTGCGCTAACAGGATCCTGACTCTCTTTAATCCTCTCTGTGGTGAGAGTCAAAACACTCACGGAGTCGGCTCTGGTGGCAGAGATATTGCATCACCACGTGAAGGGACTGTGCTCCCCTGGAACTGTTGAGTGAACTTTAGAGGACTTTGCTTCGTCATCATCGACTCTCTTTAGTTCCCGCCGACAGGTTGCTGCTGTATTGATCCAGTCTGGGAGGAATCCACCAAGGTTATAATCCACGTCAAGACGGAGCAAAGCAGCGATGAGTCAAAGACGCAGAAAGAGAATGCAGCCTTTAAATTTGAGCTCTATTGGCATTTTCACTGTGCCGACGCCGAGCGGCATAAAGATTCACAGGAGGTTGAGGACGGAATGGGAATGAGAGCTATAAGAAGTGACACAGCAAACAATGGGAAAGTTAGTGTCAATAAGGCGGATTTAACACACTGTCTTGGGTGAAGTCCCGAACCAGTCCTTCCTTCCCCTTCTCTTTCCTATTTGTTGCTTGCCTTATTCCCATCTTACCTCCTTCCTTCTGTATTTCCGCGCTTGCTGACTTTCTTCTTGTCTCTTGAATTTTACTGACTTGATTTTCTCGGACGATCTGACTCCTTTCTTGTGTACCTTATGTCTGTTTTTCTTCTATCCTCCCTCTCGTCCATTGTTCCTTCTTTCCTTCCTAGGTTCCATGAATGCTAACCTTATTTATTGTCTCAACACCATCATTCCATCCTTCCTTCTTTCCTTGTCTTTTTCCTGGCTTTATTGTCTTGGCTCCACTTACCTCAGTTCAGTTTACTTTCCCTTGCCCTTCCCTTCTTTCTTCCTTTCTTCCATCTTCCCTCACTTCCTTCTATCCTTCCTCCCTCCCTTCCTGCCTTCTCTCTTCATTCCTCCCTTCCTTCCTCCTGTCCTTTCTTCCAACTTTTCTCCCACTCTTCCATCTGTCTTCCTTTTTATACTATTTTCTACTTTTTTCTTTTCTAGTTTTCCAGCTCACCCCATTCCTTTCTTATTTCTTTCCTTCCTCCCTTTTCTCTTTTCTACTTCTACCTCACCTCATTCTTTCTGTCCTTCTTCATTCCTCCCCTCCTTCTTTCCTTCCTATTATTTTTACTATGTCTGACTCGCCTTCCTTCTGCCCTTCCGATCTTTCTTTCTTCCTGCCTTTCTTCCTTCCTTCCACCTTCCCTCACTTCCTTCTATCTTTCCTCCCTCCCTTCCTGCATTCCATCTTTTTTCTTTCTCTCTTCATTCCCCCCTTCCTTCCTCCTTTCCTTTCTTCCAACTTTGCTCCCATTTTTTTCTTTTCTAGATCCCCAGCTCACCCTATTCCTTTCTTCCTTCTTTCCTTCCTCCCGCTTGTCTTTTCTACTTCTGCCTCACCTCATTCATTCTGTCTTACTTCATTCCTCCCCAGTCTTTCCTTCCTTCATATTCTTTTTACTACATCTGACTCGCCTTCCTTCTGCCCTTCCGTTCTTTCTTTCTTCCTGTCTTTCTTCCTTCATTCCATCTTCCCTCACTTCCTTCTATCCTTCCTCCCTCCCTTCCTTCCTTCCATCTTTTTTCTTTCTCTCTTCATTCCTCCCTTCCTTCCTCCTGTCCTTTCTTCCAACTTTTCTCCCACTGCCTCACCTCATTCATTCCGTCCTTCTTCATTCCTTCTTTCCTGTCCTTCCTTATTTCTTTGCGTTTCAGCGTCTTTACTTCCTTGTTCCTCCTTCGTTTCTTACATCACTTCAGGTTGTTCTCCATCTGTCCCTTTCTCCCTCCCTTCCTCCATTCATCCTCCCTTCCTTCCATACTGCAGATGTTTTTGTGCTCTGAACTGGTTTTACCCCAATTCAATTTCATGTCTCATCTTCTCCTTGTTCTATTTGCTTGGTGTAACGCAGTAAATAACTGCTCTCCTCATTGAAACAAGTTGAGCAAAGGGAGAATGGGACAGTAAGAGAGTTTGTTTCCGCAGGTGTGGAGGTGGAATTTGGGGGCGGAGTCATGACGAGTCCTACTTCATCCAGGACTCTGAATTTTGACGAGATCCGAACTATTTGTGAACCCTGAGTTAGCAGTTATATGGTTTTTTACCATTAGCATTAGTGGTACTTTTGAGGATTTGAGGTTAGAAGTTTAATGAGATCAGTGAAGTAGTGACTTGTGTTCATCAGCATGTTGCTTAATTATGACCACGAAATAACCTTCAAATTCCATCTCTCTCATTAATTTCACTTCCACGCTTGTTTTCTCCCGCGCCCAGACGCTCCGCTCCATTAAATGCAGATTGAATTTATGACTGTACCCGGGGTTTAAGTGTGTTTTGGGGATGCGACTGTGAGCAGCAGCAGCAGCATTTAGAGGGAGACAACGTCATTCGACTCTTTCAGCCAGTCGTGAGTTCGATCCCGCGCTTCAGCTCATCCTCGCCGTCGCTCGATCAACCCTGTTCAGTTCTCCCCCCTCAGTCTCAGCGGGGAAAGTAAACATGGCTCATGCTGAGTCGACAGAAAAGTCTGTCTGAAAAACGTTACCTTGGACGAGCTAAGTGGTATCGACGGCCGCTGTCTGCGAGTGTCGCGCCCGTCCATCTTGAGTGGTCAAAATCAAGCCTCTGTGTCTCAATACCACAACCTGACGCTGTGCTTAGACAGTTTTGAAAAGAGCAGCCGGTATTGCTGAGACAGTAGCATCTAATTCTGGCTCTAAATTGTCCAGCGGCGCTCCGTCACCCTCGGCACTGACAGTGCCACTCTTAGTCAGTCGCTTGATGGAAGAAGGGCGACCTGTTTTCAAAGTTGTCGAGTCAAGTCTTTTTTTAACATCTAAATGAAAGCCAGATAAAAAACACATTTTTTTGGCAGTCCAGTCTTTCTTCTTTATTATTATGTAATTGTTTCCACAGTGTGTGTCTAAACCATTATTATTATTATTATTGTAAATATTATGATTACAATTTGAATGAATTTGGTATATTAGTGACACTAATGATGGAGCCATACAGACATTTAAACAACAAAATATTGTTTATTTTGCATCAGTTTGACAACAGCACAATAAATCACGATGGAGGCTATATTCAAGTTTTTATATCACCTTATTGAAACAAAAGCTTTTTTAATGTCTTGAAAATATTTGTATAAGAGTTTCAATGTTATAAGAATTTCAAGTACATTCACAGTAGTGGAAACCCTGGAACATTGTGTAGCGAAAAACATCCCTGAAAAAAAGCAAGCAGATGCTTTTGTTTGCTTTTGTTCAGGGATTCCTCCATGTTTGTTGTTGTTGTTATCATCCTACCTGTGACAGGACCAGCAACTCCTGCACTGACAAAAGTTCTGTGTGTGTATATATATATATATATATATATATATATACATGACTCTGAACAGGGTGAAGTGTCCTATCCTGGCAGAAGATGAGGCAGAAGTTGGAGTATCGTGGGGTCTTGCACACGAGTGAGGGAAGGATGGACTCTGTCTGTCAGCATTTCCACTCTTTCTCAAGGTCAAATAAGCAGCGAACAAAGGATATGGTTCTCTGCTGGAGGTGTGGACTCGCTCTTGGAGATGAGCTGGGAGAGACTCGAAGTATAGCAGCTGCTGCAGTGGAGGAGGTTGCTGCCGTGCCCTGGGAGAAGGTTGGATGGGGCCACATTTGTCCATTTAAACATCGACAGTATGATCATCACACTGCCCTGTCAAACAAACGGCTTCATTTCACATCCTCGACCGTTCCGTCAGTGTTTCATCCATATCTGAAGCTTATATTGCTTCATCCAGCGACGCCCTCGGAGGCTCCGCCGCTCGCCACCATCTCATTATGGAAGCTAAATTGATCATGGCGCTCACCTTCGGAGCGTGTAACAGTTTTGCTGAGCCGTCGGTCTGGCCTGACCAAGGCGTCATGGTATAATGGAATATCGGCTCCGCCGGGGCTCATCCTCACTGACTAGACGCCAGGAGAACATGATTCTCCACACAGATGCGTCTGGGCAAACATCGACGGGAGTCGCCGTCTGATGCTCCTCGGCTAAATGAACAGTCTAGGAATGAAGTCGGGTTTCACCGCTGAATTCGGAGACATATTGGCTCAGCTCGCTGTGCACTTTAATACATCATCCACTGTAAACACGAGCTCGACAATATTTGTTCTGCTGCCGCCAGACGGGCGATGAAATAGTTCTTTTCAAACAAACAAAAAACTCTCCTGCTAGTGCTTTTATGATGCAATTTGACCTGCTACTTTGAATGGTCTTTCCATTCAGCGGAACTGAGTCACATAAAAAGCGATGTCTGGGGGCCAAAAGAGGCCCTGTGACAATAAAACTGCAGCCACAGTGTTTTTTTTTTCTTTTAGTTTGTTTCAAAAGCTGTGGTTGCATTATTCAAAACAAATACAAAAAAATGTTTCAATAGTCCTCATCACAGTCTGCATGGAAGTAAAAAATAACACAGAATATGAGCAAAAATAAATAAATAAATAGTCATATTTGTATTTAGTATATTCATGCCATTTTTTGTGAAAAAAAATTTCTCACCCATTTTTTTTTAATTATCCTGTATTTATACATTTTTTCTGAATTTCTGTGTTTATTTAATTTTTATTTTTCCTTCATATCATGTCCTTAAAATATCATGCATTTTGCACAATTTAAATAATTACAATGAATATCAAACTAATTTTCGTGGTTAACGCAACTTTATTCATTGTACACCAATTGACAAATATTGATATATTTCATTTAATGTTTTTTATATAGATTATTTCCTGGTCGTTTTATTGATTTATTTTTCCTGGACACAATTTTGAATTTTTGGAAATAAAAAAAAAAGGAAAACTAAGCTATAAATAGCCTTATTCTACATTAAAATTGTGTTCATTTAAAAAAAAAATATGTATATTTGTCACCTACCATTGAAACTGTGAGGTTAGAATTCAAGGACAAGTATGGTGTAATGCATTTTTTTAAATTGATAGATTATTAAGTCTACGAAGTATTCCAACTTTGACTGTGAAAGGGAGAATGTGATATTGTCTTGAGTCTCTCTGTGGTTGGAGTCTATACGTAGGCTCTTAGTTCTCTATTGACTATTCTCGTTGAACCCATTGGAAGCAGATTTGTTATGAGTCCGACAGCGATAGGGACCAGGATAGGTTACAGGTGCGAAGGTGCCGCTGAAGCGTGTCCCGTTTTCGTCAGCAACTGGCGACACGCTGTCTCTCATGTCCATGTCAATGAGCAGCTAACTGTTATTTGTTTTCTCTCTCCTTATAGAGGAGGAGGAGGAGGGTGGGGTGGATGGGTGGAGTGAAGGGCAGGCGGGAGGAAGGGGAGGTGGGACCACGGAGACAAACTCTGAGTGAAGAAGGGCAAGTGAGATGAAGAGATTGTCTTTGTTGCCTTCACAAATACGAAGCTACTGACCTTACAGCCTGCAGTGTCAGAGGCCGTGCACAGGGGGCAGCCTCGAGTCCACAGATGAAAGTGACAGGAAAGAAGTATCAAGGTACAAAATACTCACGAAATGTCACATAAAACATAAACCATAACAATATTTTTTTTTAAATCACAAAACGATTGTGTTTTGAATGAAAGGTAATTTTCATTTCTGGTTTCTTAAACATAAACGTAATGAATTTAAGACCTAGAATTAGGATTTCATTGAAGTGAAATTTCTTGTGCTTTGACCGGCCAGCAGTTGATACAAGGAATTCAGTAATTTATTACATCAAAGTCATATATTTTGTCTTTTTTTACTGTATTTTTTTCACTTGGTGACACTCTTTTTTACCATGCGTTGCAGCTTGTAGTGCAGGAGGCAGCACATAGGGGGCATCCTCGAGTGTCCATCTAAAGGATAATCGAATTCACAACCTTTTGCTGTCATAAATTTTAAGCGATTATGTTTTATAAGAAAATGTTTGGCTGTTACTGTATATGTTTCGACTCATAGTACACATGAATGTACATGCAGCACCGGTTGATATGTAACCCGATGGACTGTCCCTTGCCTCTAGCCAGTACAAGCGACTTCATGAGGAGGATAAACATCAACAATATCTGAATCAAACTTTCAAGCTTTGAGTTGATTCAGCATACTTTCACATTCAGTACATGTCCATACTCCGAATCCATCATTGTGAGTCCTGAGGCGTCGAGCGGACTTGACATTTCACTCTCGATATTTCACCGATTCATTCAAACCAGGTATGAAATGAACGGACACAAATCTATTCCTGGGTTTAGAGCCTGAATGATCTGAGGATTTGCATGCACAGTGGGAAGACATTCTCGAGCTTCCCATCGTCAGCTCTGCTTGCGCCCTTCAGAAACATATTCCAACAGCGATTGAGGCCGGCGCAGTCGTGAAAAGTGAATCATGCACCTGGCAGCAGCTTGCTGATGGACAACGCTCCTTTTACTTCTCAGATTAAAAAAAACATCTACTTTTAGGAGGTTATAAAACACTAAAGAAACGTTCACAATGGAAATACATGAGAGCACAATAACGCACTCTGAGAAAACCTTCAAAGAACACACAAAATACTTTTTACCAGAGTCTCTTTCAACATACCAAAAAAATCAAATATTGATGGCTGCTGTTTCACTGAAGGGACATGCTTCCTTTGATATGTTCTGTAGCCGCAGAGTTCCTCTCTTTCAAGCTGAACCTTTGTGGACAGGAGCAGGCGCAGCCTCTGCTCTATGAAGAGGTGAAGAAATATGCCATAAAATGTCTCGGAAAAAGCTTCAAAGGGAAGCTCTGCCATAAATCAAAGTGAATAATGCACTTGATCAATCACTGTCTGCTGATCCTGATCGCCAGCTATATTTTTATCGACAGGAGAGAGTCGCGTACGTAGAAGAGGAGATGTGATTTGAATATGAACATGGCTCATTTGTTTGTGTGTGTCATTATCTCTGCCGGGCATTTTATCGACCTGGAGTTGGTCGCATGTCGCCGCGAAAATGACTGTGCTCCTCTGAATCACTAGTCATCCTGAGGTTTTTGGAGTTTTAAATGTTTCAATAACTGAACCCACAATGAGAGCATGGAGAGTTGTGAATGTCTTTTGTTAGGGAGGCAGGTGGCACTGGAGGGTGGTTCCAGTGCGAATGGAGGAGCTCTGGAGATGGTTCTGGTGCCAGTTGAGGTGCTATGGAGATGGTTTTGGTGCCAGTAGGGTTGTTCCGGAGATGGTTCTGGTGCCAGTAGAGGAGCTCTGGAGATGGTTCTGGTGCCAGTAGAGGTGCTATGGATATAGTTCTGGTACCAGTAGAGGTTCTAGGGAGATGGTTATGGAGCCAGTAGAGGTGATCTGAAGGTAGTGCCGGTGCCAGTAGAAGTGCTCTGGAGACAGATCTGGTACCAGTCGAGGTGCTGTGGTAATGGTTCTGGTGCCAGTAGCGGTGATATGAAGATGGTTCCGGTGCTGGTAGGGGTGCTCTGGAAATGGTTCTAGTGACAGTAGATGTGCTCCGGAGATGTTTCTGGCTCTAGAAGGAGGTGCTAGGGAGATGGTTCTGGTGCCAGTAATGTGCTCGGGAGATGGTTCTGGTGCCAGTTGAGGTGCTATGGAGATGGTTCTGGTGCCAGTAGGGTTGTTCCGGAGATGTTTCTGGCTCTAGAAGGAGGTGCTTTGGAGATGGTTCTGGTGCCAGTAGAGGTGCTATGGAGATGGTTCTAGTGCCAGTAATGTGCTCAGGAGATGGTTCTGGTGCCAGTTGAGGTGCTATGGAGATGGTTCTGGTGCCAGTAGGGTTGTTCCGGAGATGGTTCTGGTGCCAGTACAGGAGCTCTGGAGATGGTTCTGGTGCCAGTAGAGGTGCTATGGAGATGGTGCTGGTGCCAGTAGGGTTGTTCCGGAGATGGTTCTGGTGCCAGTAGAGGAGCTCTGGAGATGGTTCTGGTGCCAGTAGAGGTGCTATGGAGATGGTTCTGGTGCCAGTAGAGGTGCTATGGAGATGGTTCTGGTCCCAGTGAGGTTGCTCTGGATATGGTTCTGGCTCCAATGGAGGAGCTCTGGTGATGAGTTCGGTGGCAGTGAATCTCTGCGCAAGTGTCCACCCCTTTCATCTCAGTCACTTCTCCAGTGTTCATGTTCTTCTCACTTGTTTCCATCTTCACCAACAATCTTGCTCGATCATCCATTTGCAGTCAAGACAGTGGTGGGGGAAACAATTGCAAGCTGCCTCCGCTGTAAACCCAAACATCCTCTATGAGCTACGGCTCCAAAATCCTGTTTCTAAACTCCCGCCACGCTCCATGCCGCCATGAACAACCACACAAACAGGTCCTTAAGTCGCTGACTCGTCGCCCTTTTGTCTCCTCTCGCTGTGGTTCCGACAGTCATGCGGCAAACCTCCTTTCCTGAATCACCCCGACATAGTTTCAGAGGGTAATCTACCGCGGCAGCTGTTTCCCCTTCCTCGCGCTCCCTCACAGACGAGTCGGAGCGTGGCCCTGCACCGTAAAAAAACGGCAGTTTCAACCCATTTACTTGCCGGATTGAAGTCTTCAGAGATGAGCACCTTGTGAACGGAGGCTGGATGGAGGGATTATGGTGATTTCTTTCAATAACTGGACGTGACTGTTGCATTGTGGGTATGCATGCAGGCGGGAGGTGAACCGACGGGTGTCTCGTGGTCACCGTGAAATGTGTCTGATCTCGAGGTGAGGTCATAAAACTTTTTGTTTCATGAACTTTATTCACTTTTTAAATGTATATATTCTTGATTCCATTTTCATCAATGACTTATTTATCATTTCCCCAAACCCTCTCATGGAATTTCCACATTTTATTTTCCTCATTATTTAGTTTATTTATTTTTGTTTTTTGTGTCACATTTATTAATTTTTACAATGCCATTTCAATTCTTGTGTTTTATAATACACTTGCTTGTACCAAGATCTTTGTTGGGACATTTCCATTGATCATAACCAGAAACCAAACTTTAACTTACTTATAATGATTTTATATTTATTTTACTTTCATGAGAACCAATTATTATAACCTTCAAATTTTGGCCAGGGACTGGCAAAATGTTCTCACAAGTAAAGTTCAACCAAGTATATAAACACACACACACATGTAGATAGATACACCAAGCAGTTTATGTTCTCTATTTAATATTTGAAATTTTATTTTTTATTATTTTGAAAATGATAATTTTCTTCCCTGAAACAGCATCATCTTAACGTGATTTCTTCTTAATACTTTAATTTATCTTCAACTTTTCAAAAATATTCCTCACTTCAACTGTCTTGTGTTCTAACTTTATCCAATTGACAATCTTGTTCCTCAACAGAAATTCTAATTTTGTGAGTTTATTTTATCAGATATTAAGATAAGATATTAAAGAATAACATTTCTATTTGTGGTTGACATTCTTGGCGTTATTAATATATTTTAAAGGCTCCATTTGTATTCATTTCTTTATACAGTAGGAGTAGTTTATTTGTTCCCCTCCCAGCACAGTTCCAGCACAGTTCCAGCACAGTTCCAGTACATTTCCAGCACAGTCCCAGCCAACTCCCAGCACAGTTCCAGCACAGTTCCAGCACAGTTCCAGCCGACTCCCAGCACAGTTCCAGCCGCTGGAGTGACCCACCTCTTCTTGAGGGGGGGGTTTTGAATAATATAAACTCCACCTACTCATTGTGATCCTTCAAAGGACTTTGTTGTGTATGATCCATTAAGTGTAATTTTCAAATTTACGATTTTTAAAGTTGCTGAAATGAAGTGTGTTTGTAAGAAAGAGGGAGGTGTGGAGTCCAACTTCCACCTCTTAAGTGCACCTTGAATGTAGTGCTTTAGAAGGGAACCAAATCAGTTTACAATAAAAGCAGCGGAGGAGGGTTTTTCCTCAGCATGAGGCGCAGCCTTGAGTCGGGAGTTTAATCGACTTTCAGTGGCAGCGAAGGCGGCGGTATGTGTTTAATGTGGGAGCGATAAAAATTCACTTGAGGCAAGAAATATGCAGATCGGGCCTGTGTAGTGTTTGCTGTACCCCCGGAGTGAGTCAGTCACGCGTCGCTACTTCTGATGCTTGTGTGATTCTGTTTATGTTCCCTTTGTTCCGCTTTTCTCAGCGCAGGTGGGACCAGACCTGATGCAGAGATCAGCTCAGGACAGGTAGACTTCATGACAAAGGAGCATAAAGAGTCTTAAAATGTAACATGAAATGGTCAAAAACGAATGATTCGCTTGAGATTAAATGCAAAAATACGGACGACAAAGCGGCTCCGCTGCTGTGGCGTTATTTACATTTGACCGGGACGTGTCTTGTCAAATGTGAAGGTAAAACAAACACAGTGATATTTGAGAGCGGGGGCTTAAATTACTGCCATGCAAACGAAGCATACATAATTAATCTGGTTCAGTGACGCACTGGAGTAAACCCAGAGGAGGAAAACATCATTAATATCTTTAAATTCGTCTTAGGAACTAAAAATAAACACCACTTTCATGAGATAAAATCAGAGTCGGGCTGTTCTATTTGCAGCTGTGAATGTGTGCTTATCGTCCGACCTGGTAAAACGCTTTCAAATGTGGTTAATCCCAAATTTTTTCCAGAGTTTTTTGGTTGGCTGTTTACAAGCAACAACACTTTTGACCACCGGCTACGTTCCTTTTGACTTTCTGATAAAAAGCATGCTCTAAACAATAGTTTTTTTTAATGTAACCTTGTAAGTATTTGTAGTGATAGTATGGTATAAACCAGAGGTGGGCAATAAAATTTCCAAAAGGGCCACATTAGAAAGTGTAATGGTTGTGAGGGGCCAGCATCAAAAGAAAGACAGCGATGACAACAAAACATGATGGAACAATATCTATCAAAATATATACTTAAGTAACAAGGACAAAATGAACCTCAGAAGATGAAATGGATATTAAGAAGCGTAAATATGCCATGAAACTTATTGAAATGTTTCATTTTATATGCACTTCATTTGAATATAAATCAACAGGATGCTAAAGATAAAAGGGCAATTTATTTCAAAACACATTTTCAGGATTACCTCAATGGATTTTGAGTGACAAGAAAAGCACAAAAACGGCCAACGGAAGAAGAAAATTATACTCTTAAAACAAGAACATGCTTACTGCTGAAGTGGTGGTGGTGAGTAAAAGAAAAAGAAACAAAAAGAGCAGAAAAAAATAGGATATATTAGTTATAGTTTTAGGCTGACATCAAACGGTCTACGAAAATACAAGCATCGGTCTGCATATGGCCCACGGGTCAGACTTTGTCCAGGACTCCTCTACAGTAGTAATAGTTTTTCAATATAACTTTGCAAGTATTTGTAGTGATACAATGGTATAAATCCTTGTGTATAATGAAATTATTGAAATATATTTACATCTCAACACTATTAACAAGACGTTCATTTTCACACAAGGTATTTTTACGAAAGTATTCCTCGCTCCAAGGCCAGCACCTGCAGCAAACACCGGCGCTAACAAAGCCACTTTATTAACTCATAAGTCAAACACACTGGACTATTTCTGTTCTAAAACAAAAAATCCAAGGAGTTAATATTGAGCTCTGCAGAGCATTGGGGTTAATTATATATGAAGATGAATAATAAATGTTTTAATTTAATAACAGTGGACCCTGCAGCCGTGCAAGTCCCTCTGCTGTTCATTCAGAAACGTGATCGTCAGGACCTGCAACAAAGTGTGTCTCGCCTGTGCTGCAGGAGAGTGAAAGCTTTTCATGTGAAGTGGGATGAAGATATGAAAAAACAGTCTGACAAAATAAGGAAATAAACGTGGAAATAAAAATAAAATGGGAAATACACAAAGTGGAAATTAAAATGGAGAAATAAACATAAATAAATACGGACATATGAATAGAAATATGCTTAAATGGAAGTACTTTTATTTCCGATTATTATTATTTTCCACTTTTATTTCCTTATTTAGGCACTTTTGTCTCTCCTCAATGAGAGTGGATGGGAAAAGGAGGCCACGCGTCCGTCAGAACAGTCGGCCAGTCGAGTCCAAAAAGCGGCAGGAGCTTCTGTAGGTAGCACGCTTGAGTCAAGCATCACTGCTGAGTCTCTCAGGAACCTTCTACTTTTGACGCCAGCGACCGTGATGGGAGTAAAGCAGGACTTTGAAGCCACTGAAAAGGCAGTTTGTGGGAGCAACTGAGGCAGAAACGTATGACGCTCAACAAGAAACCAGAGGGAAATAGTACATTTTTACCACTGTAAATGTTAAAACAAATGACTTCACAAAAGTCATTTGTTTTGAGACTTTGGGAGACAAAAAGTAGCAATTTTTAAATGTTAAATAAACCGAAATAGTTTAACTTTTTCCCAACAGACGTGACAAGCACTTGACGCTGGAGTCTATTTAAACGTGTAAAACGCAGAGAAGCTGTGTCCAGAAAGATTTCAGGGTTGGGAGGGGGGAGGACGAAGAGCATACATGGCTGCTGCAGTGGTTGTGTTATTTTTGGAGCAACCTTCCGAGGATGTGGTCAGTGGTTTCACAGCTCCCGAACACCGTGATTGATCATCCTGCGAGAAGAAGATTCTGCTGAAAATGCTGTTTCAGCAGGGAAGGAAGGAGGAAAACAGCCACAAAAAAAAGTCTGGCTGCAATTATGATCAGATTAGAGATGAGTGGGCAAACTGGAGAAATGCTGCACTGCAACTGTATTCTAGGAAACAGAGAAGATAGTTCTCTGCGGCACTTACCTCCCAGGTGTGACAGTCTACTCACCTGCAGTTCACTTTGTCGAAGACACCATGATCAGCCATCATCCATTTCCATTAAACCCGACTTTGATGGATAAGATGGCTGATATTTTCCCCCTCACTTTTCCATTACCCCGTCAATTTTTCTCTCACATTAACATGAATTTATTATGTAAATTTCAATGTAAGTTAGTGAACAATATTTCATGTTTCTATTTCAAACAAATGTTATTTCATTAGGTTTAGATTATTTTTTCTTTTTATTTGTTCATTATCATTTCATATAATTTATTTATTTGAGAATTGTGTAATTATTTTACATTGAAATTAATTGTGTGTTTGAATAAATATTAGCATTGAAGCGTAGTTTCATTTATTCTCATTGAAATTAAAATATATTATTATTGTTATTATTATTATTTCCAGTTTTAATTCCTCATTTAGTCTCTCCTCAATGACAGTGGATTGGAAAAAGGAGGCCACGCCCCCTTCAGAACAATTGGCCAATCACATCCAAAAAGAGGCGGGAAACATTGAAGCATAGTTTCATTTCTTCTCAGTGAAATTAAAATATGTATTTTTTTTCTGATTTATGCGATGATTTGTTGTTTAGTTTGGCTATTCATATTTAGGTACTTTATTTTATTTTATTTATTATTTTACTTTATTAAGCAACACATGCAATGTTACCATATAGATTCTGGAACCTTTCATTATTATTTTTTTTTGTATCTGACCAAACAAGCTCTTTATTTGTCATACAAAATACACAGACGACTCTTGACTTTGAGATTTTTAATCTGCAGTCATGACAAAGACCCATTTTAGTGTCAACCAGACTTAATAAAACAGGCGACCCAGTCAAGTGAACTGAAGTTATACAGATGTTTAAAAAGTGTACATTAAAAAAATGCTTCTAAAATACTCACACCACACACCTGTCTTTAAACCAAACATTGGAATCTATCACAGAGTTAGTGTTAGTGTTGTAGGGTCAGCTAGACCTAGTGAAAGCCAGAAATGGCCACCATGCGGCGCTCTGGAAAAAAAAATACTCTGAACTCAGAATCTCCTCAAGTCACCCCAGTCAGTCAAGCGTCAGGTCGATCTAACTGCTGCCCCCTACTGGCATAAAAAATATGTGTCCAAAGTTTCCCTCGCAGCTTCGTGTTGTCGGGTAAATGAACCCTGCGATGTGAGCGGGCAGCGAATGAAATGAAGTGTGATGTCGACATTCTAATCAAATGGATAACTCTGTTGTGCAACTGTTTATTATCATGGAGATGTGGAGCAACACAGCCACATAACAGGATTATGTGTTATCATGAGTGGTGTTCACTGCGCTCAGTAATTGTATTTCGTGATTTCCCGCCCACCACGCAGCCGGCTCGGCCGCTCGTCTTCCCTCGCAGAGATCTCACCAAGAACATTTTGGATCACAGCGTTGCGGCTGCCGAGACAATTCCGACTAACCGATAAGCAAATGGGACACAGGCTTGCTCACAGCCACACGCCGGCCATGCCAGACATGGGTGTTGGCCAGGATGTGGTTAGTTGCCGGAGCAGGACTGGCACTTCTCCAGACCGTGGGGGTAGCAGGCCTGGCAGCGCAGATCACTGATGGACTCGTTGAAGCGGTTGGCCAGCATGGACAGCTTGCTGCCGTGACACAGAGAGCAGGGAGCGCAGCCCGAGCCGCCGCAGTGCTGGCAGGCGCCGGCGTCCTGGAGACACGAGGAGCTCTTTAGATGTCCCCTCTGAGTGAGGCGAGAGGGATAAAGTCTGGAGGACCTTTGAAATGTTGCGTTGCGACGACACCTACATGCGGATTGAAATGTCACACGCTGCATCTATATTGGATATCTGTCTTCCGTCCAAGCATTGAAAGTTTCATAGTGAACCAATTCAAAGTTGCAGCGAGTGAAGTGAAATCTAACAGATGCAGCCCATCCCTGACGGTAAAAACCTCCTGCTGGAGCTTCAACCCTTGACGAATCAACCACAACATCAAACATGCATAACGCCACTTCCCATTTGAATTTTTTTCCTCCTGAAACTATCAACATTCTTCATGTGAAGCAGATGGAGTCGCTTTTGAGGCGGAGGTTCTGAGGGATGTCAGTGGGAAGGTCCATCACTGACTGACCCCTGGGTTCCATCGCGAGCTCCTGCATT
The DNA here is from genome assembly GCF_027744825.2 of Synchiropus splendidus. Taxonomy (NCBI): domain Eukaryota; kingdom Metazoa; phylum Chordata; class Actinopteri; order Syngnathiformes; family Callionymidae; genus Synchiropus; species Synchiropus splendidus. The sequence continues at coordinate 15,267,394 of NC_071350.1, read as the reverse complement.
CTGTACCAAAGTACCGCAACTGTGCCAAGCCTCCCACCACCTTGTTCCTAGACCCATCTCCAGTTCAGTTGCTTAGACGAGGGTTGCAACATTGTCCAATAATCTATGGGCTTTTGAAGGGAATTATCAACTCGAAAATGGTTATTCTGACTCATGTCTCACATTCTTCACTTCATCACTCTTCCTTGCGACCCATGGTGTCATGGATAAAGTGAAGAGTTAGGATGAGGTCGATCATAGTTACCTTACCTGTAATTTTACTTGCTACTTATAGTAGTGTACCATGAGTACCATACCACGTAGGCATGAGCTTGTTGGCGCCTTGGGTCAAGCACATATTTATGAGGTACTATATATACCAAGTGACTTGGTGTTGTCGTTCCAGAGAGGAACCTTCAAGAACCGCACTAAATGGCTACATTTTTTTTTTTTTACCTAAGCCACATCTTACAGCCCTTTACATCTGATGGGGTGCAGTTTGATCTGATGGGTCACCATGCAACATGGAAAGCTGATGTCCGCTCACCCTAGGCACAAAGGTCTACTTGACTAAGAGACAGAATGTGTAGGACCTGAGGTACTTCATGTTTCAACGGCTGGCGTCCTGCCTTACCCTAGATTGGGAAGGTTTCCTGTAACCTCATTGACACGGGATGAAGTGACACTACACTTCATTGATGCCACAGTTTCTGTGGAATCCGGAGATGATGGGGTCTACGGTTTCACCCTCTGGGCCATCCATCCGTAGGCCCACAGGAATGTCCCAAAATATTGGGTAGCTAATGGAAACCAGCAAACGGAGCAGGCAAATGGTGGGAGGAGGACAAAAATGAAAGAGATGGCAAGAGATATAAGGAAGATGCTGTAGTCTAAGGACGGCAAGCCTGGACCAGAAGTAGTGTCAGGTCATAAGGGGAGCTCGGACCTGCATGGTCGAGTCATTACAGCAATGTTGGCACACGGTTAGTTGGGTGTTTCTTGCTCGGACTGACCTCCGCAGAACAGACAAGGATGGGTTGAAGAGCAAGGATTGGGGGATTTGACGCTCTGCGCTTAACTGAGAAATGACTTGGGAGCTGTCATTTTTCAGTCTGACACAGAAGGAGGAGATCGCAGTTGTACAGATTTAAATGAAGTTGTTTGGGATTTCAATGATGAATCCAAACCAGAAAAAGCATTTGGGGAAGTAAGCGTGAATTTATTCCATTACTCAAGACAGGTGCGAGAAGGAATAAGAGGAGGGACAGTCAAGGAGATGAGGAGGAGGAGGAGGAGGAGAGGGAATGGGCTTTGCTTGCAAGCTGCTAAATTACAGGCCAATGCAGTGAGTGCAGAACAAAAGTGTGGACTCATCACTATCTGCTCTCAGCTGACAGATAGCAGGAGGGCAAAGAGAGTGGAGACAATAGGGGACCGTAGAGGACGAGGAAAACACCCCTCTGTGAACCGTTAGGAATTAGAACTGTATGGCACCACTTACTCTCCGTGAAGCCGAATAAACAACTGATGATGTGCAGAGGCAGGACCGCCTTGCCGGAACTGAGAATGTGGTGATAAAGAACTCGAGCACCGCTCCGGGAATCATTTGGCTAAGGTCCATTACCTTGTTCTCTGTGTCCCTCATCTGTTTCTCCTCCCTGGAGTCGGCGTGCTGCGCGTGAAGAGCCTTGGTTCTCCGCCTGCTGCTCCGCTCCCTGGCTTTTGGGAATCCCTCCAGGCTCGCAGGTGGGATGGGGTGCTGGCGCTGGGACTCGGGCTTCTTCTGAGGAGCTCTGATGATGCGGAGGTTGCTGGTGTAAATGATGATCTTGCCAAAGTCCAACACGGACGACTGAAGGACAGACAAGATTTGTCAGGTCGAACACTGTCGATTATATTCACAGTCGACATCGGTAATTTGAAAACACGTACGAGTGGAATCCAAGCAGTTCTGTTTTGTTTAACTGGAATAAACAAGGCCACAAGAAGATTTTTTTTACTCAAAATAGTCAAATTTTACCAGGAAGAACAAGTAAAGCTAAATTTTTTTGTGAAACCAAAAAATAATCGGAAGAAAAATTTGACTCAAAAGCAATAATTATTGCTAAAAAATGTTAGCAACTAGTAGCGCCCATTGTTTGTTAAGTTTCTGTCCGATGTGTTGCGTTGTTGCATAGAATGTAAATGACATCTGAAGTAGTATTTGTGGAATACTCAGATTTTAGGTGGAATACTGGTGGTTTCCTGTCCAGGTGAAGACGGCGACAGCAAGAAAATGTCCTCATTATCTTCTTTCCAACACCACTAAGAGCTAATTCCAAACTGTCCCGCAGAGATAAACAGATGCAGCTATTGTCCGGGGAGTGAAAGTAAAAATCTGAAGCCCATGTAACTGACCGCCCTCCCTCGGCCTCCCGCTCTAATGAAGCCACCGTCGCCGACGCTCAGATAAAGCAGCTTTTGTCGCCGCGTGTTCGCTGATAACGCTGTCATCACACATGAGATTCATCCCTTTGTCGTGTTTGGATGGAGGATTGTTCTGCGCTCGGCTGTGCCGGGATTGTTGGGGCTTTATGGTTTCGGTGCGATAAATAGAGGCAACGACAAATCATACGCGACAGAATCACTTTCGAGAATTAGAGCGAATTTGCTACAAAATCACCTTCTATCATTCAGAAGCAGAGAAAAGCTAACTGGGATCCCTGAACTGATGGATCACAGTTCCACCAAGACTCCTCTTAACTTCCATTTTGCAAGATTATTTAGTGTTTTTATGGCCAGTTATAACCTTTCTGATGTAAATGTTTTTTTATGGCTGTATTTATTTTATATAGAATATTCCTTTGAGGCTCATTTTCTGTCTTTCTTTCCTTATTTATGTATTTATATTTTACATCATTGGGCATGGATATTTTCTTAACCTATTATTATACTACTATTATTATTCAACCTATTATGACATTTTATTATTTGAAATTATTTATTTATTTATTGCACATAAAAAATTAAAGTTTTCCCCCTAATTCACAGCATGTTAAAATTATTTATTATTCATATATTTTTATTAAAATAAAATAAAGACAGGCAGTTGCATCTCAAGAATATATTATTTCTATTTTTTTTATAATCATATTAAGATTTTTTTTCCGATTTTAGGAGTAATTAAATTCAGTCAGCTTTCATTAAAATGAGATTTATTTTTTCTTCTTTTAAATCCATAATGTATCACAGAAGCACAGAGCTTTATTTAAAAGAGCAAAGCCAGTCGACTCGTGTCTTACGTTGGGGTCTGCTCCATTTTCCTCCACGTGCGCTGCTGCAGGCTTGTAGCTTCCCATTCCTCTGTACACATTGATCCTCTGGGCGATGAGCCCTGTGGGGGGATAGAAACCTGGCACACCATGAAACAGTTTGTCCAGGAACAATGGAAACCTGCACCAGAGATTTCAGACAGAGAATCTGGCTCGCTGTCTTTGGAGGATTTATTTTGACACGTGTGTGAATGTTGGCAGTTTTCCGAACGTCACAGTCTAACAACAATTGGAAACTGCAGAATATTACGTTTTCTGCTGTGATCCATATTGTTTATATTTACTGCCAAGTAATCTCTGTGTGATATATTACTTTTTATAGAATATATACATATATATATTATATACTTATTTATAGAATATATATATATATATATATATATATATATATATATATATATATATATATATATATATATATATATATATTCTATAAAAAGTAATATATCACACATATATGTGTGATATATTACTTTTTCTAGAATAAATAATTTTATATATATATATATATATATATATATATATTCTATAAAAAGTAATATATCACACACACACACACATATATATATGGGGGGGTTTCGAAAAAAAAAGTATATCCATATACTCACATATTGTGGTCATTCAAATACAATTATACTGACACTTACTTGTACAAAATGTTTCAGAAAATATTGTCAATTTTCTATCAATTAATACAATTCTATCATGACATCCATGAAGTAATCATGACATCATCATTTTCATAGATTGTCATAAATTTTCATGGCATCCTTTTTTTTTTTGCTTTGCATGCATTGTAAATCATATTTTGCAGCAATATTTTTTCACTTTACCTCCTCTATCCAAGGTTATTTTATTTATTAGTATTTATTTTTTTATTATCTTTTTGCCACATAAAAATGTGTTATAGTTTTAATATTTTTAATTGTATTTTTTGTAACTTTTTTCACATTTTCAAATTGTTGTTTCAAATTTATATATATATATAAAACCTTGCTTTTGACCTTTGACCACAATCAAAACAATCTCAACAGTAAACTCACTCTGCTCATCTGTATCTTCAAATCCACAAAGTTGCTCCATCTCCAGGTGGCTGGGTGGAATCTTGCGGTGGACGAAGCTGTGCGGATACTTCTCCTCTGGACTGTCCAGCTCCTGTCCGTCCTCATACACGTGCTTCAGGACGCGGCCACTGTAGGACGACGCCAGCTTGAACCTCACCTGTGAAAATAACAAAGCCTCCCTCTTCAACCACGACCGAAGCAGAGCACTGCCCCGGGACATGAGGGACAAACTGGTCTCAGAAAGGCCAGCGTGGCGTTCTGGCTCAGCTCTAAACTCACTGGTGAGTGTGTCAGTCTTGCGCACGTCCGGCACATCTATAAATGTACTTCTATTGATGGGAACTTGAAAGGTGCTTGGAAAAAAAACCCTCACCTTCCTGGGTTTGGTGCTCTCATAACGCTGAGTCATCTTCCTCTGTAGCTCGTCCATGACGGCCGACTGAAGAGGAGACACAGACGCTGTCAGTCCATCCGACTTTAGAGACTCAGGTGAAACGCTGAAGCGTCGGAGAGCAGCGCGGAGAAGACGTGGGCGGAAGCTTCAGTTGAACTGGACCTGCAGTTTGGAGGGAGAAGCCACGTTACAATCAATAATTCACAGCGAGATCATGTGCACAAAGGTTGGATGAGAAACCTGAAGCTCCATCATCAAATAATTATGTTCACCAGAATAGCACGTTTATCGTGAGTGTGTGGGCACCTGGTTTAGCTACACTTGTGACATTTTTGCCTTTCCTCTCAAGTTTATATCTGAGTTCAAGGATGAGAATTGATAATAACTAGGACATTATACTTATATTCATGTTTACACTTAGCCATTTGTTTTGGATGGCAAAGCTAAGACATTGTTATGGGGGGATATATAGGGCCATCAGAATATTGAATGGTTGAATTTCAAATGCTGAAACATTGAATTTTATAATGAAATGTTTTTTTAAACAATGAAATATTTTTTAAATAATTCAATTCAATAATTTCTGTGTTGAAAGGTTGAATTTATTTGAATCATTTGATTTCAAAATTTTAATATTTTCAAAATGAATGATTTTTGAGTTTGATATTCTCATTCAAAACATTCAAAAATAAAAATTCAATATTTTTAGGGCCATAACCTTTTAAATTCAGAATAAAAACACTGGTATAACAGTGTTATCAGGCAAGACCAACGGAGTACCGAGCTGCGAAACTTACCTAAGAATATATTGTATTTACAGTTTTCATTTTAAATAATTGGAATTATAATGTGAAACTATATGTGTACAAAAATGTCATTCATTTTGAGAATACTCAAATTAAACTCAAATGTAAAAAAAAAAAAAAAAAATTGAAATTACAGAACTCATTATTCAATAAAAACAAATTCAACCATCCAATATACGGATTACTAAAAAAAAAAATCAATTTTTAAAAACTAAAACTTTAAATTTGATTAATTCAATGTTTTCTGTATTTGAAATGTTTGAAATTCAACCATTAAATATCCTGATGGCACTGATATGCTCCCGTACACTGTGTCCATGAAATGTCCCCACAAAGACAGCAGTACATGTCTATACAAGCCTGTTGCTGAGCTGTTTCCAGACTATTTATATGACAGAAAACAAAAAAAACAGAGCTTGCGAATGCTCCACAAACCTAAGATCGTGAGCGGTTCATTCAACGCCAAGTAAAGTGACTGGCCCTCACCCACTCAGGCCCTCGATGAAAGTCGCCTGATCTCCACACCAAGTTCATCTCAAACCTCATAATGCAGCGTAAACAGGCACACAACTTCGCTCATTAACCCGTCATGCTAACCAGCAGCTAACAGCCTGTCGGACAGAAACACGGAGCAGTCCAGAAACCAGGCTGCGCGTCTGTAAAACTGGCTCTTCCCTATCTCCTCGCTGAGCGAGAATCCGCTTAATCGTTCCGTAGAACAGGGAAGTGCGGTCAGTGGAGTGAGAAATTGCTGGCAGTGAAGGAAACATTAAACGTGCCAAGACTCTTGCTGCGTGGCCTTAAAACAAATGCGCCGGCGACTGCTCCTCTCAGTGTCTGCACATCAGCAGTCCATGTATATTCTATTATCGCCATTATCCCCCCCCTAAATACAATTTGTAATATGAGCGCCATCACTCAGGCGTGATTTGCTTCCTGCGAGCTGCAGCGCTTCATCTAATCTCTTTTAGCGTTCACACTGAGCCGCGCGGAGGCCAGAAATGATAGTTTTGGTTTCGCTCTGTGCGCGCCAACACATTTGGACCCGGGTGTGTGCGAGAAGCCTCATTAAGTCGCAGATTTAAACTCGACTGGAGGTGCTTTTACCCAGATGCCCCGGTGCAACATTGTCATGCTGTTGTAGATGTGTAAATTAAAGCCCAAAAATCTATGTGTCCACGAGGCGAGTTTGAGCGAGATGTGAGCGGACGCCGCCGCTCTGGATTCTCCTTAATGCATGTGCTGATGCGCTGCAGTTTCGCCGAAGATCTTCCGTTCCTTTGCACTCATATTAGATTTTATGGGGCTGACACTTTCATCCACGGCAATGGGCAAAGAAAACACTCCTCAACTTTTGATGAGTCATATCCAAAGCCTGGCCTTAGGGCCGTTTGTGGCCTTTGATTAAACTTAATATGGCCCTGAGCCTCAGCGATGAGTTGTGTATGTGTGCTGTCAATGTAAATTATAAATTTAAAAAAAGAGACAAAAAAGTGGATGCGGATACTGGGCACCCAGGATACTGGGAACAATATCGGGAACAATAAACCAGCTTTATCGGAAAAATGTTTCCTCAACATGCGTTGAATTTGTGTGTAGGTGCACGGCAACAATGACACTATCTCGGCATATCACATTAACGGAACAAGAACAGTTCAACAGTTAAAGATTTTCTGACTCATGATTCTCATGTGTTTCTTCCGGGATTTCCGCCAGATGTGGCCGAAGTCCTGCCGTACACTCGTTTGCAAAGTCTCAGTTTCGTATCAGAAAGACTCCAACCAGACGGCCACAGTGTGAAACATGTCAGAGTAGAATCACACAGCTGCGCCAGTGCGGCCCGTCATTAACACGTTAAACGTGAACAAATGGGGAAATGCAGGGGCGGAGAACAGCGCGATACACACTGGAATGTCACCAAACATCATTGCGCTGAAGCTAGTTTGCACATGTTTATGCCACAGGTTTCAGAGAGTGAGAGGAAAGAGTTCCGGATGGCCCTGAAATGACGGTATGAGCATCCAATCACAGGACGCGTACAAGTCACATTCAACGTGAGGCCAGCTAGATGATAGCGGCAACACGTGATCTGAGTGGCTGTCGCAACTATCCATCAACTATATTTCACTCTGAGTGCACCTGCGCCTGCACTGTTGCTGCTGAAGGCCTTGGACAGAACCACACAAGCCAGCTGAATTCTGATTGGATAAAAACTCCAACCTAGAAAAACAACCCCGGGATATACTATGACATGATTGTTATACATACTATATATAATATATTTGGGGAAAATACATTAAAAATGAAATCCACTTTTGTCAGAAATATGCTCATGATTTCTGGTCATGTTGAGCCAGCAGAGAAGGCCACTGGTGTGATGGCTTGGCGCCGAAGGTGGCGGCATCATGTCGATGCCTCAGAGTCAAATGTGATTCAAAGGCACACCAGATGGAAAAGCTGCCAAATACTGACGCCGCCCTTAGGTGTTCGGTCCGAACTAGGGGTACGTGTCGGCGCCAGCTGCTAAATGTAGAAACTATTTTCCCTCTCCGTCCATGATGAACAGGCGCTTTCAATTTTGAATCGCTATGTATGTGTGTTTTGAACTTAACATTTACTACCGTATTAATGCGTTTAAAATGAAGTTTTCGAGCAGTAGCTGGAATTGAGGAAGCTAATGAAGCGTCCTGCAACATAAATTTAAACCACTTTTTCAGTTTATTTCAGTGGTTTCTAAACATGTTTGGGGGGATTTTGAATATTCCTGAAGATGCTTCAAATATTGACAAATATTCAAACATCACTGAACACCACCGTTGCAGTCGTGAAATAAAAGCTGTTTTTGGTTCTCAGATATGAAACCCGAGCTTCTCCACTGACAGGCAGTCCTTCGATGTTAGCATCACTTTGTCGCTCCACTTTGAGGCGCGTTCATAATTATAATACATCTTCAAAGTATATCTTTAAAACACTAAATGCAGCCATCTTCCTGCAGCGACTCGTCAAACTCACTGACAGCGCAGAAACATTTCAGCGACGGATTTGTTCCGGCACCAGATTTAAATAGAGTCACTGAAGCATTTGACTTCATTATCTTAATAGCGCTGTCTATCACGTTATTGATGTTGAAAGCTGGTGATTTATTACTGTTACATGGAGGATGAAATAAATAATAAAGTGTCCAGCTCCAGTCTGATGTTTACTCACAGACCTGCGAGCGCATCGCTGCAGCGCAAGCCGCCTTTCAACCTCTCGACGCTTCTCGAGGAGAAAAAAGATCCCTCTTGAAAATTGACGCGTGACTGTCTCTGAAAACTCCAGTTCCAGACCAAATGAGATTTTTGGACAGCGGTGGGCTGCGACAGAGAATCAGCAGATATTCAAAGTGTGCTTTTATGAAGTATAATTTTATTTCAAGGTCTATTTCAAAGGTGTTATATAAAGGGCAGCTTGAATGGAGGAGCTAAACTGGCAAAGAGGTGAGGGACATGGACTGCGGATGAGGGTGAATCCAACACAGGTGCGAGTGTAATGTCCCACAGAAAATCCTTTCTTCATTTGAACAGGAAGGAAACGACAAAACAGGAAGTGAACTGGGAACATTTCCATGCTGGTTGCTAAACTAAATGCTACGTTGTGGCGGGCATTAAGGGGTGTGTTCTCTCACCCGGACGGTTTATGGGTATGGGGCGTTGAGGTATATATATTCACTGTGAGGGGAGGGGAGGGAGAAAATAAAGTTGTTGCAAGATTCCTGTCTCGTCGCCTGCCTTTGCATTTGCCACAACGTTATTGTAAATACAAAGATGTATTACATGCTAAATGCAACGCTCATGGCTACAGGAATATGTTTTTCTCCCGCACTACTGTATCGGTCAGCTGCCGTCTTTTACGTGTCAAATGTCAAATGACTTGATGCTTTGAAACCAATAGCTTAGTGACAGCTAGCTATGCTTCAATTCAATACACACATTGCAGCAATAACATGGCTTATTTTTAATGTTGTAATGTTGTTTGTTATGTATATATTATATATGTTCATACAGTATTTGTCAAAACATGACACACTATTAAGGCTAAACAGGCAAAAGCTTTGTGTTGTTTACATTCTCAAGACCACAAATACAGAACGAAAAAATGCTAAAATGAGACTAAAACATGGTTTCTAACATGCTAATGCCCTCTGCTAATGCTCCCTGTAACTCGCTCGAGTAGCGCAACTTTTATTTCAGCAGCTACGTTCATCAATTGGGGTGAATCGAGGACCAAATCCCTGATCAGGACGCCAACCTTCTCCACCTCTAGTGAGGGGCAGATGAGGCTTCATGGAACAGTGTACTTGTTTGGCACCCTCTGCTGTAAAATCGTCGGTTTTGAAGCGTTGCGTCATTGAAACCTCACATTTTTAAACCTAGAGCGCCATCTAGTGGGCTCTGAAAATGAGGACACTGTTTCGTGAAGCCTCATCACCCCGTCACTATCCACCTCTTTTCTCTCTCAGCCTCCTCTCAAGCTCATTATGAGCTCAAATTTGTTCAGCAAAAACCCTCAGCAACAAGTCTTTTATTTATGATCCAGATGTTAGCACGTATTTAACACGCTTTTAATGACTAAACGCTATCATTTGTGTGCAGTAAGAATTCATCTGAGGGAGTCATTTGCCAGAGCCAAGCCACTATTGTGAAGCACGGTCGATATGACTAAGTTTCCAACTGGGTCACGGACAGAAATCCAGTCTTATAGGGGACCTGAAGGTATTATCCCATTCAGCAAAGCCAGGAAGCCAAACACAGCGTTGTTTGAGTAAAGGTTACATTCAGTTAGTGGCTGAGATGGATGAGAGTTTTTTGTTTGACAAGTCTGGAGATTTTTTTTTTCTTTTTTGTTGGCTTCTAAAAATACAGTAGGAAATTGGGACAGCTGACAAGAGTGGAAAGAACAAAATAAACCTGTCAGATGTCACTTGTGTGGATGACTCTGGAGCGAAAGCTCCAACAACAATCCCTAAGACAAAACAAACGCTAAAGCGAAAGAGTGAGGGCCCCGCCGCATACTCAAGACTGGTCATCAGGTTGATCTGAAATGCAAATTCATGAATGATATTTGGTTTTTCTGATCATGTCATATACACAGATGATGATGCCAAATGTATTTTTCATCTTCAGCTGTCATTTGCAATCTGTCCAACCGCATCAAGCATCGTAATTGGTGTGTAATACTGGAGTGGATGACAGATCGAGGATGCAGCTCATTCCTTTCATTCTCCGTCTCCATCTCAACCCTGTCAGAGGGATTTCATTACTGCTGACACTGATAACACACTCTCAACAGCTGGATTTACATTTGTGTTTATGCAACGGCAGAACGCAATTATGGTGACACCTTCCTTCACATTCTGGTCTCATTACAGCGGCATGGAAAAATGAAGATGCGGAGTGTTCCATCGCAAGAAACATGTCGGCAGGAGCGGCCGATGTGATGGCGGATTCTTCTACAAGTTAGGAATGGGCAGAAAAAAGGGTGCGGCATTTTGACAGTTTCATTAGTGGTGGTTTTTATTTTAAAATCATGTGCTACACCATGTTCCACACATAAATCCTAGATTGTACAGAATCCTAGGCATCTCTCCTCCTTCCAGAACACAGCGCCCCCTCTTACGCCGTCACACTCTGACACCCCTTCACCTCAACTCTGCTCGAATCTGAATCCAAGTGTGACAAAACATCAGAAGACTCATCTGGACTGATGCCTGACTCACTGTAATAAGACCAGCACCAGTGATGTGAAGTGTGCCGAAGATGAAGCTTAAAAAAAGCAAGGGATTTACTTTAAAGTTCCTGATCCCCAGACACGCTGTGGAACAGTTTGGTTCTGGTGAAGGTTCTAGGATCTGACAGGAGTCCTACAGTGCCATCAACCATCTGCGGACCCCCTGCCTTGACTAGCAGGTAGAATGTGTCAGTGAACACTGTGGAACGCTGTGAGACTTATCCAGAAGCTATTGAACTCCCCCAGTCATCAGCTGTCTGTAGTAACTGTATCCGTGAGCGACCGACTCTGGGACTCCTAAAGTATGTTGCTGTGGGACTCCTCCAAGTGTAGGATCCTTTTTTTCCAGGACTATAGCGGCTTTTTTTTAATTTAAAGTCAGGACAAATAACATTTCCAACACTGCGCACAGCTCCGAGGTTGTTTCTCCATGTTCTGTTTTGGGATGTCCCTCGCCTCAGTATGACACTGAATTCTAGTTCATCTCCAAAGCAATGAAAATCCAAGCGAAAATGCTCATAACAGTTGCCGAAACTCCAGTTCGATGTAAAGCAATATGCATGCAAATGTGAGAAGCTTCATTTCTCGCCGAGTTGAACAAAACACCACTGCACTGATAAACTCTTCACCTGAGTGTTAAAAGAGGAACAAAGCGGTTCCTCTTCCCTTTCTGTGCTCGGGTAGATGTGTGTGTCTCGACAGGAACAGCAAGTACCTTATCTGTGTTTTGGTACCGATGTCTGCTGCTGCACACCTGTCGCCGTCGTCCTGTGCAGCGCATGATAAAAGCAGAGAGTTTAGTGCTACAAACAGGCAAAGAGAGAAACCGAATGAAGAAAAGCTGAGGGGGAACTAATGACTTGTTGAAGGTGGGAATCATTTGTTAATGATTCCCACCACATATTTCGAAACGTCACTCAGTTTATACCGTTGCATTTGTGGGACTCGCTGTGGGAAACAGTTTCCCTAGGAATACGACAGGGGCCTCCTGGCTGTTGGACTCCCTCATTGACCACTACCTCACTTCTACTCCATGTCTATGGGTCAGACATTAATATCTGAGGGGCTTTTTATTTTGTAGCTATAGGAGCTGATGGTGAACTGTGTCTTCAGTGGGCCTTGTGGGGCTCCCTGAATTTCCACAGTGGCATCCAAGTGGTTAGCGTTTTTTTCCAATGAAACTATGTGCATCGACAAAGCTGAAGTGCAACGGGGTTCTTTTGGAATTGGCTTTTTTTTGAAGGGTTGAACGCTTCCTCCAGACGATGGCGATCGTGATGTTTCAAATTGACACAACTTCAACCAATCCCTACGAACCCTGCAAGGCACTGCAATGTTGCCCGATCACCGCGACCTTCCCGCCAATTCCTCCAATCACTTTAACCTCCTTTCGCCCGCCTCTCTATGCGGCTTATGCGGCATCACTCACATTTGCCCACAAATATGTCCGCCAGGGGCCGCAATTCGGGCGTGAACGATTCCGAATAGATTGATAAATGTCCAAATTCCAATTATTTAAATGTAGAATAGATAGAACTAAAAAGCCAGTAGGGCGACGCACGATCACCGGAACACTATACACGACGGACGTAAACAAAGATGGCTGACCACAAGATCCATGGCTCTCCACACTATTTCTGACACTCTGCATCCTGACCCTGTGGAACATGTCATATCGCTGGATCCAGTTTCAGAGTTTCAAAGAATAAAACCATCCGAAAAGTGCCCTCTTTATGCCCTAAAGGAAGTCGCACAAAATTCTTAGATCTCACAGGGAAGTGTCCGCGTTCAATAGGATATATGAAGTCGGGTATCGAACTACAGACGATGCCACACTCTCTAATCACAGAAATCTGTGTAAACCATTCAAGTTAGTTAGAACCAGACCACAGGGAATAAAGAATGATGAATAGAAATGACTTATCCTTAAAAGTCCCCAGTACCGCTGCTTTTTTGTTTTTCACTTTTGGCACTTTCCAATTCAAAGGCAGGTGACTTGAAAAACGATTGCAGAGGGACTTGTCACGACTTAATATTTCTCCAGAGAATCTCCGAGCTATAGATGCTCAAATATTGAAATCTACAAAGCGGTAGTTGAAGGTCAGGACTGATTGAAGCAGAGAAATGGCGACTCCAGGAAAGATAAGCGCTGAATTATTAAGGAGGTTCAGTGTCCCGGGTGCTTGTTGTTGAATTAAGGAGCGTTAGAGTCATGCTTTGCTGTCAGAACAACAAAATCACAGGTACACGCTTTAGAGGCCAGGCTACTGTTTTATTCAGGGAATCTGTCAGACGCTCTCCTTTGAGGAAAGTTTAGCAAAGTTTGTTTACAGTATTTCGGAAAGGAACTTGTGTGGGGGTTTTTTTCACTCCGATGCTAATGCTGCCAGTCAGTGCTGCCATAATACGCCGCATTGTTCTGAATCGGTGGGTCAGGTGTGCCGGACTGGAACGCTACAGTCAATGTGTCGTCACTTCACATCACTGCCATTGATGTTTTACTGATGGACTTAGGGATGAATCTTTATTTTACATCAATACTCAACAAACAAGCAGATTTATTTGGCCTCACTACAAGTCATTCAAAGCCATGGATTTTGGGCAGACAGCGCCTCCTGCTGGGCTCTTGCACTGTCATATTTGCAATGCTATATATAAGTGTCTTTCTCTTATATAAAACTGCCCCACAGAACCCGAGGCTCTCATGTCTCCCACCCATTTTCCTATCGTTGCATCCCCACTTTGACCTTCAACATTGCCTCACTCCCTCCTTCAGGCCTCGATCTTGCGTCCTCCCCATGAGCACAATTTGCCTCCACTTATCTGCCCCCCTCACGCTTCACGTCTGAACGCTGGGATCCGGTCCAACAGTCAACTCTACTGACGTCATCTTATCGGAACGTTTCATTAACACCAAGCTCGGCGGCGTCACGTGGCTCCTTGAGGCGCCGCGATCGCAATAGCACCCACCTCTCGCCGGCGCTACGGCTTACGTTGTGCATGGTTGTCGGCTGTAATTACACTTCTAAGATGGGCTGTGACACAAAGCCAAGGATGCAGAACTTGAGGGGGAGGGTGGCGACAGTCACAAGTTCTTGCTGAAAAACATCCATGAGATTCCGATGGAATAAGGATAGACAGAGTCAGAGAAGACAAACAACCTCACCCTAAACACCAACATTTACATGCCCAAATTCAATAATGTGCTGAGAATATCGCCAGCACAAGACACGATTGTCGACCCCCTTGAAGACCTTAGACTTAGACTTCAACTTAGACTGCCTTTATTGTCATTGCACAAGAAAACACAGCAGTGAAACCTCGGCAACGAAATGTTCTTGCTTGGCTTCAGGATCCAATAATAATACAATAAAAACGAATACGACTCAAAGTAAGCAAGTTAGATTTAAACAACAATTCATCATGAAAAAGAATACAGAGAGTTGGGTGCTACACGTTTGAAGCTAGTGACGCTGCGGTGTTTAGTGGCCGTCAGGTGCAGTGCGACTACCATCACACAGTACATGTTCAGCTGACGGAGTGAAATATTTATGTCCACTGAGTGAAGGTAATAAATTGCTCTGCACTGGCCGTGCACGGCGGGGTGCCATCTCCTCCCTGAGTGTTTGACTTTAGCTGTCAGCTCGATTGCTCCGGTCAGTCCTTTATGGCGGCGCTGGGTTACTTATCATACGCACCCTTTGGCTCTCAAGCTTTCCTGACCAAGGACAGCCATTTATAAACTCAAACAGACCCCCCTTCCTCATCGCAAAACATTTGCTGAAATACAAAGTTTACCTTCAATAACAAAGCGGGGCACCATCCAGCCCAGGGGCCACATGGAGCCTGGTGACGGCCATGTCAGTGAGGTCAATGTCAAACTGTAAATGGCAACAGTGAGTGTTTGAGATCGACTGAGTCAAACGGCTTTTACATGAGATTAATCTAAGGTGGAAAAAATGTATCAAAGCAGCAACATTTTCCTTCCTTCTATATGATCACACGTAAAATGGTCAAGAATTTTCACAAACTCCTCGTCATGATCTTTATCTGTTCTGCTTTACTTTCTTAAGGAATTTCTTCATCATCTCTTGCTCCTGATCTGTTTCCTGTATCTGATGTTGTTGGCACTTAAAGTTTTCCGACTCCAGCTGTGCCTCGCCTCCTGTTCAGTGTTTGTAAATATTAGTGACGGACTGATGAGGCTTCATGAAACAGTGTACTTATGTTCCGAGCTCAGTAGGTGGCGCTCTCGGTTTAGAAATGCTGTGAGGTTTCACCATAATAGCTGGTCAAAACCAATGATCTTACAGCACAGAGCGCCATCTACTTTCATCAGATCGACTTTCTTTTTGGCTTTTGTTAGTTCAGTTTGTCAGCTTCAATATTATTGTGACTAGTGATGTGCCGATGAGGCGTCATGAAACAGTGCCCTCATTTCCCGAGCCCACTAGATGGCACTCTCTGCTCTAAAATCATTGCTTTGGGAGGTGGGTGTGTGAGCATGTGAAACCCATGTAAAATCCTCCTTAATATCAAAACTAGCTCACCCTGAAATTTCCTGAAAATCCATTCACAACTTTTAGAGTATTAAAGCATAACTTTTAGGGAGGTAACACAATAGAACGTACTACGAATAGGGGGGGAAAGGAACGTCAGTGAATGTCCTGGAATGCCTGACCTTCTATGAGTGTAAATGTGTTGGGTAATTCTTGCTCTACACGGAAGATTGACAACGTTTTGTCATCCAGTTTGACATTTTACACAGCCTTTCTTTTCTTAGCAGCGTTGAGTTTCCCATTCCCAAATGCTCCCCATTCTGTCCAAACTATTCTGAAGGAAATTGCCTCTGTATATCAGAAGGATCAAAGGTGATGGATTATTCCATTACTGAGAAATAGTTTCCTGCGCCAAAATTTGTCATTTCCTCGACCTCGGCCGCTCAAATGATTAGCACCCTCGCCGCGCCGTATCGCCAAACCCTATTCTTTCCCCCTATCTCACACCTACATTTCTGCCAGCTCCCTGGGGCTCCCCAGAAATAATATCTGGAATATAGATGGTGGCAACCGAGTCATTTGAGCCCTGTTTTAAAATGTGTTTTTCTCGGTACAGCGATTTGTCAAGATGGTGAAGGAGAAACAGATTACTGTGAGCTAACTCGAGAAGGTATTCGCTCCAATTCAAATCTGATACTGAATTTGAGAGCCACTCATGTTGGTGGAAATTAGAAACAAAAATGACTCTTAAATGTCTCTTCGCTGGAACGTTTAAGAGAAGATGGGTCCAACCAGACCACAACCTCCCGTCACAGGAACAGCTTCTTCCCCTCAGCCATCAGACTGTTCCATTTTTTTTTTTTTTTTTTTTTTTTTTTTATTTAGCACTTTATTTCGAAGCACTTTCCTAGTTGGTGGAACCCCAACTGACCATGGCAATAAATTCTATTCTGATTCTATTCTATTCTGATATTCTGATGATGATGATGGCGAGCACAAGACGAAGAAGCTCAGGGGAGAGCAGGTGCTTCAGAAATTTTATTCTATGTACTTTTTTACAAGGTAGGACAAGCACGCCTACACCAGTGGAAACACTGTGATTTGACAAAGAAATCTACAGCGACTACAAAATGATTTATTTAATATAAATATAAATTCCCAAATATTTAATCTTTCTCTTGTTATGGATGATCTTGTTTTTAGTTATTATTATTATTATCCATGTTTTTCATTTTTCTTATTACTACTTCTTACTGTTGCAAATAAAGCTTCTGAAATAACATGTTAAATAACTGCTGAGACAAACATAGAATTTGAAACTTTCTTTTGAGTTTCACCTCACTTCTGCGTTCCTCATCAAGAGTCTGGTCCCCTGTATTCGGTTAGAGAGAAGAGAAAATGTGATATCCGTGCTAATAAATAGCAGCGCCGGACACATCGCGGAGGCATTAGCCTGACATGCCCTGCAGCGCCGGGCCAAATCCATATTTCCATCACGGTCCTCTCCGGTGGAAAATAGACTTTGCTCTGGTTCCCATTCAGGCATATTTGTCATGGAGTGCAGAATTTGGGGGTGCGGAACTGCTGACACTTTTTCTCCACCAGGAAAATTACAGATTTGCACCAGGCCGGCTGAAAACCTGCAACACAGCATTCAGAAATACTTTCCTTCATAAACTGTATAATTAGTGCAATTTGAAACATCATAATTAGCATAATGGTAGGAAAGGCGCTAATGTGCATATTTGAATTCAGGCTAAATTATAAGCCAGGGGCGAGGTTCTGCCCTGCAGTCCGTAATGATCTGCAGGGGCGGCTGGTTTATTTGGGTGGAAGCTTGTTGATGTTGAAAAAGAAGTGCAGCACCACAGAAACGTCTTTGGGTTTGGAGTATGTTGCTGACACTTTCTTAAGTACTGGATAGACGGATGGATGGATGGATGGATGGATAGATAGATAGATAGATAGATAGATAGATAGATAGATAGATAGATAGATAGACAGATAGATAGATAGATAGATAGATAGATAGATTGATAGATAGACAGATAGATAGATAGATAGACAGACAGAGAGACAGACAGACAGACAGACAGACAGACAGACAGAGACAGACAGACAGACAGACAGACAGATAGATAGATAGATAGATAGATAGATAGATAGATAGATAGATAGATAGACAGACAGATAGATAGACAGATAGATAGATAGATAGATAGATAGATAGATAGATAGATAGATAGATAGATAGATAGATAGATAGATAGATAGACAGACAGATAGATAGACAGATAGATAGATAGATAGATAGATAGATAGATAGATAGATAGATGGATAGATAGATAGATAGGCGGACGGACGGACGGACGGACGGACGGACGGACGGACGGACAGACAGATAGATAGATAGATGTTAGTTTGTTGTTACTTTGACCTTAAATGTCCCTAAAACATAGCAGGGTGGATTGTTACCTGTTCAAGCTAACACTTGTTAGGAGGTGTACAAAATCAAACGGAATAGAGTTAACAAAAGTGAACAACAAAGCTGTCAAGGGGGATTTGTCTGGCGGCTCTGGCAACACTGCGCTAACAAGCTTCACAGGCAAACCATGAGCGAGGCGAGGTGCACAGGACTCCCCATTCCCCGGTAGGATAGTACTATGTTCAAAAGTCCCTGGGACAATCTTTGGTAGAAGGACTGTAGGAAATAAGTCCAGAAACTCCCAGACAAGATGGCCGACCTCATTCCTCTAGACCAGGTCCTCCATCCTTCTCCTCCGTAAAGGAACCGGTATGACATCATCAACTCATTTGCATATCGACACCACGCAGCAAGTGTATTTGGGAAATATAGGGCAACAAAACGGTAAGAAATTTGTGTTTTAAAAGCTTGTGTTTGGTTTATATCTGAGACGCGCGATGATGCATGAAGTTACGTGATGTTCACACTTTCCAATGCTAGGAAGAATTCAAATGTTGAATACTTCACTTTGCCAAAAAGGTTGCTAATGTAATATTGTAGCGTACTTTTCCCATGGAACTTGCATGAAGTTTGTTTTGGATGTAATGCAACTTGGGGTGAGAATGAGGAGCTAAATCACTGTGGGCAGTTTTATTCCCTTGTAGAGAAGAAACAGAAAATAGAGAGACATATGACTGGCTAAAGTTTGTATTTTACAGATCCTGCGGAAGAAAAATGTTTCATGGTTCCAGGCCGAAAACATTATGGCCGACAGGTGCCTCCTCTGAGCCCGACTACTGCCCCACAGTGATGGACATTTGTCCACAGAAGCGTTTAATAATGCTAAGTGACCTCCAGCTTATCGTTGCCACTGTGATATTACATTGTTGTTTTTCTTTATTCCAGAGATGAAATTAATAGAAGTTTTTTTTGTTTTGTTTTCTGTCAGCAGCGGACAATATGTGTTCACATCTGTATTTATTCAGAGTCAACTTCTCAATTATCAAAATAAGTAAAAAAACAACGTTCTCGTATGGTTGTTATTGCATGCTATTGAGGACCAACTGGTCGACATTCGGCATCCGAGTGAAGAGATGCATGGAGCATGAAGATTTGGAATGGAGGATCCGGTGTGGAGGAATGAGGTCGGCCATCTTGTCTGCGATTCGGTACTCTTGTTGAGGAGGGCATCCCAGAGGAAGTGGGGCAGCTGGTGTCAATCCATATTGTGCCTCCTTTGACCCTTCAATGAAAGCGTCCCAAAAGTCCTTCACTACTTGTTGCCTTCCTTCCTTCACCTTCTTCTGCCGCTTATCTGGAGGCGGGTCGCGGAGGCAGCATTCGGAGCAGGGAAGCCCAAACTTCCCAATCCGCACAAACCTCCTCCAGCTCTTACCGGGGGATCCCGAGGCGTTCCCAGGCCAGACCGGAGACATCGTCTCTCCAGCGAGTCCTGGGTCTTCCCTGGGGTCTCCTCCCAGTAAGACATGCCCGAAAAACCAGGGGGCATCCGGATCAGATGCCCAAGCCACCTCAGCTGGTTCCTCTGGATGTGGAGGAGCAGCGGCTCCACCCCGAGCTCCTCCCAGATGACCGAACTCCTCACCCTATCTCTAAGGTTGCGCCCAGCCACCCTGCGGAGGAAACTCATCTCAGCCGCTTGTATCCGCGATCTCATCCTTTCGGTCATTACCCAAAGCTCGTGACTATAGGTGAGGGTGGGAATGTAGATTGAACTAGATTGAACTAGATTGAACGTAGAACTACTTGTTGCATAGGACCAAAAAGACAGCTCTCGCATATCTGCAATTTTAAAAACATGTAGGTGCTTCAATGGCTGTGTTGCCACATCGGGAAATTCCTAGTGGGATGCCGTAGTATCTGACTAGTGGCGGATATTGCCGAAAAACCAAAAAGATCTTACAGAATTCAGAGGTCCAGAAACTAGTGTTGAAGCTTTATGATGCATTTTTACAGCCCACTAGATGGTGCTCTGGCAAATATAGCTGTTTCTCTCGAATCAAAATGCATTTTGGCTACCTTTTGAAGCTAGGTAGGGGGCAGGGACATGTAAGAAAATGAAGTGACCACAGCTTGCCAAGACCAGCAGGAATCAGAAGCAGCCTCCAAGAAGGCAGAAGGAATCGGTCATGGCAAGCGCCCCCTAGCTAAGGAGGCCCATCATGTCCTATTGCAATGAAGGAAGCAACCTATTGTATTTTTGTGCTGTTGCTCCTGAGTCAGAGCAGTTGTCACCCAAAAACAAACTGTACTTTATCGGGGAGGAGAGTCTGGACATTGAGATACTGGTAAACATAAACGCTCCTGGCAGGTAAAGACTGAACCCTCGCAGAGCAGCGAGGCAAATCATCTGGATTTGTGTGATAAGCTAATCCAACGTCAGAGTCAACTCACACAAATGGCTTTTTTATTGCTGCCGACGCCAAACTGAAGCTGCTGATATATTTAGCCTGATGTTGAAGATTTTACAGATCTTAAACATCCACAGCGCTGCCTCTAGTTTAAAGGGAATAAATCTTTTCCGAGGAGGCTATAAATAAAAACACACACAGAGATGGAGGGGAAAAGGTTGGCGCTGCCAGGTGCACCAGTTTCCAAAGGAGACTGAGGAAACATCAAAACAACAAGTCGCTCTGCGGAGCTAATTATGACGCGCACGCGGTGACAGATGGGCCAGGACTGAATTCAAAGATCCTCGACAATGAATTAGTTGAAACGGTGTCCTGCTTTGTTTGTGGTGCGCCTGGCAGGGAGTCTGTAATCAGAGGAGTTCTGGGAGTGAGAACTGGGGTATTTGGGAGTCACATGACAATGGACTGGATACGACTGTGGTCTCTGATTTACAAACTCTTGTTTCTGTTGTTTAAATTGAAGCTTCAAATGAATTGTCCTGCGGTCTAAAGGCACTTTTATGTGCCGTATATGTACAAAACTTGGTCACTGATCACATACTTCCGTGCGTTCTTGGTATTGATGTTCACGATATATCCACCAGGGGGAGCAGCCCAGAGTCAAACGTGTCCGGTGAGGCTGTTAAATATATATCGCGACTGGAGGACGGAGAATTTCCACTGTTGATTTGTCTTCTTCGTGTCTCATTACAGCTAGGTATCGGACAGTAACAGCAACACTGCCCCCCATGGTTTCAGGTGGTACTGCTCCGTTTGGTCATATCCATAAACTTTGTGCCGAAACATGGACAAAATGAATGCATGGCACGAACAGAAGGTTGAACATAAATGGACCTTAAAGTTAGTGGAACATCAGAAAAAAGTAAGATTTGGACGCCGACAACTCAGTGTCCATCACATCCTTTATAGGCGCTACTTATTTCAGCAACCACTAGGATCCACTTCAAATACATTTGCAGAAGCAGATAAAGCCTTATGTGGAGCAACATTTATTATACCGTCGTAACTGCCTGACCCTCATTGCTAGGTGTTAACCCAAGTGGCCGCATTTGAGAGGGTTAGTGGGTGGTAATTTCACCAGGTCCTGGTGTCTCTCATGGGAGTAGAAATGAACCAAAACCATCTGAAACGACTCGCTGCTGGAGTCTAGCCTGTCTGACCTGGACGATGCCCCAGTGGTTGCTGGTGAAGCCCTGGGAGGCTTTTGCCCTCATGGTCAAGACAATGACTAATGGTCTTGTGGCAGGTGAAGATTGTGTGCCAGACCTGGATGCTGGATGCTGCCGTTCCCAATCCAGGAACTGGAAGAAGTAGAGTGCAGAGATGGTCCTCTATTCCTGGTGATGTTTTCACAAGTTAATTACAACACTATTATGATGAATTAACTATAACAAAAACAATTATTACATTTATTTTCATTTCATTTAACAGTTTGCTCTCCAGACAACAGGGAACCTTTGTAAGTGCAGGAGTTCATGGTCCACTGATCACACTGATGCACAAGACACGTGGCAGCTAGGATGATAACAACAACAACAAACATGGAGGAATCCCTGAACAAAAGCAAACAAAAGCATCTGTTTGCTTTGGTTCAGAGAGGTTTTTCACTACACAATGTCCATGGTTTCCACTACTCTGAATGGACTTGAAATTCTTATCAAATTGAAATTCTTACACAAATATTTTCAAGACATTAAAAGAGTTTTAGTTTAAATAAGGCGATATAAAAACTTGAATATAGCCACCATCGTGATTTATTGTGCTATTGTCAAACTGATGCAAAATAAATCCCACACCTAGTTTGTATTTTACCATTTCTCCCATGTTTAACTCCTAACTTTAGCACTTTGTTTGGTTCTGAGACCTTTGTTACTCACATAGGAATTCAGGCTTTTTCCAAAGTGGCCAGAGCTGAAGCTTCCTTGGCAGATAATGGAACGTTTTCCAGAGCCAAACTTGAGTCCAGATGTCTGATGAAAATCCCCTGAGCGCATGTCACATCAGTTACCGTTCCCCCTGGAGTACCACACGGTCATTTGGGCAATTACCCCACGAGTCTTGACTGTCCACTCAAAGAGGCTCATTAACTCCACATGCATGAAAGTGTTATTGATCTCCTCACCCAGGTCCGATGCAAAAGCACCGCTGTCTTTCCATTTCTTAGCCTATTGAACTTGTGTCCGATTAGCCTCTCTCGCTGGTAATGACCGGACTGTGAAAAAAAAAAAACTGAAGTAATTGAGGAGGAACAATTTCTACTTAATGAGACCAGGCGGCTTCAGAAGTGCAACTTTTGTGGCTCCTCATTTGTGTGAAAATATTAGGGGCGGATGGTGCCGATGAAAATGGAAGCGAGGACGTTAAACTGACAGGTAGGTTTTTAATAGCTCATTTAAATGTGTGTGCTTTTCCAAGTGGATTCATTAGGGAGGTCAGATGGTTTGGGCCAGTTGAGAGGAAGAACGTTGTATGGTGCAAGGAAGATGGGAGTCAGTGAAGATAGCCAATGGTCTTCATGTCTGTAGGGACATGTAGAGGATAGGAGCTCTCTTGTCAGGTGTCATTGAAGTAGCTGTCAAAACCAGTGGTTTTAGAGTAGAGGGTGCCATGGAGTGTGCTCAGAAAATGATGGCACTGTTTCATGAAGCCTCATCAGCCCATCACTACCCATCAGTCAAATGAAACCAAAAGCTATTCCATAAGAACAGAGCATGTTTCAGTGGCACCCACAAACCTGACGTCCCAAGTGAGCTGGGCAACCCAAGGAAAGCTTTTAAACGTTGTCGAGATTTGGTGAGTGGAAAGAAAGACTCGACAAGGGGGTCATTTTTCCGTGCCAGTTCGACATTTACTGTGCTACTTGCACTCGAGTAACACAACATTCCCCTTTATGTCAAGGGGTGTGTCTAAAGTTAGTGGACTGGAGAGAAAGGATGGGAGCTCCACATTTACTGCTGAAGTATATTTTAAAAAACCAAAACGTTTTGGACGCCACTGTCTCTGGGTCCTTTGGAAACTTAAAGAACGATACGAATCCTTCTCATCCATTTCTCTTCATCCCATTCATGAATTTTTCCTCTCTGTGGGCGTCACTGTAAAATAAAAAAGTGCAGTATAACAAGTCATACTGTTTGTAGATTGGATCTTAAAATATCTGTTTTGACCACGGTCACAGATGGGAGTCCTTTTTTCTCTTTCTACTATTAATGTTTTCCGAGAGAAAAATGTAACATTTTTTTCTATTTGTATATTGCTCTTGTCCTCTTGTAGGTTGAAGAAAATCGAATTGAAAAAGTGGGGAGAAAAATTGCCCTTTCTCGACTTCAGCTTTTGATGCAACAAATGTTTCCTTGTCACTTGAAACCAGCACTGCTAGTCGCCTCAAACCTGTCGCGTCCCCCACTACCGTGTTGTTGTTCCGCAGTTTGCCACGCAAACTTGTGGTGCAATTAATTTTTGAGACACGATCAAGGCTTAACATAAAGG
Source organism: Synchiropus splendidus (assembly GCF_027744825.2). NCBI lineage: Eukaryota > Metazoa > Chordata > Actinopteri > Syngnathiformes > Callionymidae > Synchiropus > Synchiropus splendidus. The sequence continues at coordinate 15,243,189 of NC_071350.1, read as the reverse complement.
CGATGTGGCTACTGGGGTGAACTGGATGGCATCCATTCTTCCATGGCTTCACCCGCGAAGCTTTATTCTAATTTGTTCATGTCCATGACAGCAGGTCGGACAGAGGAAAGCGTCAAGAGTCGTACAGCAGTTCCTAACACACTCCTGTTTCGTTCCACATCAGTGCAACCGGCTGTGCAGTTACACTCCTACATGGTTGTCCGCACCCATGAAGGCGTTGGAGCCTTTTGACATGGAGTAATAACCCACACGTCAGCGTATGAAAGAGCGCCGCCATCGCAGCGCGAGCCTGGACTCGCCGTCGAGATAAAAGCATTACAAACCACATGGCCGTCTGTTACAACCCTTCATGTCATTTTCAGCTGGGAGGCATTGCACGCAAACAAATACATGATGGTTTGCTTGATCTGCTGCAGGAAGACGTGAAGATGACAAACTGTACCAGGATGCTAATGTGACAGGAGTGACAGATTGATGATGGCCACCGGAGTCGGAGCCCCGGTGGAATGATGACAGAGGACAGAAGGGTGGGAGCTCGCTCTGCCTGTATGATTTATGCCGCCGTCTGAGAGGCATTACATGACTAACACTGGCTCCTGATGTAATTCACTTTTAAAGAGACACATGTTTTAATTCTTAGCTAAAACACATGCACGATAAAGCGGTGGAGGAGGGCAGCGGTGACAGATGGGATTGGTCCTTCTCGAGACTTTCAGATCAGAGCTCTCTCTATAGTCAGAGCGAGACATGAAGCCTTGCCTTTTGAGGTACATTGCATGTTTTCCTGGCAGATATTTCACTATTACGGGGAGCTAGTTTGTCCAGACGATTTTCTTCAAGATATACTATTTGCCGATGGATGAGCTGCGACAATTGGACATCACCGTTCAGCGTCCTTGACATTTAGCACCCTGCCTTCTCCAGCCCATACACACAGCACTCAGTCTTGTTATGTTTGTGAATGTGTTGTAAACTCGTGGGCATTTTTCAAGCCCAACCGTGACTGGTAAACATTCTCTATAAAGCCATGCACCAAAGGCAGAAGCTTAAATCGTAAAGACGGTGAAACTCCAGAGAGAGCATTGTGAGGAGGAGTCATTAAAGGCTTACAAAAATATTCAACCAATACCATAATTCTCGTGGTCTGAACGGCTGATATACGGATTTTTACAGGCTAAAGAGTGTCATGCTGCCAAAATATTGACCTTAAAGCACTAAAAATGTCCATAGCTCCGCCCACAGAGCTGAGCTGTGATGTCGGAACTTCAGACTGAGCACATTTTGAGCGCTTTAGTGTCAATAAAAGATGTGTGGAGTTCATGATTCCAGTTCAGAACATTGCTCAGTTTGTTTCAGGAGTCAGTCTCCATGCCATTTTCTAGTTTAGAAGTGATCCTCATGCATTTTTAAGCCTGACCTTGCTACGGTGCAGACAGCACCACTGCACCCTCGGCTTATAGACCACTGCAGCTCATGCATGAATAAAATCTATGTTCTTAAATTAAGTGGGATGCGGCTAATATTCAGGCGTTTACGGCACATCCTTATTAGGGGTTGACTCTAAACCCCATGACAACAAAGGTCCGACCCACCAGACTGAACCATCAACACTGACTCAGAGTGCTTCTGTTTGGAGGGAAATTATCACACACCTGTGAAAACTGGAATATCAACCCTTCCGATGGATATAGACGGATTGTTTGGCGGCATTTTAGTATCAGTCGACTGTGTGGTGGATCTGTGTCTCGAGGCGAGATTATTTACTTTTTTCTGTGTGTTGTTTGCAGAAGGCTTCACTGCCCTCCACTCCTCGTGTATCAGCATCCTTCACACCAACATCCATACCATCTGCATCGCGTCCTCCACCTCTGTTAAGTTGATTCATCCTTGTTTTTTTTTTATCCCTCGCTCATGTGTGGTGGGAGCAGTGGATCATTCCTCAGACTCCCATTCCAACCGTTGCCTCGGAGAAGATGCCCTCAGGTGTCTCTAAAAGAGCTTGGCCAGACTGTTACCAGGATGATCAAACGATCGTACGTTTCGTATCATTGATCGGAACTAATATCGTACAAAAGAAAAAAATGAAAACTCATCTCTCGTCTGGTGAGAGCGGTAAAACCACCAGCAAATGGAGGGATTTGCCTTTTGGCTCAGCTCTTTCGTCACTGCCACCAGACTGAAGTCATGAGTCTCTGCTCCATCCTTCCCTCACTCACGAACAAGACCCCAGGATAGTTCAACTCCCCCACCTGGGCCAAGATCTGGCCACTCTACTCTTTTCTTGACTTCTTCAAGCCGTTTTTCTTCTTCAAAAAAGCGCTGCTATATGATTTTGGTTCCGTCCACGTTCCACTTCAATTGACAGTTTTTTTTCCATCCCATTAATCTTGCAGATAATCATAATTAAATTCGCTAGTGAAGGACGTTTGTCCGTGTGCGGCCGCGACCACGCCCGTATTGTTCCTGCGTCCCTATCACCTCAGAACATCTACCTTCCAACTTTAATCAATATGCAGAACAGGGTCTTTTTTTTTATCGGAAGCTGCAGCCGACTGAGTGACATTGAAAGTCTTTTCAAATGTAAATGACCCGAGTCGTAAATAGCCGACAAATCACAGCGCATTATTCCCGCCTCGGCCAGAACAGACGTTTCATTTCGCAGGGAGCTGGACCCCGGTGTCCTTCCAGCAACGTGACGCAACGACCTAAACATTCACACTTTGAAGCTGTGGCACGAAAGAGCAGACACCTTCTGAGGCGAGCGCCTTCCCTCGGGTCTGGTGGACATTTGGGAGCTGGTGCTGACATCACACAGCGTGAGTTCAAAGGGTTCTGAGGTGGACACAGAGGCTGACCACATAGTTATGTTTCATCATGCTGGTGAGCAGGGTAAAGCTCCCAGAACAAGTGGGAATATTCTAATGCGAGCTGCAGAGATACGCTGAAATATGATCGATATTTTATCAAGCTGAATAATACCTCACCAAGACAAGATCCACCTCACTCTCCTGGATGGCTGAGCTTTTCATTCTCTCTCTAAGTGCAAGTGAGTCCCTGTTTAGTTTGCTGTCTAGCGCCTGGAAACAAATAAGGGTGGATGTTGAAGCAAAGATGGAGAGATGTCTCTCAACACATGGGAAGTCTTTCCATTTTATTGGTTCATTCCTCAAATGAAGTGCTCATTGACATGCAAATACAAATAAATACATCTTCAATATTGATTCTTTTGTAGGTTCTCCATCACAGCGGACTTTTTAATTTCATCTTTATTGAGGTGCCTTGACAAATACTTTCAGTCTTAGTAAATGGATGTTCTACTCAGCCTGTAGATTGTCAACATGGTGGATCAGAGATATTATTTTTATTATTTAAAATTTTTTCTTTCATGCATCTTTTTTTCTCTGAATGAAGTGTGCATTTTATTTTATTTTATTTTAAAAGTGTCTTTCATGTATCATTTTTTTCTCTAAATGAAGTGTGCATTTTATTTTATTTTATTTTATAAGTGTCTTTCATGTATCATTTTTTTTTCTCTGAATGAAGTGTGCATTTTATTTTATTTTATTTTGTAAGTGTCTTTCATGTATCTTTTTTTTTCTCTGAATGAAGTGTGCATTTTATTTTATTTTATTTTATTTTATTTTATTTTATAAGTGTCTTTCATGTATCATTTTTTTTCTCTGAATGAAGTGTGCATTTTATTTTATTTTATTTTATTTTATTTTATTTTATAAGTGTCTTTCATGTATCTTTTTTTTCTCTGAATGAAGTGTGCATTTTATTTTATTTTATTTTATTTTATAAGTGTCTTTCATGTATCATTTTTTTTCTCTGAATGAAGTGTGCATTTTTATTTTTATTTTTATTTTTGTTGTTATTTTTATTTTTATTTTTACTACAGAGGAGACTTGCAGACTCGCTCATATTGATGACCAGGTGTACTTTCAAATTTAAATGTATTATTCTAAACTACTGGTACCATGTGACCCAAGAGGCATCAGGTACTGACTCACAGATTCCTAAAAATAACACTGAAGGTGAGTGTGTGAAGCATCCCAACAACAGAAGCGCCTCACGATTCATCTGAGGAGTTTTCCTTCCCTCCCCGTTCTCCTCTAAAAAACACACCTGCTTCTCCACAGATGCAGAACACGAGGGCGGTGAACAAACTGCCAAGAAATGGGGCTGCAGGTGAAACAGCGGCTCCTCCGTGATGAGTGAGAGAACAGGAGCTACATTAGAGAAGGGTATTAGTGTGTGTGTGTGAGTGTGCATGTGCGTGTGTTATGCAATCCCCAGGTGGCGCTTGTTGTCCTGGTTAGTATCAGCAGGGGAGAAGACGACTCTGGCTTGACTGTCTTTCCTCAAACTCTGGGTAAAAAATTCCAACATGCGTCAGGAGACATATGGAGGAGTGTGACATGTAGAGTCAAGGATGCCGAGCTTCTGAATTGCGCCTCTTCAGAGAGAGTTGTCTCCCTGGCTGCTTTCATTTGGGCTCAGTCTAGAGCTTTATTTACACATCAGTCGGAAACATACAGAAGATTCCTGCCTTCTTTTCTGGAAGGGAATGAAAAGCTTTTCCTGATGGAGACGGCAGTTCTTCTGCACAGACTGGGGACCTATGATGCTAAAATTATGTACTTATTTTATACTTATTACTTATACAATGTGTTCAGAATATTTGAAATATTTGGTGGAATAAAAATAGAGGACAGAATGAATTTTCTAAAATTATTATTTTAAATGTTTTTGATGGATCCATCTGGTTTCAATTTCCTTTCTCTGAATCGAAGGTGCATTTTGTTTTCATTTTTTCAAACATGTACAAACACAAATTGTATCTTAGTTTTTTTTTTTAATACAGTTCTACCTCGGTTCTCGACCACAATCCGTTCCAGACGGCCATTCGAGAAGCGAATTGTTTGAAATCTGAATGGATTTTTCCCATGACAATGAATGGATAAAGAAATAATGCGTTCCAAGCCTTAAAACAGGCTTTTGTAGGAGTGAATGTAGAGTGTCTGCTGCAGGTGGCTGTTCCTCTATGTGTGTGGCCGCTGCATGTGGGAGGGGTTGCCGAGTGAGTGAGGTCTCTCCAGAAGTGAAGAGGTGCCCGGTGCGTGTCCAGCTCTGAATGTGTGCTTCTGTGCAGTTTGGCTGTGACAAAGTCATAAACCAAGTCACGCTCTGTCCCAGACTCGCCTCATCCCTGTCCCAGCTCCAGCCCACAACAGGACATCAAACCCTGGAGTGAGCGCTCCAGCACCTCCCCTGTGACACTCTACCACGGTCCAGTGTGGAGACAGGAAAGGTTTTACGCCTCAATATGAAGAAAAAACAGTCAGTAAATGGAGCTAACGGGACACGTCTACATACAGAGGCTGCGTTATACACAATAACAAAGCGCGTCGTGGGTCAGCTGATCCGTGACGTCCGTGCACGTTATGGTTTTTCCGGCTTTTTTCAGGGGCGTTCAAGTTCTGGATTTTCGTTCGAAATCCGGAGCAAAAAAAATGTTCAAACTCCAATTTGTGGGGGACGTTTGAAAACCCAGGTACCACTGTATGCTGCAAATTGAAAGTTCATTCTTGGAAACCAACATGAGGTGAAGTGATTTGAATAACAAAAATACATTTTAAAAAGTGTGATCTGAAAATAATAATAATAATAAACAAAATTTAATAAAAAATGACCAGCACACCCGCCCATCTTTTGAGGCTCAGTTTGAGAATGCAGCACGCAATAAAAAAAATAAATTCATTAAATTCACACATATCTCTACGATAAATTAGCGTTCTTGATATTATTATTGAAAAAAACTGTACCTTTTTATTTGTTCTATACTTTCTGTCGATTCTGATTCAATAGTTGTTGCTCATTTATTTTGAGGCAACACTGAATATTTTACTTGGATTATAATATTGATTTAATTTGTTATCAGAAAATCTAATAAACCAAGAGGAACTCATCAAAAGCAGAGCAAACTGATTCGATTTTGATCTCGCCCAGGTTCACAAAAGACAATTGTATCCCGAAGCTTTGCTTCTCAATCCTCCTCATGAACATGGACGTCTGTTCTTCCTCTGTCTCACACAAACCCCTGTGGAGATGTCGCTATCTCCACGTCATCCTCCATCGCTGATGTGTCTTCAGACTCTGGTCTCCCCGCTGACCCAGCAGGAAGTTCCATCTTCTTCAAGCTTTCTCTCTCCTCCTCCTGTGGAAATCCCACATCAGGCTCCAGATCAGCCATTGACATCACAGAGAGGGAGAAAAAAAACAGCTCCACTAAAGCTGCATCACGGGCGCCGCCCTGAGGTTGGGAGCAGAAGCCGTCTCTGCCTCGAGGAATGATGGCGCAACATCTGCTGGCACCTCTGGGGAGCTCCACATGTTGTTAACTGGCCCAGATTGAGCCTCCTCCGAGACTCACAGCTTTGACAAAGTCTGCGCAACCACATATTTGACGTTTAGAAAGCTGTTAAAACAGAAACATTGAGAGAAAGTTTTCTCTAACTTCTGTGATTCTCTATGAAAGCAAACGTTTTCCCTCTAAGTGTGGGTGAGTGACTCGGAATATAAAAGGAAAATGAAAATAATAATAATTGGTAACAATATTTCATTACTTATTTTTAAAATGTATGTACTTATTTTCTCTGTATTTTATCCTTAAGTTTTTATTTATGTATTATTTTAATTTATTGAATTTTATTTACATAAGTTTTCGGATATATTTAGAAATTGCCATAAAAAAATATTATTATTGCCCCATCCCCATAATATTTTAAAAATATATTTATTTTTAAAGTCTATAATTCACAAAATGTGCTTTATTATTTTTTTTTTTTGCTCACTCATTGACTCCCCAATTTATTTTTCCAAATTAGACATTTTTTCATGTGCAAAAAATATCTTCTAGTATTTGTGTGTAGTAATTTAATAACAATATATGACATTTATTTTACAACCAAATACCTACTTAAAATGTTCATTCTGGTCAAATAGGTGATGATCATTGATATTTTCAAACCTTTAAAAAAAATCAAACACACAAACGTTTTACTTGCTTTATTTATTCATTTGTTTATTTGTGAGATGGATTTATCACTTCTCCAACTTCAAATCCAATGCTCAGTGTCTGTGATGTTCTCAGAGTCGTGAGTCTGTCTGAAGCAGAATCTCCACAACTCAGGAACAGTTTCCCGACGAAATGTGTCTCTGTGTTTCTCAAAGCCGGGCGTTCATCACCGCGCCTTCAAAAGACTGACGGAGATGGATGGTGGAATCTGGAGCATCTGTTGCCTGAAGGACGAGGAAACGTCAACGATGCCAAGTTCACATCACAGAGCTCTAAAAGTCAGCAAATCTCAGCTGAATCCTTCAACAAACCGACTTCTCGGAGTTGATATAGAAGCCGCATCTGTGATGTCAGAGGAAGCGTTACTCACATTATCAATCTTAATTTTACGTTCTTCATCTGGCCACCAGTTCAGAGTCGACGATATACTCCCATCTTTTTTCCAGCCCACTGACTCTATGTCGGGAAGTGCTTTGATCTAGAATTCAGTATTTATATCTATTTTATTTTACGTTTTACATGCTCCTTGTTTCTGATGAACTTTACCATGTGAAAAGTCTATACATTTCTGAGTGACTCCAGTGTCGAAGCAGCTGCAGGTGGAGTGAACAACGACTCGCTTGCCCTTTGAGAAGCCACCTGCTTCACTCAGTAAAATACATTTTCATTTCCGGATCGCTCCGTCTCACTGACGTATCGATTCTCTCGGCTCTTGTACCGCAAGAAGCAGAGAATCGGGGGCTTTGGTTCCCAGTTTCAGAACAAAAATGACGAACCAACTTTCACACTTGAACACTGTGTGTTCGCACATGATTTTTTGGAACGCGGGTCGACCTGGTTTCCTGTTGATATTGGACTCACTCATACAGTTGAAGCCCCGTTTTCACCCCACCACACTCCCACGTCACCGCACTGAGGTTGGTGGCACCAGTGGAGTCCCATTTACAGCTGACATCATGAAGAAACACAAGCTTGCAATTTGTCGACGAAAGAGGCTCATAGCTACGAGTCCTATAGTCAGTGTTAGAACACATTGTAGCGTGATCTTTGCGCATCAAATGTGTGATATTTTAGCCTGAAAAACAGCAGTACGTTGTACTTCTGCTGCCAAAATGCATGCGCAACAGTTCATATGTCATCACTGTTGTCAAACTCTAAAGGCGTCAACTGAAATGCTGGTTTGCTCACATGCTAGCATGAGCCCACTAGGTGACACTCTCTGCTCTAAAATCGTTGATTTTGAACAGTTACTTCACTGAAACCTCCCATCATTTCTAAACCGAGAGCGCCACCTAGTGAGCTGTGAAAATAAGCGCACTGTTTCATGAAGCCTCATCAGCCCATTACGACCATTTGCGATCCTCCAGTAATGTCACCCGACTTTTATTCATACAGAAAAAAAATCTTTGTATCATTTTTTGTCTTAGTTAATTTTCTTAATTTTAAAATGTTTTTTCATGTATGATTCCTCCTCTGAATGAAGTGTGTATTTTATTTTATTTTAAAAAATTCTTTCATGTATAATTCTTTGTCTGAATTTATTTTTATTTTTATTTTTATTTTTATTTTTATTTTTATAGAGGAAAGAAACAAGACAAAGAAACAACACATTCCGATAATTTGGTAGCTAGGATGCGCTAAGCTTATGACGTCCCAGGTCTAACTTCCCACAGAGTAACGGGTACCTTCATGCCCCCCCTCCAAAACTCAGTGACTGAACACGGGATGAGCGTCCCACTGAAACCCAAGCGTCAATCCACCAACATCCAAATGGCGTGTCAACCGTTTCATACCACACTAAAACCGAAAGACAGTGCTCCAGAAAGAGACGCATATCAGTTCAGAATCTTCAGTGAAGTTGGCGCCATGTTCCATTTTTGCTCATAAATAACTGTGAAAACAAAGGTCTAATAACAAAAACCCCACTTTGATTTGTAATGAAGAGAAAAATGAGTTTCCCGGCTTGACCAGTATGAGAGATAGTTTCAACCTGTTAGCATGTTAGCATGTAGCCTAAAGTTTCACACTTTACTAAACTTACTTTACCCTTACTTTGCACTCAGAAGTATATTAGTTTTTGCACTCATTAATATTATAATGTATAGGTATTGGAACCGGAAGCCAAGCGACGACATTTTGTTGCCGAGGTCTCGCTGCTGTTTTTTCTTGTGCAAGTCTAATGTCCCTGCACAAAAGGCTATTTTACTCTGTTTTTCTTTTCTCTAACTTTATTTTTAGTGGGGTTTCAGTTGAGGACATTGTTCGTCAGTCAGGGTTAAGAAGCTCATGACTCGGGCCGTCGGCTTCATGCACCAAACCTCTAATTCGATCGGGATCATTTGGTTTGGCTACAAACTGGCCACGCTGCGAACCATAATCCCAGGTTCAGCCGGCGGCGCCTGCATGTCAAATCTCGGGAAGGTGTTTGCTGCTGTCACATGATGGATTACCTGCCTCTGTCTGAGACGTCAGCGAGCCCACAGATGTTTAGCAAGCCTCCCAAATGTGTCGTTACACAGTCATTACACCATCTGAGCCTGAAGGTGAGGAAGGATGCTCCTCACTCTCTCCGTCGTGAAACGGGAAACGTTAATGTGTCTGCTGACCTTTGGCTGACAAGACGATATCAAATGCTCATCGGTTTGAATTCCACCGGGACGACTCGTCATCGCCGCGGAAACGTCCCGACTCATGCAGGTTTAACGTAAAGGGTTCGGAAGGAACAGTTTGCAAAATACAAATGAGTTTGAACGGGACAATAGCAGGGCCAATTATTACGCTGCAAATAAAGGTCAAATTAACATAGACATCTGTGGCGAAAATGTCATCCAGCAAACTGAGTTTATGAGAAAATTAAAAAAATATTTCACTGTAGAAAAAAAATATATAAATGTCAACGAGGAAATTTTCTTTTAATACGGGCTCTGTATTCATCAATATATATACACACTATATATACACACAGTGGTACCTCGGTTTTCGAACGTCCCGGAACAAAAGTTTGAACAAAAAAATTGAGATTTTTTTTGCTCCTGATTTCAAAAATCCAGAACTCGAACGGCCCCGAAAAATGCCAGAAAAAACATAGTGTGCCGATCAGCTGACCCACAACACGTCTGTTATTGCGCATAGCTACATTTACTGACTGTTTGATACCGGTCACTCGGGTGCAGAAGCCTCACGAGCTCTCGAGGGCCGTGGTCACATGATACGTCCGGGTCTTCATCCTCAGCTTGGTTTCTCGGCTCATCTGACACAGGGCTGGACAGTAGCAGCAGCACACACTGGCCCAGTCTTCACACACGCTGCCCTGCTGGACACACACACACCAGGTGAGGGACACAATTCAAGAGTGGATGACTTCATCTCCTCACTCTGATCTTGTAGCGCTCCCGGATTCCCACTCTCATGGCGAAGGTTGATCCAGGTAGAAGAGGCAGACAGAGGCACTCGCCAAAGTGATGAGCCAAATTCAGGTCCAAACAGCACGGAACCAGGCCACCGACGATACCTGAGAACCGAATCCTGCGTGAAACTCCAAGCTGAGGAAAGTTCTCCTCCCCAAAGTCCTCACACGTGTTTCTGTCTGCGCAGACGTCCAGCAGGCCGGTGCTCCAGTCTCCTCCCGTCTGCGTGATGGTGGTCACGGTTGTCGTGGTGATGCCGAGCCCGGGCTGAGTCAGGACCGGCTCCGACGTGACACGGAAGCGGTCGAATTCGCGGAAGCTCTCGCTTTGTTTGTCGACAGCGACCACTTCGGAAGTCAGGCTCGACAGTTCAGCTCTGGAATCAAGACTTTAATGAAACGTTTCCCGACTGAGAGCGCCACCTACTGAGCACTGGAAATAAGTACACTGTTTCATGAAGCCCCATCACTGTCATTCACCCATCCATCCACACATTCTCCCTCCTTTCTCATCCAACATTAGTGGTTGTAAACAGGGAATTTCGGTTCAGTGTGGAGTGTAAAAATGGGTTAAAGCCTGTAGATAACATCGCACACACGACTCCACAGTGTCGGTCCCCTCCTCACTGTGAAGGAATATTTGCCGAAAACAAAACACTTACTGGCGTGTGACAGACGTCTGCTCCATAGCGAGAAGGTGCACCGAGGAGGAGGGGGGGCCGGACTGACACTTCCCCACTGAGAGGGAGCGTGTGTGTGAGCGTGCGCAGATAAGACGCAGCGGTGGAAGCCGAGGCCAGAGGCTGCGTGACAGAGATAAGTCCAACACTTGTCGTCTGCTGGAGACTTCCACCGAGACGCCCACTGACACAGAAGCTGCAGGGACGCCAGCAGAGCTCGGGAGCGCCCAGAGAAGCACCTGATCAAAGCAGAGGGGGTTTATTGACGTTTATTCGAGAATCTTCCAGAAAGGAGGAGAGCAGTTTAGCTGTGGTCTGTGCACGTTGGGTTTCTGCTGGATGATCACTGCGTCACTGACCATGACCTTCAATTCTCACTCAGGTTCACGCGCTACAGAGTCACCAGTGAGATCTGGGAGTGTCACTAGAAATAACACTAGAAATGACACCATATATATATATATATATATGAAAATAATAATGGGAATAATAATATTTATTATAAATTGATATGTTAAAATTAATAACAATTTTCTTAGCAGAGAAAGCAGAGGACAGGTAAAGAAGATTATATATATATATATATATATATATATATATATAGTCATATGTTTCTTTTTACCATGTGTCTCTTTTTTTGTTCTTTTTATAATTAGTGTAATAATTATATAATAATAATAATAATAATATGTTCTTATTTATTTTTCATTAAAAAAACAAGATTTTCTTAAATGTACTTTTCTATTATCCTTTAAACACAAAATAAGAATATTTTCTGTTTTTTATATGTAAAAAATTCCACATATCTTTCACATTTAAATGTACTTTTACATTATCATTTAAATACAAAATATTACAAATATCAGTGCAACAGAATTGAATTTCATTCGTACTGCTCAAAATATGAGACCGCACTTCTGTTCTTCTTCATGCTTCTAAATAAAAAAAAACTGACTCCTTTTTTTAGTTGATTTTTTGCATTGTAATTATTACTTTTGAATATCCACAATTTTGAAATAATATATTTGAATGGCTCTAAATGTATATTTACTGTTCCATTCACAGGCAGAAAAAAGGAAATAAATCTATTTTATAACTAGATGTCCTGTATTTGTACCTGCAAATTTTATCCAAAACAACCCTTCACCCATCAGTGGAATCGTTTAAGGAGAATTTTTGCTGTGAAGTGAGGCAAGTTTTTTTTCAGAAATGGACTTAGGATGAGCCTGAATGAACCTGGTCACAAGTGGAACATTGGCCTGAAAATCGTAATAACAGCCGGTGGAGATGAAAAACCGGACAACGTGTCGGGTGTTTCATGTGTCTCTGGGAAGAGTGGAAGTTTAAAAACACTTTCCTCCGCGGCAGGAAAATGGAAAAGCTGACAGGCTGAACGAACAAGACCCTCACGCTTGATGTATTTAAGAACAGAGACGTGTGCACGGGTGCAAGGACACGAAAACAAAGTTTGGAGAAGAGTCACGTTTGTGCTAGGCTTTATTTAAAAACCTTTGTTTTACACACATGGTAAATTATTGTTCTCTGTTAAACGTCATGATTGTAAATGGGAAGTCTTGACAGACGATGGAGACACATTCGACACATTATTTCAGGTCTCATTGGTTCCAGACCCACTGCTGACTCAGTTCGTAACAATAGCAAGCTGCTGTTGCCACACATGGCCTCAGGGGCCGATCACAACTCACAGACTCGACCTGCTCTGCTTGCGAATGGTCAGTGGAGCAGATAAACCAGAGTGTCGCCGATGTCCACGGAGAGACCGTTGTCGGCCAGCGTGACCTTCTTGTCCTGCAGATTGACGTTAAACACGCACTCTGTGGAGATGGGGAGCTTGCCCTTCTCCTCCTGGCCCAGGACTGGAACCCGGCGTGGACCGAGGAGCGGGTCTTCGTACCGCATCAGCTTGACCCGGGAGAGATCTGGAGAAATGTGGGAAAACATTAACGCCAATATAACTGGGATTCATGCCTCGTGTTGGACAAAGGCCAGTGTTACTAGAGTGCGCCACCTAGTCTGGAAACATTGCAGGTTGAACTGGCACTGAGGTCCAGCTGAGTTTGCGAGTGAAAACAGAAAAGATCCAGTTCCTGTGTCCAAACATCCACGAGGCTTCAAGATTCCAACTAACGTTTTTTACGGTAACCAGGTCAAGTCGCTTGGACTCACTTGGATGTGTGGCATTCACAGTACGACACCCTGTGTTCAACACACAGTCGAGTTCACCACATCATTTGGAGGTCAGTGGCTCGCAGGTGGGTAAAATCCTCACCAGTCGGAGCAGCAGGTGGCGCCAACAGCACGACAGTTGGGTCCTCACATGAAAATCCTGCTCACCTTTGATGAGGCGGTGGATTTTGGCGAGCCGCCGGACGATGGTGTCTCGGGTGTCTCCTTGTCGGATGTCCATTTTGGTGGAAAAGAGGCCGTTGGCTGGCTGAGGGTTGATCAGCGACACGCTCACGCCGGGCTAAGACGAGGAGCAGATCAGATTCTGGGGCTTAAAAACACTTTGACCTCAATGACCTTTGGGAAAACTGGAGCTTCCTAAATCAATAATAACTATTTGAGTAAGGTTTGAAGGCAAACAAGCCAAACAGTGTGAGACCAAAACAGTACCCCAACCATCTTAAATACACATGGTAAAGACGGAAGCAACCGCCTGTGGAGACAACCTCCCGACCCCGGTGACCTTTGAATGAAAAGCGTCCGAGATATTGATGTTTTTCAAGCAGCCTACCTCCGATCTGAAGAAACAGAACGGCTTCCCAGGGCAACCGTCCTCCTTCACCTTCTCGTCTCCCTCAGACGCGAACAAGACATCGATCTGCTCCAGCTACAAAAAAAGAATAAACACACCGGAGGAACATTGATTTTCTGTTTCCTTTTTTGCATTTGAACTTTAAATAAACAGATATTTGAGGCCTGATTATAAGTTGGTTCAACAACCCTCCCCACTTCCCATCAGGCCACAGCAAGTCCACCACTTTAACCTGTCCACTGTAGCCATAAACCTCATTGGTTGTCCACCTCGTCTTCATCTCCCAGGTCTAACACGGTCTCTTCCCACCCTGCCTGCACTCTCCTCTTCACCTCCCTTCATCTCTTGACATTAACAACAATAACCTTGGCTGCTTTCAAAAGTGAAAACCAACAACAAACCTCCAAAGAGTTTGTCAAATAGACCAAATTCTCCATCAACACGGCCCGCTCATCGAACTCCAGCTCCAGATCCAAAACCCTCGGACCATTTTTCTCCAGGTTTTCCTGTAGCAATAAAATGGAAAAACAAAATCAAAAGTCAACTATTGATTTACTGTTCTCATCGCTACAATGTGATGTTTTTGATGCACACATGGAGCACTTTTTCTCGACATCTCAAGTCTTCTGGCGGCTTGAAAAAGTCAGTTTGACTAGCATTTGTAGCTGCATTGCTGTGAGTCAGTGTTACCTTGATCATGGCCACAAAGGGCATGACTCTCTTCATGTACTTCTTCAGCTCAGGCAGAGCTCCTAACTCGCTGGCGATGACTTTGTTGTCTGGAAGAACACCGTTGTTGCTCTGCGAGAGAAAACAAGAGATAGATGTGACACCGCAACCAAGAGCCGCCACACGGCAGCACAATATGGCGTCTGAAAATAAAAAAACATTTTGTGGATCGGAAGAGAAAAACACAACTGGGTTGCTTGTTTCTTCACCTTGTAGTGTTTGCCAAGCAGAGATAAGGCGCTGTGCTGCCACGGAGGGTAGCTCTTGGCCACGTAGATGGTGCAGTGGGACGGTTTGGCTGGCGGCTTGGAGTCGCCTTTCTGTCGGCAGCAAACAAACATGCACATATTCAAGCCACTTATGCTTCATATACGCTTGTTATTCACTCAAAATAAGTTTGGAATAAACGTATACTACATAAACATATTTTGGGGGTGACAAAAGTGATTTAGAAGAATAGTTTTTTTACTTGTCATTCAACTATAGAAGGAGAAGAACATGAACAAATAACTTTTTTAATAAAATATCAAAACAAGTCAGAAAGTGAAAAAATGAATGAAAAGAGATCTAACCAAATATAATTATTATCCTCAAAAAATAAAATTAATAAAGATAAATCAAGTAATTTAGAAGAATATTTTATACGTGTAATGCAACTATAGAAAGAAAAGAATATAAACAAATAACTTTTTAAATTAAATATCAAAATAAGTAAGAAAGTGAACAAAAGCAAAGACAAAAATGAATGAAAAGAGATGTAACCAAATATGATTATTATCCTCAAAAAATAAAACTAATAAAAATAAATCAAATGAAACAGCCCCCACCTAAAAAAAAAGTAGAAAACGGCAAGAGAATTACATTTATATTGGGGGAAAAACAATTTTTCATGTTCAGTAAAAAGACCCCAGGCCACAATGGATTGGTTCAGATGCAGCCAGGGAAAGGTGCCTGTGATTAAAGTGGTTGCTCCTCACCAAGTCAATATGAAAGACTTCAAAGGATCTGCAGACTAAATCACTCCTAAAGGCACTTGACATTTGCTTGTGGCTTGTGGGGATGATGCAGAAGATCAACTCTTTTGTTCATCAGAGCTTCACATCTCCCTCCTCAGAAGAATTAGCACTAACACTCCACTCCCACACGCTCCCACACGCTCCTAAATTTAGTGAAACAATCTTCACAATGCGTCCAAGCAGGAGTGAGAAGGACTCGGCATCCAGCCTCCTCAGGCAGCGGCGGCTGTCCTACCTTGTTTTTCGGAGGATTCATGTACGCCTTCAGCCTCAAGCGCAGATCATGCGCCGTCTCCATCAGGTACTGAGACGAGCGCATGAGGATCTCGTCGACCGGACCCGCCGCCGGCCACGTCGCCTTCATCAGCGAGTGGGTCTGGAACAAAGGCGTACGTTCAATCTATGTTTAAAGTTCACTTTTCTCCGAGCATTACAGCAGAGGAGAGCGTTGCTAGGCGACCGGGGGAAGGCGGGGGGGAGGCATCAGAGTGGCTTTCCTTCAGATTCAGAAATTTGAGTGTGAAAAATATTCCAGGCTCTGAGCACGGACGGGAACGTCAGTCCTTTCACAGCCAGCTGTAAAGTGTCAACTCAGTGAGACCCCATTTCACACCCGGCGAATGGGCAGCAGGGTGAAGAGCGCTGCCCTGCCTCACCCCTGTGTCCTCTGGACGGCACAAGGACGACTCTGAAAATGAGTATGACCAAAAAAAATAACTGCAGTCTGCTTTCTCACCTTGCCCAGGAGACCCCAGGTGTATTCGCAGAGGTGCGGGCAGATGGGAGCCAGCAGCAAAGTTTGTCTCTCTATGAACTGGAACACCAGATCTCTGTGCATCCCTTCGATCGCCAGCTCTCGGTACTTGTCTTTGGCGGCCTGTGAACAACCGTTCAGACAAAGCACCGGTTAGATTCGCTCAAAAACATCAACAGAATCAATCAAAAATGAAAGCGTCAAAATATACCTGGAACTCGAAGAAGCCGGTCTTCAGACCTTCTTTGTACATCATCTTTTCATAGTGCTGCTCCGTCTTCAAGATCCCAGAGTTCATCTCACTAAACCAGACAGAAAGTCTTGTCAAATGTCTCTCCTTTAAAGGGGCCATGACCAGTGATGCCGTAACATGTTACTCTTATCAAACAACTTTTTCAGTCATGCGTTACTATTTCCAACTACATAATCTGATTAAATTTACTTATCCAAGTCGCCGTGGTTACATTTTTGCGGAAGCAAGCTATTTGCCTCTTGGTGCAAGACATCATGCATGCAGGACTTGTCAGTCATGTTTTCAGCATGTGGGCCGCTCACGTGTGAAGCTGCCAGTGACACCAATGTAAACAACAGAGGAGTGAGGAGAGATTCGTGGGTTTCTAGCTGAAAATTCTGCCTCTACTCCGGGTTTGTGGTTGTTAAAGATGACATTATTATCCCTGCAGGGTTCGCGGCCAGCAGGAGACGAGAAACACTGGCTTTGTTGTAGACTTCTAGTAGTAGACGGGATACTATCAGAAAGATATGTGGCATTTCCAACATTTTTTTTATTAACCCTTATTTATTATATTCTTTTGTAAATTTGTGAACGTTTTGACAAAAGAAAAAAATAAATTAAAAAAACATTTTTTTATGAGTGTGGTTTTAGGTGCAATGTGTTAATACAGCATGAGAAAATAAAATATTAACTCAACATTCACCCAGCTAAGAACAGTTTTTAAGCTCAGATATAAAAAAAATGGCACTTTTGTTTAGACGATGAGGGCTGCTAAAATGTAACTCGCAAAGTAACTTGGAATCTAACTGAAGTTACTTTTAAAGTCATTAGCAAGGTAACATAAGTTACTTTTTAAGGGATGGAAGGATGACTTTTTCAAAACAGCTGTGGCAACACACCCTTTAAACTCCTCCCAAAAACATGACAATATAGTGGGGGTTTATTAAATATGAGGCAGGCCACACGAGATGTGACGCACTCCACCAGTTACCTGGCAAAGACCCGGTCGTTGAAAGTAGTGGCGGGGCCGGTCCTCAGATTGTTCTGGTTGGCGATCATCTCCTTCACCCACTCCACCCAGGTGTAGAGGCGCAGGATGCCCGCGTCGGCCATGGTCTCCACAAAGTTAGCGTCCTCCACCGTGTCGCCGGCGTCAGCCAGAGCCAGACGCATCCCTGGAGCAAGGCACCTCTATTATACACCTGTCCACTTTGGCAACACGACCCTTCCCGTGAGAGGTGACGCAGCTCTGGAGCTGCACCTTCTTCAGAAGGGTTTCCCCAAGTTAATAGCAGAAAGTGCGCTATGAGAAGAAGTGTTCCGGTCCAGTGGACGCATGAGCCAAACCGTGGGAGGACGAATCAAGTAGAAAGTGCTCACCATCTGCTGAGAACTTGTCAATCGCCTGGCTGAGAGTGAGGAAGTTTCCGGTAGACTTGGACATCTGGTGAGAAAGATAAACAGATGTTTGATGTTACAGGGCTGTCGCAGAACAGCATCAACTACAGTGGAGGGGAAAAAAAAAACTGTCACGTGCGGAAAGGGCCACGCAAAACATCAACGGCGGCCAAA
Source organism: Synchiropus splendidus (assembly GCF_027744825.2). NCBI lineage: Eukaryota > Metazoa > Chordata > Actinopteri > Syngnathiformes > Callionymidae > Synchiropus > Synchiropus splendidus. The sequence continues at coordinate 15,224,937 of NC_071350.1, read as the reverse complement.
AACGACAGAAACGGTGAGTAGCACCTTTTCAGAGTTGAGCAGCAGATGTCCGTTGGCTCGAACCGCCTGAGGCCACTTTCCACTGAGAACATGAGCAAAAATAGCGCCATGAAACATCAAACAGAAGGACAGAGGAGAGTAACCAGATGACTTGAGAAGCACGAGGTGAGGGCAGACCTCCGCCAAACAGCTCTGTTCCCATTTTTTTTTTTTATTACATCAAAAAGGACAGCAGGTGGCAGTAGAGTCCCACCTTCCAAGGTCAATTGAACAGAACGTTTCTCTCGTCACAGACTCACTTGTCTTTGGGCCACATGGCCACGTGGTTGTACAGGTAGTAGGACAGATGGTTCGGCACCAAGTCTTTGCCAGAAACACGGACATCCACCGGGTACCAGTACTCAAACTCCCGCCTCAGCCTCTGGAGATTCTCTTTCGGGATGCTGGTCTTCGGGAAAGGTGACGTCTTGAAGAAGATGAAGTCCCAAACGTCTTTGGTCATCTGCTCCGGCCTGCGGGGAACAAACCAGGGGTGAGTTCAAAAACATCCGCCAACAGTCAGACGGCATCATACTTGACGCCCAGCGGTGATGCTCCCTGCCCGTTCAGCACTCCACCCTGGAGGAGGTGGGCCACCGTGTAGAAGGCCATGTAGATGGTGGAGTCAGATAGCGACTCGATGAGCCACTGCTCATCCCAAGGAAGACGTGTTCCTGTGGTGATGCAAAAGAGACTTGTGATTATGGAAAAATGAGGTTTTGGTGTCTCGCA